>NC_133821.1:31612150-31969650 GCF_047830755.1 Zonotrichia albicollis
AACTTTGCCATCACACACTGAGTGCTGTAGTGCTGTTCTGTGGGTTTTATGTGTGTGAGGTTTGCGTGAGGTTTATTAGCTTAGCAGTGCTTGAAAGTCCCACTCAGTATTACCTTGTTAGAAGAGAGAAGTTAGTTTTAAATTGCAAAATTTAAGAATAAAAAGTCTTGAATAGAAGCCAGCTTGCCCTCAAAGGGATAGTCTGTGGTAAAAGAGAAGTGTTCAAAAGAAGCATTTCCAGGTAAATGTTTGTTTTTATATTAATAGTTATGTGCAAGCAATCAAAAAAGAATTAAAAACCAAATATAGGTGGCAAATAAGCTACCCTGTGCAACATGATTGAGGTTCCTGTGCTCAGAAGACTGTTTTGCAGAAGTCAGTCTCTGTGAGTGTCTAAAAATGTTAAATTTTTTGTAAGCATAAGTACTTTACCTATTCTATTGTCAATGTATATTGATAAAGCAAACCCTGAGGCTTGATTTCAGTGATGTTTAATTTTAGTCTCATATTAAAAATAAACTCAGTTCTACTATACTAGAATGCTACATGATGGCCTAAATAGCATGAAAATGGCAGTAGGTCATCTGTTTTTTCATTTATTGTTCTAATACCCTGACTTGTCCATCAAAGTTAATGGCTGTTGTCTCATGGACAACAACAACTGTATGCTTGAAGTATTTTGTGATGCAATACAATATGTACATTAATTTTTACATCATGTTTTAACAGTATGAGTTTTAGTATTAAAATCACAATAGTAAACTATCAATGTCATTAACCATCAATATTGATTTACTATGGAAATTTAGTTATAGATTAGGCCTGATCCATAATCCACTGAACACTTGCTAAAATCTTGAGACTTTTCTGACTGCACCTGTTAAATGAGAGAAATTTTCCCACAGTTCTCTTTTGATTAATTTAAATTGCTATGCAATTTTGTTCAAATATGAGTAGTAGCACTTCCACACAAGGCTGTCTTTAGATTTTTGTTTTTCTTTTTGTTGAGTTTAATGTCTGGAAGCATAGGCTACTCCAGGAATGTAGGAACTGGAAGTGGAATAGATGTTTCTCTGTTCATTCCACAGCCAGAAGGAATGAGCAGTAAGCTAGCAGTACACTTGACAAAGTAAGTGTCAAATACAGGTTCTTCAGGAGGAATTGAAAATACTAGTAACACAACTCAGTACTGAAATAGCATTGATGGTGTTTTAAAAAAGTGAGAGCGAAACTCCTATATTCTAATTGGATGTTATCTTCATGAATTCACTTTCCCCCTTTCTCTCATACACATAATTTTTGATAGTAAGGCTTCACCATGCCCAGTAGAAGTAAAGGAACTGAGTTATGCTCCCCCGAAGTATTTCTGCAGGAAGGTGCTGATGGTGCCACTGCTCATGGAAAGCATCATGAGACTGCACAGAGTGGGCAGCATTGCCTTGCTCTGCCATGGTGTGTGTTTGCCCAAGCTGTGTGTTTGTAGACTGCTGCTAAAAACAATTTCACTCCCAGACCGTTGGACTTCTTACAGTCTAATTTTGGCCATATATGAGGGTTACTCAAATGCAGAGATAACATTAATCTTTCAGTAGCAGCAAGTGCTGGCTGGGGTTAAGACCAGGAGCTTAGCATTCCTGCAATCAAAATGTTGTGGCTGGACATGAGTAATACAGTATGTGATCATTTCTGAACATTAAATCTAACCTGGATTGGCTTCAGCTCTGCTATGTGATACCATGTTGCCTCACATGGCGCTGTTCTGCCCCTTTGGTCCTTGAAGATATGGGACAGCAATTAGCAAGTACCTCATTTAATTGGCAGGAGTTCATAGAGCATCAGCCCCCGTGCCCTCATGATGCTTGTGTACATAAGTGTTTCTATTTCTGTAGGCAGTAGGCATTTGGGTTTTTTTTTAAACAATATAACTGCCTGGGCTTAGTGTTACAAATCATGAAACATTTTGTTTATGCATTATAAATAGTGATATCTATTTATAAATCAAAGGCACTGTGTTCTCGCTGTATTCCTAGGAGGCCTTTGGTTGTGTTAGCATTACCCACACACGTGCTTCCATTTTGTTGCCCAGGAAGCTAAATAGAAATATATGACTCTTAGCTGGCCTCATTAATGAAACAATAGATACGGGTTGGGTGCAGAATCTGAAGGAGCCACTGAGAAACATAATAAGCAGCAAGGGAAAAAAAGAAACCCCGACAAACTGAACATATTTTAAATTATTAAAAAGTGTTATTCATGGGAGGCAATGCAAGGTTTTATTTAGGGAGGTAGAAGGAAAACCCTGAGGTGGTAGAGGATCCCTGAAGGGTGGAGAGCAGTTTATCTTTATACCACATAGTCATATGGGGACAATTTATTCTCATCTTTGAGGAACAGGAAATATTTTAAAGTTAATAATGTTTCTGCCACCTTTCTCTCCCCTCCTATCATGCTTACAGTCAAAGGTGAAAGCCTACCCTGCATCCCCTGTGACTGGTACAGAATCTACATCAGAAGCAAAGAGATGAGGGAAAGAAGAAGAGTGGAATGAGATCAGCTCTGTGGTTTGTGACAGCCTGTAAAACTAGAGCAGCCTTTACAAAAACTGGGGCTGAGTAGAACACATAAAAAGGCAGTAATCACCTTTAAACATGGGCCAGTTGGCAATCCCACGCTATGGTTGCCATTACAATAGAATATCTTGCTGCAAATCAACAGATCATGTTCTAGTAGTTGTATGTAGTAACAGGACAGAAACATTGGTTGCTGTTCCTTTCAAGCCCAGTGGATGGGATTTATCACTGTGTGACAATCCCTGGACCACTGATCTTGCAGTTTGAAAGAAAGTGCAGATTCCACTGCAAAGAGGTTGCTGGAGTAACTGGTACTGGTGGGTGTTTTGCTGTGCTCCCCCCTTGTTGAAGCCTGGGAAACATCTCTTCAGCTCAGCTGGCACTTTGCTCCTCTGGGTAATGCACTAGCCCTAATGCTGAATTTGGAGCAAGTACTTCCCCATGGTAGTTAATAGCAAGAGAAATGATTTAATAAGGTGTTACTGCTCTGGCTTTCTTGTGTTCTGGCCCTGTTAGTGAGCCCACTGTTTCAGAGGGCTTTTCTGCACAGCCTCTCCCTGCTGGCGTGGTAAAGGCAGTTCATGCTCAGCGAGGGCGTGTGCAATTCCCAGCACAGCTGTAGGATAAACCACTGCAGACACCTTGGATGCACTCCTGCCACGGCAGAGCTGCTGACCCAGGGCCCTGCTGTGCTCTCAGGGCTCTGGTTGGGGTGAAGTGCTGTTTGCTGCCTGTGTAAATGTGCACATGCCCATTCCCCCTCCCCGCGTCAGACGCCGCAGAGACCCTGCCTTTAATAGGCAAGGTTGGAAGGATAGAGGTGGCACATGGGCCCAGTCTTCCTTTTTAGAAATCAGTAACAATGGGGTGTTGACAGGCCTTGAAGCCTAGACAGGCTTCAGGGGTCATCTCGATAAGGAAGGATTAGTGTATATAATTTGCCAAATATGGCACCAGCCACCAGCTGGGTTTTTCTGCACATGGCAGATTATCTACAGGAGCTTCGTGGCTTTCACCTTAGCTGCTGGCTGTTTTTATTAGCAAATGTATTGCTCTTTCCAGTTTAAGGACTAGGTGCTAAACAGGGAATGCATGCAAATGAGATGGAAGAAGTTGTGGTTTAAATTTTGACTGAGGACAAAAAAATAGCATGTGCTGTAGAGTCTTTGGGTATAAATACTTTTCAGTGTACCATATCTGTTTTTCCCCTAAGATTTTCACTTGAGGGATTTTGTATGCATCTTCATTCTTTGTAAATAAAGCTGTTTCTAACTTAATTCCCTGGAGGATATAGTTATCCTGCCCTAAGATCAATGGTCAACAGAAAATATAAAGAGGCCCTAGATCAGATCTTTGACTGCTTTGTGGTAGATAGCTAAACTGCCCACCTTAAAACGTTAAGAGAACGATAAATGCTGTAAATTCTTGGCTGTGGTGAAGAAGAACTTGTTAACCCCAGAGTGACTGGAAATAAGATATGGTCAAATTCTCACAGCATTGCTGTGTTGTAAACTGTATTCATTCCTTAAAAGAAAAGCAAGAGCAGAAAGATTTAGTCAAAGCTTGCAAGTATTCTTCAAATTAGATTTTTGCTGACTGTTAATTTGCAGTTTCAGGTAGAGTTCATATTTTTGATCTTCCAGATTATACTATGCCAATTTATGGTAATTTTCCCAAATGCTTAAAAATTAATACACATGCAATGACTTTTTTATTTTTGTTTACTTGAAGGTTTTATTTATTAGTATGCCAGTTGCTTTAAGATGCTGCAGTCCCTTTGTGTCTCCTTCCTCAGTACCTGGATAAGCTTGCCCGTAAAACAGAAGACCCAGTGTAAATAAAATTTTGCAAGTCATTCAAGGATGCAACAAAATACATAATTGACTTTTTGGACCATTTTTAGAACAAACTCTCTCAAGGCCTTTTTCCCCCCCTCACAGCAACACTTCCCACTGCACTAGATCTGACAAGACTGTATGCATTACTTTATTTTGATACTGACATTTAAACAATAAAATAAAGCCATTTAAAACAAATAGTGGTGCTTCAAGTGTCTGAGCTGTCAAGATATCAAATTATATAACTTGGAAAAATCAGAATTCATTGTTAATGGTATGCACTTAACACAAAGGGTCGCTGGAGTACTAACCAGATATATATTCAGCTACCATGTTGGAGCTAACAGGCTGTATTCCTTTAGATAGAATTGACTATATTCACTTAAATGGACTTGACTCCAGTACAATCACTGTATTCAAATGTCAAAAAAAAGAGAAAGAGGATGTCACGTAGGGTCACAAATTATGTTGGATTTTGACAGATTGTAGCCTTGCTTTACAAGAGCAGTAACATCTCATTTGTCACCGTTTGATCTGTAAGTGCGGGAATGAGAGCGGAAGGCCCTCCATCTCCAGCGCAATTTAATCGCTCTGAGGCCGGGGTGGCAGCTAAAGCCACCTGCCCATGCACTGTACTGCTGATCTGTTTTAATTTAATCGTCCGTCAGCTGCGATGAAAGCATAAATCGTCTCCCTTTGATCTGCAAACGGTGTGGCTCTTTTGTAAAGCCTGCTGCAGAATCAGGGAGACAGTTTTCACATTTAGTGCAACATAGACAACATGGGCTTGAAAAGCTTGTAATTGATATTTCGCTGTAGTAGTAAAGCAAGAAGTTGTTCTTTTTCTAAATTTATACAAAACAGCACAGGGTTTGTTTGTTTGTTTGTTTTTTAGAAAAGAAGATCATAGAGGAGGTTATTAATTTAATAATGTGTTAATTATTCAAGTTTGAAAAGCCAGCTTCTACTCTTAAATAACTTAAAGATCTTTAAAACACTGAAGACCCTTAAGTCACCTAATTTACAAAACATGGGGTAGGAAAAATTATTTGGTGATGGCACAATAATTCTGTGAACTGTCAGCTGTATACTGGGCATGTTATTTAGTTACATTATTGCATGTAAATGGATAAGGGAAGATCTTTAAATAACCAACAAACAAAAAATCTGCCTTCTCTTGTGGAAAATCTTGCCTTTTGCTGGAATTGTTGGAAGTTTTGTTGAAGGCCAGAATGTTATGTGCACATCAAATATGTTTGGTAGGCCAAACCTTGTTTTGGGACATACACCCTTTCATAGAAAGAGCCAGCATGAACACAACTGAAAGTAAAATGGTAAAATTTGTACAAAATCTTTCTTTGTTGTTTTTTTCAGAGTAGTTACTGAGGGTTAAGAAAGGATTTGTGCATTTTTCTTCTCCCTCTCGTCTCCTTCTCCCAACCATTTACAGCTTCCTGTTCCAGGCTTGTGCCTTTCTTAGTTTTCGCATTGGCCTCTCACGTGAGGTAGAGTATTCGTGATTTTGATGCTATACATTTGTACAGCACCTTCCTGAGCAACTTGTCAGTCCGAGGTGGTCCTTCCATTTGAAGACTGAAGGTCTTTAAATCTGAAGCAGGACAGCAGTAGAAAGTTCGCCACTCAACTGTGAGAATTTAGACTGACCCCATAAGCTTTGAAATGCACCATCTTTTCTCCCTTTCTTATGAAAGCTTCAGGGACTGTACTCCCATTTGCCAAAACCAAAATTAAAATCTCAAACCCTCCCCAAAATTCATAAAAGCCTGAAGAGTTGCATATATTCTCTGCAATGGCATTTTTCTGATTGGGATTGAAGGTGTGAACTGCCCAGTGAGGTTTATGAATATCTTTGCATTAGTGCTGATACTATACTGTGATTTCCCTTTTGGGAGAAGGGCTTTTTTTGTGGTCACATGTTAAAACTGGGAAATTCCTTTCCTAATAAAAAATGCAATGTATTTTCTTGACCTCTCAGACAGAAAAGAGCACAAACCAAAATTTGTAAGATTCCCTCCTCTTTGAGTGACATTTTATATACCAGTGTTGGCAGTGTTTTACCTGAGAAGGTTTTCTGTCTCCATTATTTGTTGCAGGATTTTATTATTTGGCAAAAGACTCTGTCTTGGGATAAAGATAAGTTTATACTTTCTCGTGTAAAATTCTGGTCAGCATATGCCAGAATACAAATAGTGAAAAATTGTCTTTGTTCTTCTTTTGCTTTCATTCCTCATGAAATTTTTGTCAGGCTGACAATATAATAAATAATTATGGAGTTGCTGTGGGCCTGAGTGGGGAAGGACAGGGAACCATGCTGCTGTCTCCCAGTACAGATTCAGCTTATGGAGCAGCCAGGCCATGACTGCTTTGAGAGCCCTGGTTTGGTGTAAAACAAATAAACACATTTTCTTGGGGAAAGAAGAAAATGAGCACAGGAAGACCTTATTCTTGTCCCCAAAGCTGACCTCTGAGGCTGACCCAGATCCCTGGGTCATAAGCTCACTCGGCAGGGGACCGGGGGAAGACAAATGGGTCACAGACTATTCCTAGCCCTGCTAAGTGACCCCTTCTCATCCCGAGTTTTCTGTTACAAGTTGAGGTGGGCAGGAATCCTCCAGTAACACTCAGTGCTGCAGTTCCAAAATTTAAGTTAAGAGATTGCTGACAAAGCACACAGAACAGAAAGACTTTTGTGCTTGCAAATACTGCAAATTGTTGTGTCTTCCTCAGTTTCAAAAATATAGCCAGAATGTTGTATGAGTTCAGGCTAGTAACAACATACAGCAAAAGGATATTAATTTGAAAAGTTCAGCATAAGATACCTAATTTTCTGTACAAAATTTCTGTACAAAATCTTTCTGTGCAAGAGAAAGCAGAAATTAAGGCTGGATGAACTATTGCCAGTCCTGATGTTTTGTAGCTTCTGAATTCTTTCCTTTGTGAACCAAACCTGGGGATGGCTGTGCAGTGTTTGTAACTGCAAGGGGTTTTAGATAGAATAATGAAGTACATGGATGTGTGCACCCTGCATAGTGTAAATTATGGTGATAGTTATCTTAAGTCGTGTGTAGGTAATGATAACACAAATAGCAATAAATGTCATATAGCCTTATACTGAACCATCATCTAATCAGTCCTAGGAAGGTTTATTTAAATGTATTTAAATAAAAGCAATCTAAAGTAGCAAAAGAGGACAAATTAATTTTCATGATAAATTTTTATCTGAGATAAAATTACTTTGCAAGTCTGAACAGCTTGTTTTCCCTGAAGAGAAAAGATTTCTACCAAAATTTAGTCCTCACAATGATGCTTCATGTGCATGGGGCATTGCTCCACTGAATTTTTAATTGAGATGGTAAATTAGCTCTTCATTTTTGACTACTGATTAACAAAAGACCAGTTTTCTAATCCCATTGCAGTAACTGGCATAACTGTCACTGAGCTACTGGATACAGGGTGGACTTCATAGTACTTAATCATAACATCCTGAAAGATATTTCCAACAAGACACTCTTTTACTTCCAGCTTTGCAAAAGATGATGTCAGTCTAGTTTTGTATCCCCTTCACATATCCAATCCTTTCCCCTCTTACTATTTTGGGTGTTTTTTATTAGCTTTTCTGTTGGAATTCTGAACTCCATTACGCTGCAGTCAGATAAGTGCACATACAAGCCACACCATGCTGCTATCAGTACAGTCCTCTCTTAAAACTCCAGCGCACACAACAAATACAGATAACTCCCTCCTGATAAAGTCCTTGTATCTACTTAGACTAAGTAGTGTAATGAAAGTGAAGGCAAAGACAGTAATATTTCACAACATATGATAGGTTTGTGGAAAGTACAGTAACAACTAATGAGTTGGGAGAAAATCATTCAAGAGTATTGCAGTTATTTATGGGCTCTCAAGAGTCCATTCATCTGCTTTGCATTTGTGATATTTGTATTGGTTTTGCCAGAGTGTGTCCTTGCATTCATTCATGCTCTCCATTCTTCTGTGTTGATGTCACTTTTGACAGCAGTCACCAGGAGTTCCCTCTTGTTGCGAAAAGCAGAAGCAATAGCAGGAGGCTGTGGCCATGATCCCCTGGTAACAATATGGTGCTAAGGTATAATTAGCACTTCTGCCTTTGGTTATCTTCATGTATTTTGATGTTCTGTTTGCAGCTTGAGGTGTATTGCTTATATCCATTTCCATAGTCCTCCTCACAGTGTGTGTGGCTCCGTGTGCTTGGTGGGGGCTGGTGGCACCATTGTGTGCTGAGCTCTGTCTGTACACATGCACGCCCAGATGGGAACACCTGCGCTCTGCTCGTGACACACTTACAGATGTAGCTCTAGGTCTTATTTTATGTAGTATTTGGAAACCTGTTTGGTTCCTCCAGCCAGGTATTTATAGTTTCTTGTCATTAAGGGGAATGGGATTCAATGCCTACAGTAACTCAATTCTACATATAAAAGGCCAGTTGTTTTATAACTGGAAAAAGGAAAAACTCTTAACTTCTTTACTACTCCTTTTCTCCCTGGTTTGTAAAGTTGACACAGACGCATTTGCCTGTTCTGTCAGAGATTATTGTGAATTACACATTCAGGAGGTCTCCATGATCTAAATGGCATTATTAAATATTCACCTTAACTGTAGCGACCATGGCAGCCAGAAATTGGTTGTGGGTACAAATAATTTTTCAGCCTGTCTGTTCTTAAGACAAAAGCAATAAAGCAAGCTATTATTTAAATTGATAAAAGATGCAAACACAGCTTCCCTGGGTTTCCAGATTTATAGTAAAAGAATAAATATTTCATTGGTGATACTAATTAAAGATTGGTGAGAGATTTATCCATGTCTTTTACTTCCAATATCCATCAGACCTGATTAGGGAAAGTAATATTTGTAGTACTGTCTAGTAGCTGAAAGAAAAAAAAATGTTCCATGAAGCTCACTTTACCAGATAATTATTGTATTATTAACCTTTGTTTAGTGAGGTGCTAGCGAAGAATTCAAATAACTAGTTTCTGGTAGGAAAAATAATGAGTAAGAATTAATTTTTTAAAAACTCTGATCTTTACTGTTGCAAATATTGTATCAGGGGAAAACTGTTAGAAAACTACCATTTTCCTAATTAATTTCCATGTGGGCAATGGATATACACTGGGGAATGGAGACAGATAAAGATCTCAACAATGTAAGCAAAAATAAAGTAAAGCCTAATGGTAACATCCTGCACCATTTTTTATAACATCCAGTTAAAAAATAGGACCTAGAAATACATTTTTATAGTGACACCTTCTAAATTAGAAACTTGGGGTTTCCCTTATTTGATGAGAGTCAAAATGTGTCCTGATATGTTGTCTCCCATTGGTGGTTGAATAACTGTTTCTTTCAAGACAAAGCATACAAGTAATTAAGATAGTTATGCAGTTAGTGTTTGGAGACTGAGGGAATATATTTTCCAAATATCCTTTAATTGTCTGTCAAGTTGATAAGGCATATTCTGCTGGTTTACCTAACTAGTCTTAATTCTGATCCTTTCTTCTGCAAAAGCTAAATCTATCAGTCCACTTGACTGCAGGATTTGGCCCAAAAAGTATTGAGGTCAGATAGTAGATTGGAAAAAAAGCTTCCAGCGCTTTTCTGTCTTGTGTTATGTATCTGGGAACCTTTTGTAGGTCTTTTTCTGTCTCCAATGTAAGATTTTTTTTTTAAATGAGCTTTAATTGGATTTTTTATTTCAGAATTAATACAATAAATGCAATGACTGAAGGTATTTGTAGATGTGAGAATGTGTTTTGTTTTCAATTTTTTTTTCTTTTTTCGTATTTGTAAAAATTCTTTAGATTTAATAAGTGAGTTCAATACAGTCACAATCTGGTTGATATATTAGAACTTAGTTCTGGAGATTTTTTCAAAAGACCCAAATAGATAAACGGATCAGTCCTGGAATTTATTTAAAAAGCAATTACTCCTCTCTGTTCCAGGGAAGAAAGTTCAGAAGTTACATAAAGCCTCTTCTTCTACAAATTGTTTATTCAGAGTATACTTACTTTATACTGTTTTCAATAATGAAAATACTGAGTGACTGTTAGTTTAAACCATGTCTTTAGTGACCTCCACAAACTGGGTTCCTGCGTGTGTTCACCATAAATTCATATTTAAATTTCAAATGAGCTAAATAAACAGTTCCATTCAGATAAACAGCTGGCATTATTCCTCTCATGTTATATTAATATTAGTATTATGGAGTCTTCTGTACCCTTGCTTTACTTCCTGACTAGCTGATAATTGGGTTGGCAGAGTATACCTGGGGTCATCTTGTTTGGCTTATCTGCACAAGAGTGGCAAATACTAAGGGAAAGCAGCAATAAAATAGTGGAAAAAATGAAAGGAAGATTTAATCTTTGACCAATTTGAAACATATCCTGGAGAATCCATGGAGAAAAAGATAAAGTGTGACTATGAGTAAGTTAACTAAACACATTACAGTGTGTGAGAGCAAATGGAGTTAGTCCATTGTACACGTTTAATTTCCTATTAGTCTCTGGCGTTTACTACTACAGTCTGAGTTGGGGCATCTGTAAATTCAGTTAAATACAGTGCATTGTCTAAACATATCACAGCTCCAATCAGTCACCCAGGCTGCTGATAAGAAGCCTCTTGTATTATTGAATCTACAATAGGGAGGCTCTGCAGGCACAAAGATAACAGCTAGGTATTTCACTTTAAGTATGAGGAAAAGCAGTGACTCGCCTTTGCTGCTGCAGCTCTGACATTTATTACTACTCCCTGATTTGTTTTATACTACTGATGTGAATTTGGTTTCAAGTGCTTTGTATCTCCCCTTATTCCTAACTTAAGACCTCTATCTGGAAACAGTGAGGAAAAACAAGCAAACCAAAATCAACTTTCATGATATTGCATAGATAGCAACAACTTGAGTACTTCCTAGTACTTTAAGAAAGTCTTGCTGCTTTCATGCCTAGAAGAAGAAACAGAGGCTTCTGCTTGTTCCTTAGCCATTTTGTTCTGTATGAACTAAAGGAATTTCAGGGATGTTGCTTTAGAAATGAAGCTGCTGAAGAGGAAGTGTGAATCTGGCTGTCATGGTGGGGTATTTAGACTTCTCAAGTGTTTCAGTAGTTCTTTCCTTAGAGTCCTTGAGTTGAAAATAAAATAATAAACAAGTCCTGTCAGCAAATGTTGATGCAGATAGAAGTACTCTGGTGACATGCACAGACTGTGTTAGATACAGAAGGAAACTGTGGATAAGTATGGAATTAATGGTGACCATCTTTCAGGGTCCTTTATGTTCCTCTATTTAACAATGTCTTTGTAGTCATAAATTTTTGGCAGACTTCACATGTTTATGATGAAATTTCTTCTGCCCAAATATGCACTTGTATGTCTTATTTTCTGTAACATAGATATGTATTAATAATTATATATTATTACTGTTAATACATCACTATTAATGCACCAAGGATATGTATACACACAGCAGGTCTGTATATAACCTAGAGTATTGGTATACATCATATCACAGGTAATGGAACATTTATATGTTATTTATTTGTCCATAAGCTACATTATATTTAAAAATCAGGGATTCTAATTATGAAATGTTATGCCAGATAGTTTCCTATTGTTTCTATCCTCTAGAAAGATGCCTATTTTATACTATTGTTAATGCATTTAATTTTCTTAACTACTTGGTGATTTTGTAGGCTTTCTTTCTGGCTTGATAAATTTATGTGGAACCAGACGTAGTTTTTTCAGTGACTTTGCAATAGAAAACTTGTAGCTTCTCAAATATTAATTATTTATTTTCTAAGGCTTGTTTTGTTGTACACATATGTTGAATTACAGCTGTATTTCTTGATGTAGTTTGCATGAGTTTGTTTTGCCTAAGCCTTCAGTTATATTTGTTTTCTTATAGTAAGTTTTATTTCTTCTGCCATCTGAGAGATAACTGCACAGAGTTCAGTTTACTAGTTGATGCTATGAAAGTAAAATTTCTAAAGTGTGTGTCCCAAAGATAAAATAACTTTATCAAAACCCCCCAGCAAGATCCCTAGTAAGCACAAAGCCTAAACAAACAAGGGAAACACGACGATTTGCTTCCATCCTTTGAACCAAGACATTGGAGAATGTTACATAGATGCAAATTCCGAAGGAAGTTAATGCTCTTGCACTGCTGGGTAAAAAACAGGTCTGATTAAGCATCCAGCATCTTGTCTCTCTGATTGCTCCTAGCAGAGTTCCTGGTAGCAAATACATTTGTGGCTGTCTATGGAGCTAAAATTCAGCAAAAAATTCAGCCAGTTTATGGCTGGTTTTAATTTTTTACATGAGCTTACATCATTTCTGTGTTTCACCAGAAACAATTAAAAGGCATTCTTGAGTTGGTCTGTGTGTTCAGAAATGAGCACTGAGGGGCTTCTGAGGGAGTTCCTTGTGGTCAGCCTCTGTAGAGGGGCAGTCACAGCAATACATGTTCTGGAGGACAGAAGGGATCTGCAGGACTTACTTGTAATAGGAAACAAAAATGATGAAAAGCCTTTTCTTGGGCATTTAAAAAATAGTATGTAGTATAGGAGCATTTTCCCCCTTTGCTTTCAAATAAAACACTTGCAATTATTACAAGATTTTTGTTTTGTGCCATGGATTATTTGCAAAGCTGGTGTTCACTCGTGTTTGTAAGCTCACAGAGCTGGGCTTTATTGTTTCTGATACAGTGAGCATCCAAGGTATGGCTAACGTGGCAGGCCAGCACATTGCTCACAGCCTCAAATGTGAGAGGGAGGCTTCGTGCAGCCAAACACAGACACAAGAAGAAGAAAGCAGCTAAAGGAGGTGGCAGGTAGGAAAATTGCAAAGGGGAAAGTGCTACCAGTTGATGATAAAAGCAAAGTCAAGGGTGGCAATTAGGCTGCAAAAAACAGTAAGTGCATTCGTGCTAGAATATAAAATTGCTCCCAGGAGACAAAAAATTCGAGCTGTTGCCATGCCTTTAGAAAAACCTCTTAATTTTGTAGAATAAAATGTCAATCACTTCTATCCATGGATACAGCCCCAAGTGCACACCAGCTGTGATAGGCAGGGATCTCTCTAGTGAGATCTGTGGAGACCAAGGAACGATTGCACTTACTCTAGTCAATGGTTGAAATTACCAGGGAAAGCTATGGAGGATATTCATTTGGTGAGAATTCACCAACGCCAAAATTCTGAATGACCAGAAGAAGGGGGTAGGAGGTAGAAGGAATCATGAATTGGGAGTGATCAGATATGAAATACTCTGATCTAGCAAAGCCAAAGTAATTAGAACACAGTTTATGCAAAAGCATAATCATTTCCAACTTCTCAGTGAGAATTAGAAGTATTGAAATACGTTTCCTCACAGTTTTCTTAAATTTAGAAAAGAGAGCTACCAGAACAATTGTAGAGATTGTAGGAGAAATACTTCAGCAGTGCCATCAGTGTAAATACTGTTTTGTAATGGCAGTGCTCGCTTTGGTGTGATCTCAGCTTAACTGTTGTTATTCATTTAACCTCAGTCTTTGTGTTGGAAGAGACTAGTTACACTCCAGGTTAATTTGGTGTTGTGTTAAGTGGAAAACTAGGATCAGCAGAGGTTTACCTAATGGAAATGAGCTATTGCAGTTGTTGCCCAATCCATTTGGAGTGTGTCAGCATTGCCAAACCAGCAGCCAGATTGGCATACCTCAAAACACTGGCATCATCTGTGCCAGGATTTCATTATCCACCGTGTTACAGGTTGGTTACAAACGTGTGTCAGGATTGTTTGGAAGGCTTGTGAAATCTCTGTCTGGAGTGGTCTCCAGTTTCTCCCATCATGTAACTCCTAAATTTTCACTAACATCTCTGTATTTGGCCTTGCTGCTGGACTTGTCCTTGGCTCAGAGCAATAGAGTGGGACAGTCTGTTTCCTGAGAGTCAGAAATCCAAGAGACATCTGTGTCACACAGATACTGAGGCTCCATCCACAAAGAGCCCCCTCACTGCTCTCCCACTCCCTTCTGTCTGGTTACTCCATACAGTTACAAAGGTAACTGTGCAAACAACCTCAGTTTTAGATGTTGGGCCTCCATTAAAGTCAGCCTGGGAAGCAGAAGGTTTTCCAGTGACTTCCTTGTCCTGGTGAAGTGGAATAGTCAGTCAGTCTCCATGCCTTGGCCCAGCTCCAGGATGAATGTTATGTGTTGCAATTTTTCATTGAAGATTGCATATGACATCAGTAAATTTGTAATTAAAAGTTAATGTTACTCATTTATCAATATAAGTGGTGAATACTCTTTATTAGTTGATAAATACCATAACCTGAAAAATACAAGGAATAATCACAATCTTTAAAATAGGTTTTTGTGAGAACAAAGTTAATTGTAGGGGATACAAGACAGAAGGAGAAATAAAACATTGTGTTTCCTTTTGTAAGCAAATCAAGGGCCAAATAGATTGGATCTCTCCTCTGTCAAAAGACAGTATATAGGATCTGAATAACTGATTTTTCTTCAGGTAATTCAGCTGATTTTTAAAAATTCTTTTTAAAAAGTCCCAAGATCTTTCTCTTCCCTAGTAGAGAGCCTCTACCTAGGTATTAGCAGTTTGAGGAAGGTTAAATTGCTGTTTCATAGATTAGGATTTGTTAACAGATGTGGTTATTGGTACTGTGTGCTTTCCTAATCCCTCTTCAGTATTGGTGCATCTCCAACCCTACCAGTTTAATTAACATTGAAATTCTCATATTATTTTGGTGTACTGATTACAGGCAAAGACTAAGTGGAAGTCAGTTTGGTATCCCAAGAGACTTCAGTGTTAACAATGCAGAAAGATTTTTTTTTCCATTTCTCCCCTTCCTGAACTCCAGATAAGCAGTAGGCCCCAGTAAGATTTCATTACTATCACGCACTCTTCATGGTCATCTTTTAATATTTGAAAGGATCATTTGTTAACTGGAAATGGTCAATTTTTTTTTCTTTGGCTTTTGAAATATAATTTTCAATTTTTAATTTGATTCATTTAGATGAAATCATTAATCAAGGTTGAAACTGAGTTAATTTTCTGGAAAATAAATGAGGTTGTTAGAGTGAACGTTATTAAGTGGGCTCTTTGCTCGAAAGGGATAATAGCTGAAAATATGGAAGACTTTGAGAACTGTAGCAGTTGAGTGATGAAAAACAGAAAGGGGTTTTTTTTCTAGTTAAGTGCAGTAATTTTTTAAAGGAAACTAGGCATATGAGCAAGATTTCAGAACTATCATCATTAAAGTAGGCATTACAAAGTAAATAACCTAAATATATATATATATATATATAAAATCTTACAGAGCCAGGGTATAGATGGTGATTTTAAAAAATGTTCTATTTTTATGGAACATTTTGTTCCTTCTAAATCTTAGTATTTGCTATTCCAAGCAATGCCCACTTGATTTTTGAGACAGAGAAACATTATTATCAGTAGTTCAGCAGAGTTACAGCCATCTAGGTAGAAAGCAATCTTTGGTAGACAGGGAGTACAGGCCACTAAACCATTTTTTTCTGTCTGACCCAAATTCAGCTCCTGGCCTTGAGAGGGTTCTGTTTACTTATTCTCTGGAGTTTACTGCATGATACAAAGTGATTAAGATAGCCAGCAAAATCTCTTACAAACACAAACCAAAGAGCAAGGGATCGGACTAGACAGGCAACATCCTAGAGTTACCATTCAAGCTTACTTCAGTTAACTGCAACATTTGTTTTGCATTGTTTTCTAGTGCCATCTACTTTCTGATAATCTCCTAGTTAAAACCATGGTTTGTTGGTTTTGGGGTTTTTTCTCCCCTAGAAGATAGGGATGCCTCCTCTGTTCTGATAGGAAAGAATTTCTTCCATTCAAGTGCTCCAGCTTTTGCTTAAGAGCTATCATAACACTGAGCACTTAGTGGCCCTAGGTAAAAATTTTTGATGGAACATTACAAGTCTGTTTAGATCTTTTCCTTAATGCCTGTGTGCTCGTTAAGGACCATTTCAAAGTCTGTTACTGGGGTTGAGTGATAAAATCTGTAGGTGCCTTAGTCAACAAGGTGTTCCCTTGTAGGTGTTTTTTAACTGCCCTGACCAACAGGATATTAAATGCTCCAGAAGGAAAAAGGAGTACATGCCACATTAAAAGAAACTTCTCAAATAGAGAAGGGTGGAAAAGTTTCTGCAGTAGAGCAGAAAGTCACATGGAAGTGAAAATTATTCTGGAATGCTGTTATTTTACTTTTGTGATGTTCCTTTCCCTCATGAAAGAAGAGAGACAGTGTCCGGTTTATCTCGGCTGTTTGAGGGGCCTGGAAGGCCCGGGGTGGCCTTGGGGCAGCCCGCGTATCGAAGGACGAGAAGAGGCTTCAGTTCTTCTTTCTGGTTTTATGTTTATTAATTGTTTATCTAAAAGATGTTCTTTCAGCCACCAGAGATCTGCTCAGCAGTCAGCCATGGGCACACAGTCTCTGCCCTCCGGGGCAGGCACCTATCTTTATACCCATTGTGACGTGTACAATATTTATCATTTTTCCCCAATACCATCTATTCTTATAACTCGGTGTACTCTTAGTAATAACCAATCCAAAGGTGCCACCGTGGCCAAAGAAGATGGAGGAGAGGAGGAAGAAGAAGGAGGGCAGGACACACCCCAATTCCTCCATCTTACTCCTCTAAACCCCCCTGTACATAAATCCTAAACCCTGTTTCTCACCCTCTAATTAGCTAATCTTTCCACCCTTCACCCCGGTGAGGCCCTCTTATCTTCATAAAGGTGTCGTCTCCCGTGTAGGGTCAAAGTCCTGCCACCAGACACTTCTGGCAACATTCCAGGACTCCCGGGCCCCCCAAGGGTGGTCTCGGGGGCCCTGCATCCCAGGACTCAAATCCTGAGATCCCACAAGACAGTAATAATAATCTAACTTGGTTTAAGCTTGAAATAGTCTTCTTTTAAAAATGTAAATCTCAGTACAAGTTCACTTTTCCTTTCCCTTTAAAAGGGGACCAGCAAACAAATCTGAATCCTGGCAGACAGGGAAGTTGAGTTTGCATATCCTCTCTGCTTACAAAGTTGACTACAGAGAGAATAACTGCAGGCCTCTAAATGTTTAACATAGTATTTGAAAGACAGTTATTTTATGACTGAGCAGAACAAATGCTGATTTACCATTTCATTTTAGGTTGCATCATCATGATGTAATGAATCACAGTGATGTAATAACCTCAAGTGAACAGAATATAGCATGCTAAGCCAAGACAGCATTTGTGTGCTATAAATATTCTTGGGCAATGCTAACTGATTTTGAGCTACAGGAAGGAAGTACCTCTCTTCTGGAATAAGAGAAGGTCCTGAAGTCCCTACACATGATTAAGATCAGTCACTTAGCATCAATTAGTCAATTGCAATTAGTTACTACTAATGGGTTTTGTATCCAGCCTTCATTGTAGACCCTACCTGCTAATAAGAACAGATTAGTGGCTCAGTCAGGGAGGCCAGAGGCCCCAGTTCATAATAATATAATTTATTATTAAGAATAGTAGGTTTATGGTAGTATTATGGAGATGCTCCAAGAGTATGAAGGGGGCTGGCTAAGTCTCAGTAACTTAGTTCTGTACCTTCAAAGTCAATAAGCAAGTTACAGAAGCAAGATCATGCCTATGCTGTGCTATGAACTTGCTTTCAAATCCATCATGCATACACACCTTCAGGCTTAATTGTCTTGTTTTCAATATGTCGTGTATTTTGGGATGCAGAGGCTATTTCTCTAGGATATATTGACAGAACAACTTAAAATCATTCCAATTTTAAGTGAGGTTTTGAGATGTTCATGTTGAGAATACATTTGTTCTTTCTGCATGACTTGTAGTGTTGCTTCTTGATTTGGTTATAATACTGGCTGCTTACCTCCAAATTCTAAAAAATGTCCAAAGTCTGTCATGAGCCATGTCAGACACTCTAACTGATGAGTGAGTAAGGCTGGCATAAAGATGTCCCAGCACAGTAACCAAGGCTGTGACTTCTGCAGGACTTTGCTGCATTTGGTACTGGTGAATGTAAAACAGCTTGTGGTGGGGAAGGCAGGAGGGAGCATGGAGCTGGGATCAGGCAGAAGGCTGGCAGGCAGCGTCACAGGGGTGCAGAGCAGGACCCTCTGGTCAGGCTGGGCATGGAGGGATGCCATGGGTGCACACCAGTGCTTTGCAGCTTGCTTGGAGGCAGCTTCTGACAGGTGGCTTTGCTACTGCCTGTGATTTCAGAAGCTGAGTCTGTGAAGCCAAATCAGACCATCTCCCAGCTCCCCTTTTTCTTCTTCTATGATGTAGTCCAGCTTTCTGTTTGTTTTCTTTGGCGTTCAGTCCTGAACAGCTTTGTATTTTCTTGTATTGTGTGGTGGTATCTTTGGACACAGCTATTTCTAATCCTTTCTTTCATCAAGAAGTTGCTTAAAGGGAAAGTTATGTTGCATTCCTTATTTAGAAATATAATGACGGAAAATTGCTTTTATTTTGAACATTCTGCCCTCCAATGATCATTTGCAGTTTCTGGATAACCTTTAGTATTTATCTTAGGATGGTGTCAAAAGAATCAATTTCATTACATGCTTACTTGCTTTAGAAGTCTTTCCAGTTGGGAAAGGGCTGTTTTGCTTCCCTCTGCTCTGTCATTGACTCTGTTTTCAAACTGTGCCACTACCTCTCTTTAACAATGAGAAACTTGCTATCTAAAACTGCCCCAAACTTAGGAGGGACAGCAGTGAATGGCAGTGTTGGCCCTCTGAACTTGAATCTAGAAATAGTAATAGCAGTGGTAATAAGGTTACCACCAGGGTAAACATTGGAAATTGTCTGAAAGAATGACACCATTCAGAGAGTACCCTGAGGGAAATCTCCATATCTAAAACTCTTCAAGAATTTTTGCAGAATGATCTCTCCTTGCTCCCACATATCTTCTGATAAATTTCAGCTGCAGACACCTTTATTGGTTGGGTCTTCATCTTGAGCTGAACAAGATGTTCTGCTTCTTCAGTACATTCCTGATGTGGACCCACTAGGAATATAAGAACAGCAAATAATTTTTGATCACATGGATTTTGAGCCAGATGTTAGATGGAAGGAATACCTGTGCCCTGGGCCATTGCTTACTTTGGTTCTCCACCTGGCCAGCTACACCTGATACAGAAGCACAGCACTTCAGGAGATGGACAGTTAATTGCTCTGTTCCTAAGGATGTATTTTGTATGAGCTTTAAAAAATATAAATTTTGTATCCACTACACAGCAGTGGCTATCTCTTGAAATTAATTTCATCTATTAAATCCAACAACAGAGGAAGTATTTGTTAAAGTTTGTTTTTCTTTCTTGTCTCCTTATTGTGCATCAAGCAGTGCCAGGAATTGGACATTCACAAAATAGTTAGGATATTACTGAATGAAGCATGTCAATTCAGGTTTGGCCCAAGTCATTCTGTGCACAGATGCAAACATATGCCCCTGATTGCAAAGAAAGTTTTGATTTATTTGCTGTTTGGATAAGGGAGCTGAAGCTGTGATTCACATGTTTCTGAACTGAGTGCACTGGGCTGGGATAACCATCTGTCCTGACAGGGAGATGCTTGGCTATGTGTGCCTACTGATGATAACGTGGGGTGCTGGCTAGCACTCTTATCGAAGCAGTTGCCAGGGGTTTAATAGTACACAAATAAAAATGAGTTAAAGTGACCATTTTTAAGGGGCTTCTGAAGCTTTTAAAGAAAAAGCAGTGTTTGTGAGTGCAATAGTCCTGCTTCAAGTTCCTTATTTCAAGCTAAGCTTACCAATTTAATTTTAATCCCTTTCAAACGCCTTGGTCATGCTTTGAAGATAGCAAACCGCCCCCTCAAGCTCTGAAGCTGAGCACTGGCCCTTTTTGTTTCCACAAGCCGAAAATAAAGTGTTCACATGAGCTCATTTACAGAGAGTAGAGTTGGCAGCCTTATCAGGAGAGGAGAAAAGAGCTCTGAAGATGAAAAGCTATCGCTGTGACAGAAGTCTTTATTAGGTTGGGCAGTAACGGAGCGTAGTGTACACGGGATAAAGTGGTGGCTACCTAGAGCGTTTAGGGAAAACCAGAAGAGTAATAATGTTTTATGTTGTTCTTAGACTGGCTTCTTTGGTGATCCCTGTGGCCTAGGGATGTTGGGAGTGAAAGAGGGGACTGTGTAAGCAGAATACTGTCTGTGCAATCTGCAGCCTCTGCTGGTCACAAAAAAGAGCGAGTCAGAAAAAGGAAAAGTAAAGATGAGCCATTATGTACTTTCATAATTAGTCAGCATTCCCTGGTGTGGCAACCCTCTGCTGTAGAGTTTGCTAGGAGACAGATTTTGCTTGAAAAGCCCTTTATCCAGTTTCACACATATGTCAAATCCCATTTACAACAAATATTTCTGTGTTGAAATTCATGTATTTTAGGACAATATTTTATATGAGACAGATGACATGCAAGGTCAGCTCTATAATGATAATAAAGTTTAAATCCAGTAATCTTCCTCCAGTCGTTGACAACTTATATGGCTTGCTGTTGTTTTTACTTCAGAATTTTTCTTGTTCATTTGTTAGATTTTCTTCTTCGTTAAAGATCGTGTCCTCTTGCTAAGTCAGGATTAAAGCCATGGTGACATTTTGTAGGTAACATCTTCACAGCCTAAACCCATTAGAATCAGTGGAATGTTAGCTAAAAGAAAAAAGGGAAAAGTTCTTGATTCTGTGATTCTTATAAATTTCACAGCTGCTGTGAAATTCAAATAGAGACTTGTATTGCTTTTATGGGTATCTCTGTTCCCCCAGTAAAAGCAAAAAACCCCTTTACTTGAAGTTTAGAATTGCCTTCTTTAATGCCTTTAACAATAGACCCATTTCTTCATTTAATTAAAACAGTAAAAATTGTGGCTCAACCATACAGATTGACAGAGGACTGTAATTGATTTGGCTCATTTCTTTTTTTTTAATCACAATTAACAATAAAACAGTGCATTTTGATGGAGAAGTAACTGAGTAAAAAACAATGAAAAAGAAAGATAAATGGCACTAATGCTGCTTGCATTAATTAGGTGGGTATGCTGGATATTATGCTGGGAAAAGTCTGCAATGGGGCTTTTAGTGGCATGGGAGTTAGAGTTGCAGTTTTCTCTGAATAAGAACTGCAGGCATTTGTTGATCAAGAAATCTGTGTAAAATTGCCAGATCCTAATAAAAGATCTTTGAGCAGTAGAACATGGCACTGATCTCTAAGTGTGTCCTCAGGTAAACTGTTCCATAATAAAGAATAAAGTGTGATGGAAAACCTTTCCTTGAATGACAGTCTTACCAATTTTTCCTGGATTGTGTCAAGTTCCCATATTTGAGAGGAAAAAAAGCATCAATATTTATTGGTCCCACCTCTAAATTAAATTTTTAAAGAGTTTTCAACAGTTGTACATCAAAACTAAAATGGGAGGAAGGACATATCCACAATCCAACTGCCTTTTTATATTGGGTTCTTGCACCTTTACAATAGTTTTGGTCCTTCACTGTGCTTACTTTGTTGCTAATCAGTATTTAGTCTGCTTCCTCACATTAATAATGTAAGTTGAAACTAGCACTAAATAACCCACTTTTTTTTTCATGGTATCTATTGATGAATGAAAAGGACATGAAGGAATTCTTTGTCTCGCCCCAGCTATTCTCAGTGGAGGAATTACTGGTCTAGCCATTGATCTTTGCCATTGGCAGGATTGACTGTGTTGCAATTGCATGTAATAAGATACGTTTTCTGTCTTCATTTCCAAACTGATGTAGTTTTACACTTCTTAAAATCAAATAATATGCATTAACCAGTTTGGCATTGTCCTTTAGTGAATCGCCCTTAGTTTCAGGATTCATGACATGTGAGAAGTGTCTAGAAAGTGTTTGATTATGGCCCAGTTCAGCAGCAATAGTCTGAGATGAGCAGGTAAATCTCTCTCACTGTGAGTGGCTTTGGTTCATGCAACTGCCAGCACAGGCAAAATTCTGCACTGATGCTTCAGACCTCGGGTGCATAACAGTTAACCTGCTTGTTTGTTTATTTGCTACTGTTGGGAACTATGCTCATGGTAGAAACTTTTATTTTCAATTCCCTTTTAAAGCTCAGCACGTTGAGCCTCCCTTTCTTATGCACATGCTGCCAAGGAGGATTGTCTCCAGATAAATTATGCCCTCTCTTTCTTAAACAAGATTAAAGAGCTTCTCCGGCTGTTAAGTATCCAGCACTTGAAATCCCAGTCTGTTTAGTTCACTGTGGCATTTGCCAACTGTGTGGAGTTTTAATGAGGTTTGGATACTTTACTGGTACAATGTACAACATGGTTTAAGAAATGTAAAGTGTAGAGAGCATTTTTTGACGTTTAGTACAAAGATGAAAATCCATTCCTCAGAACAGAATTGATAGACTGGGACAAATAAAAAACAAGCCTATGAAAAGCTTTTTTATTCTGTCTTACATATTTATGTAACTATAAGGAGAATTTCCTCATCTTTTAATTAGATTGGTTTAAAATGAAAAAGCCCATGCAGAGGATTTAAATTTATTTTGATGCTGTT
This sequence comes from Zonotrichia albicollis, assembly GCF_047830755.1. Classification (NCBI taxonomy): domain Eukaryota; kingdom Metazoa; phylum Chordata; class Aves; order Passeriformes; family Passerellidae; genus Zonotrichia; species Zonotrichia albicollis. The sequence continues at coordinate 31,635,186 of NC_133821.1, forward strand.
TTGTGGAAATGATTTTGAATAAAAAATGGGCTGCATTGTTTCAGATGTAGGGAAGATGCCAATCAAAATCACAGAATTCTGGCTATGAATTTATTTTAGGTTTAGGATTTTTTTTATGTGGAATTAGTCATGTTTGCTCGTCTTTGGAAGTTACGCAAAAAATTTACTCTGAATGTAAATAGGTTGTCAGTATAAATTTTGCAGTGCATTCTCTCCTATTTTTTGTGGACTTATAGTCTTAATTTAAAAGTCCAGTTAAAACTGAAATTCTGCTGGGTTGATAGATTTAGGATATATGGCCAAGTTTCCTATTGCTCTAACTGCAAGTTAACCTATTTTCAAGAAATATGCAAATATCATCACTGAGAGAGCAGTCCTCCCCACAAAAATTTGGCACAAAGTAGAGATGTTTATTACACTTCCACTCTTTGTGGATAGCTGAGAAGAAGATCACAGAGCAATCTGAAAGGAAAGCCACAGGCTGGAGAGAATAATAAAGAGATATCAATCCACCACACCACACCATCTCTGACACAATGGCATGACAAGTGGAAAATAACTTAACTCTGTAAAATAGGGAAAAGGCAGTAAAAAATGAATTGTGTTACAGTTTCTAAAACCTGCCTCAATTCAAGAAACAAATGCTCCTGAGCAGTGCCAAGGTGTACGATTTTCACATAAATCTCACATGTCAGCAAATGGGAAACATGTAAAACCCTAAGAAACAGCGTCAGAAAATACCAGATTTGCTAAAACCATTGAGATCACTGATTTAACAAGGTCCCATCACCAATCCCAAAGGCCTCCCTCATAGGATCCATCCTCAGTGCCATGTGTTTTGATTGTCTCCAATAAAAATATTCCCAGAAAACATAGTGATACTTCCTATAAGTGATGCACCATTTTGCTGCATATAAACATAATCAGAGGTATTTTCTTCAGTGGTCAGTTCCTTTCTATTCTCCAGGTTTAACTAAGTTAAGGCTTCAAGGAAGAACATTTGAATGAGATCCCTCTGAAAATACAGGCAAGATCTTATTCCTGTTATGCCACTTTAGAGTAATGCAATAAAATCTGCTTTCTTGTTCAGATTTATCTTCATGTTTTTATACCATTCTTCTGAATATATGTGGTGCAGATTAAAATTAGTAGAAAAAAACTTGAGCATCTGAAAATGGATCCAAATTTGACCTCAGGATCAAAATACTTTCTGGAGCAAATGAACACATTGCAGGAAGTTCTGATCCAAAGTAAAGGTTCTAAGGTCAAGAAGAGGGAAAGAAGAAAGGAAGAAACAGGTATGTTTTCTTTAAATATAGTCCTAGGTACAATTTTGGATCTTGAGTAATGTGGAGATGCAGTGATGGGCAGAATCTAAATGTGGAAAACTGAACCACGTAGAGATTTTATTTGCTAACAGCTCTCCAGACCTTCACTTATTATGTTTTTATATTCATGGATTGCCCATGCAGGGCAGGATTGAAGAGTGAGTAAAGAATTTTGACTCTTAGCTTGTATTAGCCATTAAGCAATGCAATGTCATTGGTTTGAGTTACACTGTGCTGTGCTAAGCACATGCAGCCTTTAGTGATCGTCTGAAGAGTTCCTGCTGGAGAAAGAGAAGTGTACTCACTGCAGGCCATCATGGATCTTGTCATCTCCTTTTCCTTTAAACCTGTGTCTGTTTTCCTGATCACAGAGTGACAACAATGACATTGTTTTCATAAGCAATTCACAGAACCCAGGGACTGAACTGTACAAATTGTACACACCCTTCCTGGTCAAGTTGCTCAAAACCTGTCCTAGGGAAGAGTATTACATACCTTTTGTTCATTTTGAGGGTGCTAGTTAGAAACATCTTGAAATACTCTTCTAGGTTTCTGGCCTTGTTTCATTAAGTTATTTTATACATAACCTGTCACCTTTTTACTCAGTAAATTCTGCTCTTGAGTCTTAGTGTCTTTTAAATTGGGTGTCACATTCTCTAGGAATGTATAGTGATATGTTTAAAAGAGTGAATGAGTTCAATGTATGTGTTTAAATGGAAGGAAGAGAACTTTGGGACATAAAGCAGAAAACTTTGAAAGGAACACAGTATTTGCAAGAAAATACAAAGTCAATGAAACTCTTTGCTCTTGTCACCCTCTGAAGTAGCTCTGGAGAAATGTGCAGGCTTCAGTAGAGCTATAATAGATTTGTAATGCATTGAGTGGGAAGACTTGGTCTCTTGTTTGGTAAATATTCTTTTCATGGCTCCTAGGAAAACAAAATATGTGTGCATTTAGCATTGCTCATGGTGAATATTCCCATTGACATCTGCATTCAGAAGGAGGGTAGGTATGTATCAATTTAAATAGACTGTGCTTATCAGGAATTACTGTCTTAGAACTATTTTATTTTTTTTTAAATTCTGCATCTGTTAAAATTCTACATAAAAATAATTTATGAGGAAATTTTATGCTTTATTTCCTCTTTTAAATAATGCTCATGTAATTATGTCGCCCAATTACTTGTGTTAACATACCCTTGTACACTGTATGGGTTTTCTTCATAGCAGTTGCCATTACAATTTAAAGAAAAATATTCTCCTCAGACAAGCCTCTTTTTATATAAAGGCATTTTTAACAGGGACAAATTGTTTCTTGCGTAAAAGAATAATTCTTGTGACAAAAATTTTTGACCTTTTTTCTGTTTCTTTTTGTTTTGTTCATTTAGGCTGGCTAAAATTACATACATATTCATGTATTTTAATAAGAACAAAGCATTACTCTTGGATATTTTCCATAAATTTGTTCTCATAAGCAATTTGATAGACATCTACTGTAAGTGTAATGAGGGAAGTTTACAGTAAATCAGTCTGCCTGGTTTGGAAAACTAGAATTTATTAACCCATTTCCCAAAGGCCCAGTGTTACCTATGAGATTAGAGGAAAATTGTCACAGTTTCTGTTTTAGAGCAGGGGCACTTTATAATACGACTATATCGTCTAATTGTTTAAAAATTTATTGTGTTTTATTGAAATGAAATCAATTTACCACATACTATTAATTGTTTGTAAGATTAGAGGCAGTCAAAAAGTCTGGGGAATGCTGAGCACATTTGCAGCTCTGTTTTTCAGCTGGGATTTTCTGCACAGGCTCTGATCCACTCCTGTTGCTGACCACGAAAGGGCTGTCAATATGCTGGTTAACCAAGATGCTTCTGCATGGAAAGCTTCCAGCAGTGGTATCAGCGAAGTGGTGCCACTAATAAACCTTCCATTAATTGCTCAAGTGGTACCTGGACGAGACTCAGAGGCCAGAAGCAGGGTAACCTGTCCCTGCAGGGTGTCAGGCTGAGTGTCAGGCTGTGAGCTGGCAGGGTGTGTGAGCTGGGGTATAAATCACTCACACTCAGGCCATCAATGAAGTGCTAAGCATGTTTGGGAGAATGCTTAAAATTCTAAATGAAGAGTTAGATGATGCTTTTTTCTCATTTATAGCCACAGAACCTTGTACGTGTTAACTCCCCCTGTGTCATTTTCTTTTCCATTGCTTTATGAAGAAGAAACACAAATATATGCACTTGTTATAGGCATTGCAAAATAATTAATCCTGTGTTCTTTTCACACTTTAACTGATATCACCAGATATTATGCTAATATTTTTGTATATATGTATATACAGTAATATCTCAATCCTTTTTGTGTTAAGGGGAAAAAGTGAACATTAGAAGATTAACAAAATAGTATGCATCTTTTAATCCTGCCATGTTCCACCACATCTGATAGTTTTATATATTTTATATATCTACTCATGTAATTCAGTTGAAGGACTGGAGCCTTCTCTTGTAAAATTTAATAAATTTAAAAAATTATTCCCGGTTTTTCTCCTCACTTAACCTTAGCATCAGAACTTGATAAATTAATTTTGGTGGCTTTCTGCTCAGTTTCACTTTCAGATTCTCATGTATGCGCAATTCTTTGATAGTAGTATTCGTGAAGAACAGGAGAAATGTTATATACAAACAAAGGAGAAGGCATAGTTTCAGTACTCTGGAACATGTTGGGGCACATCTTTATACTGAGGATGGGATCATGGTCCTCCACTAAAGGCCATTTGTAAAATCCCTCCCTGCAAGGCCATTTGGAATGTTTTTATGTGCGATGTACAGAAACCATAATACATGGATACGACATATCTCCATTTTTGTTTCCATCTTTAAAAGCAATGCTACAGTACTAATAGGAAACAATTCCACCACATTGACTTTTTACATAATTTTCTTTATTTTACTCTGCTATGTCTTGATTTGATGCCACTCTAGCCACTACAATTTGAAGTTTTTATTGCTGAACAGTCTTTAACACACTGCAAATAATGAAACAAAAAAAACCTTAAATTTTTTGTTCCATGTGAAGAATTTCAGGCAGAAGGAACACTGAACAAGAAGGTGCTGTGATGTGCTATGTCAGTGCCTTCCAGTCCAAACATATTAACCCAGATCACTGTATTTCCCCCCTACTTAAATAACAAAGACTGTACTTTCTAAAATAACCAGCTGCTCAGACAAATCAGAATGGAAGTAGAAACCGGGAATTTCAGATATGCCCATCTGAACTATGTACCCATATAAGCCACTGTTGAACTTCACTCTTGTAGCAGCCAGAATTGTAAGAAACAGAAAGTTGCAGTACATGGACAGGAAGTGCAAAGTACAGAAAAGCCCTATCATTTGCCAAAGACATGTGAAGCTAGTAATATAAAATCTTTTATCTTGAGGTTAGAATTATCTTGTAGTTGTACTGGAAGATTACTCTGGGAGTCCAAATGAAACCCTGCTGTGTAACTCCTATCTAGTCTTGAAAAACATGTGCAAACAGAATAACAATGCAGAAGGCAAAATGCTCATATTATGGCTGCAGAAAGCCAAAAATTGGGAGTATCTGCCACATTTTCCAAGTCAAACCCATATTTCCATATGAAGTCTGTGCATAGGTTTAAAAGTACCCCCTTTTTAGCATCAGACTGGTGTATGTACTCATTAAATTACTTCAGATATTTTACATTCCCATTGCAGTCTTCCATATAAGTCAAATTGATATATATACTTTAAAACTTACACTTATAAATAATGATAAGATATTATTAATGCTCCTAAAAATCTGGTAGCTGCAAACAGAAGCTGAGACATGGTATAAGGTTCTTGGGAGCCATAAAATAGCATGCAGAAAGAAGACAGAGAGTTCAGAATTCTGCTGTACCTTTTGAGGAAGCTTGAAGGATCAAGTCTGAAATGGATGCAGTTCCAGATAGGTTACTATTTAAAAGAATAAAGAAAAAGTAGGGGAGAATTGCACAGTGTTTCACCAAAAAAATACAGCTCATAATTACTTAATATGTAAATATGAGAAAGATTGAGGAGATAGGGTTGTTATGGGTGTACTAAGAGAAAAGACAATGTCAGAATGATGCTTTCATGAATAAGCCTTGGAGAAATCCAGAACTCTGTGAGAAAATACATATTTTCACTGCGACAAATTTAGGCTCAAGTGGCATTATAAAGCCATCTGAGCTGTAGAGGTAAGTCTCAGTTAATTTGCAGATGAGTGCAATTTGGAAAGTAAATTCTGCTCGTCTCACTCTTGTACAGGTCATCACAGAATGGCTGCTCCTTGAGGAAGACAAGAAAGATTTTGTTCCTAGGAAGGAAAAAAAAGAAGTCTAATAATACAGAAAATAACCCCAGAGTTAGGGATCATATTTGTTAGGGTAAAAAAACTTAGTATTTCAATGAATTTTACATCTGTTTTAAAGCTCTAGTGTGATGAGACATCCTTTGGTTTTCTCTGATTCTGTTCCAACAGAATGAAATCACTTCCTGTAGGTAGAAACCCAAATTCTTAGTGGAATATTTCCTGGTCCCAGTAGAACTGATATTATTTTGTATAACTGTTTCAGCTCATGCTATTAAGAACTTTCTTGTGATTTCTGGATCACAGATTAATTCCAGAATCCTCCAAGTCACTAACTGAAATATTGTGAAACTGCACATCATTGTATGTGAAAAGGGTATTGAGATCTTGTTCATGCTGCTGGTACTTCACAGTCCGATTATTGTAACACATTTCATTTCAATCTTCCCTTCTGTCTTGAGAGTTGCCAGCAAATGGTCCAGAACTTCAGTCAGACTTCTTTTCTATTAGAGTTGTCACCAGAATGGCTCCTGAATTCTTTATAGGCTCTGGTGATGTGATCTAGAATAAAGGCCTGCTTTTGACCTTCAGGCATTGGCATGGCCTTGCTCAAACTTACTTTTTGACCTTTGTGTCTCCTGACGTTCTGTGTCCTCTCCTTGGATCACCAGCCAGGCTGCCTTTCCCAGGCTGGGCTTGTCACCTTTAAAGTAATGGTTGCAAGTGTATTGATGCAGTAATGACTTTACAGCCCAGCAAGCTCCACTTCATTAAATTGGTTGTAATTTGAACTCTGAAACAAGATAGCATCTTCTGTAATTATATTTAAATAAATTAAGGTTAGAACTGAGGTATTTAGTTAGTGATAGATTGCCTTTATTTATTCTTATACCTTGTCCCAGGACATTGTATGCATAATTAAAAAAATAAGGCCTATACTCTCATATAGTATGGTTATGATATATAAGCACATTGACATGAAATTTAATGGTGCAATTAGCAACAGTATTTTCTGTGTTATTCATAAAAGCTGTTGCAGTATTTTACACTGCTTCCTAGTAATTAGTATATTAGTAATCCAGGTGATGGGGAGAGAAGTATTATGTAATGGTAACTGCTTCATTTCAGAAACACCAGGGCTTTATGTATATTCAGCCTTAGTTCTGCATTCCTTTTCCTTTGCAGTTTAAAAATATGCTCATTTTGCAGCAACACAGGCTCTTCCTCACTTTGGAAATGGGAAGGAAATAAAATGGAAGCTGTATAACCTGTGTTTACTGGCCTAATTTCAGTCTCTTTTAAAAATCATCTTGAGTCTAGCATAATTCTACTGAAAATGTGGTAGTACAAAACTTGGAAAAGATCAATTTAGGCACTAGTATTGGAGTGCACAGAGTGTATCTCTTCCAAAAGAGAGACAGATTTTTTTTTCTAAGTTCTTATGTGAAGTGTAAGAGATATTCTTTTGTAATATTTGAGAGCTAATCATTGGATAATGGGTGTTGCATGTTTAATGCAACAGTGTAGCTGTCATGTTTTTCTTTTCTTTTTCTTTATTTTCTTCTTTCTACACATTCGCCTCTTCTTGAACAGAAATAAAAGGTTCAAGGCTTGTCAGCATCAGTTTATAGATAGCTGTTTAAAAATAATGAGGTATTGGGTATTGTAAGGCTCAGGGCTGTCTTGCCAGACTCATTTATTTCCATTCACCTTTTGTCAGAATTGCAGACAGAAGACATTCAATTAAAACTTGTCACCTGTTGCGTGTGACCTAATTTGTATTTGTGACTGTCACAGATTAGGATACATATGGAGCCATTTAAAAATGTAAAGGAACAATAGAATTCTTAAACATTTTATGTCACATTTTCTTCATGTGAACATCTTTGTTTATGGACCATTCTTCAAGGGAGATCACTTGGGCTGAGAAATAATAGAATTTATTTACAAAAAGTCTCATTTACATGGGAAAACGAAGGGGGTTTTTATTAACGTTCTTTTGTGGTTTAATGCATAAATGGCAGTGCACAAAATTTCAGCATGTAGATGATTAGTTCATGCAAAGTTAATGTTCCTTTCAAGAGAGGTTGAGTACTGAGCTGTGTAAGTAATGCATTTATCAGTTCTTTCGTCAAATTGAAAAAAACAAACCACTGGGCTTTAGCCTAAGAGATGTGTTTATCAGTTCCTTTGCAAAAATCCAGGCTATCTCATCCCCTCCTCCCAGGACAAAAATGAAATTTCCAAAATACTGGTTACATTTGGTTGCCTTGAAACTTTGTTTAGTATTACGCATTAGCAAAATCTGAAATACTAGTTTGAAGCATTTGTTTTGCAAAAGCAGTATTATTCTCTTTTGTTTTTTCAACCTGAAACAATTTACTAAATATTTTAATTAGCCTGATTATTTGGCATTTTTTAATAATAAACTGTTTTTTACAAATTGTTGCAGAGGAACAGATAAATTAAACAACTAGTCACAGATTAAGTTAGATATTAAAGTAATAAACACTGTTTTGTTTTTCAGTCAATTATATGGGTCAGTTAATGAATTAATTGTTTTACAGGCACATCTTGAGAACAGCCAGTTTCATCCCACATTAACAAATACTTTTTGGTGCTCGTTGAATGCAAAGTAGGAGGATGAGTTTTAGACTTCCTATGCTACTCTAAATAATGTGTTTAATTGTGGAGATGGCTATAGGAAGACAACACTGAAGCCTTCCCCTGGTAATTGTTAATTCAGCCATAGATCAGGAAAACTTTAATGTGAGTCATAGCTTCTATCTTCTTTGATGAATTAAGGCTCTGTTTTCAAAATTCTGTCTGCCTAGTAGACACATATTTTACATCTCTAGCTGAATTTTTACCTGCATAAGGTGTTATCCAAATACTTGGTAAACTGATTGCAGAAGCTCTTTGGCATCTTTGTAATTCAGCACATAAAATAAGTATGCAGATCCAGAAAAAATGATAGCTGATATTATCTAATTTCTTCAGCTGTGTTACTTTTCTGCTTGTTTCTACTGTATTGAGAGAGGTCTTTCATGGTTTAAAGTATTTTTTCCACTGCAAATCTCTCAGACTGCAGGGTTAATGCTCTAGACTCTAACCTCAAATTATAGAGGTTGCTGAAGTGCCTAAAGAGTATCTAGATGAGTGTGCATTCTTAAATCTCAATACATTCTGTCTCTGTTCATGGTGGAAAAATCAACTAGTTTTTCTGGCTTATGTAAATAAAAGCAAAATGGAGTTTATAATATTCACTGAAGTTTATTCAGCAATCTTAGAAATAATCACAGTAAGTTCAAGTGAACTGGAGCATTCTATTAAGACATTGTCCCAAAGGAGAAGCACACTGGAACCTGCCATTAAAATTATATTTGTACTTTTCCAGTTTTGTTGTTAATCTGGGGCTTTTTACCTCTACTACCAGTGTTCCTCTAGAGCTTGGCAAGATGCAGTTATGTGGGTATTCATTTTTACCTGTCTCACTGTTGAAGACAATGCTGGGAATCTTGCAGACATCTGTAGAAAATGGATTGTTAGCCAGTTACATATGTCAAAAAATGAGATAGGAATATTTTTCATACATATCAAATGCTGTGTTAGAGGTGGAGCTTGCCAGGGTGGCGTTGATGTAGAACATACCAGATTGCCATGAGACTGTTATGTAGGGGAAACAGGAAGGGAGCAGAATGTGAAATTCCTGAGGGAAGTAAAAATTGCACATTTCAGTCTGATTTCAAACCTGTTGTTTACTAATGAAGTATTTTTTTTTTTCCTCAAAGAAAAACCTCTGCAATTAAAGGGTGTGAACAATTTCTTACAGGCAAATCTGGTGTTGGTAGGGCTTGATTTGAAGGATTGGGCTAATGCCTTCCAATATAACTTGTGGGTATAGAGCTCTGTGGAAAGGACAAGAATGTTTGTGGGTCCGGTGAACAAATAAACACTGGCAGCTTGTAGCCAAGGTGAGGAGGAGAGGATGGAGAAGAAAAATAGAGATGGATGATAAAGGAGTAAATAGGGATGGATGATAAAAGGAGTAAATAATATGCTTTTAATATGGCTTGGATCTGTATGGAAAATGAGATTACATGGTTAAATAGTATTTTCATAGTGAGGACCTGAATTGCAAAGTCAATAATATACTGAGGTATGGGCAGTCCTGTTGGTTATGTGGCATCATCACAGTGGGTGTCTGTCCTGCATGAGGTCTTCAAGGCAGTATGAGGAAAGAACCACAGAACAGGAATAATAATTTACATTTATTGGCAAGGTAGAAACAGATGAGGAAATACAAAGAAAATAAGTTCAGATTTACCTGTGTTGTTTAGATTTAATAACCTGGTGTGTAGCTCATGTGGCACATCCGCTCTGGCCTTCAGTTGTTTCTGTGCGAGGCTGTGTGGACACATTTAGTGTAGAGTAAGTGCCCAATGTGATTTTGTTGTGTGTTGTGTAGCATTTGATAGAAATCTTGCAAAGATTATGTAAGGAACCAGGAGGCAGAGGTTTTTGTAGAAGCTTATATAGTGACTGTATAATAGCATTTATTCCCTGAAGAATAGGTGGAGAATTTCTTATGTTGTATCAGTACATGTTGGTTTAAAAAGCAGCTATTGCACTGAGTTACACAGTTTCCATCTCTCCCTGTATTACAGCTCTACAGCCCAACCCTCATCTTCTGAGATTTGTAAGTCATGTCTAAATCTCTCATCACCCATCACTCCTGAACAAATGAGTTCGTGAGATCTGCTTGTCCTGAGATGTAAAGTTAATGTGTTGCACTTTAACATTGAAAGTAACTGCTCTCTTAACTGGTGGCAAGCCTGTTCTTCCTATTTCTACCCTGTGGTCATCCCTATTTTTCCCTTTAGGGCGCTTGGTGTTGTTTCTCTGTTGAAGGCTTTTCAAATGAGCATTAGGAAATGTGAAGAATCACATTGTCTTATCTGTGGTGGAGCTGTGTTCAGTGACATGAATGTTTTGACCCTGTTATAATACATATAGTGCAGTTCATTGAGAGATATTACATGATTTTTTTATGGGTGGAGTGGGTATCTTTCTTTTCACTTCATGGTTGAGGACTGATTGGGTGAGTGAACTGAGATGCTGAAGATTTTGTGAAGCCACAATGCACAGCAGAGCTGAAGCAGAGGTCAACCTAATTTCTCCAGATGTCACCATATCCTCCTTAATAATCTGAATACAGACTGTGTGGAATTCAAACAGTTACGTCTGTGACTGATGTAAAGCTCCTCCTGCCCCAAATGAGGATCTTTGTGGACAAAATTACTTTTATTTCTTCCCTTTGCTATTCTAACAAAGGAGGCATCAGTTGCTACTCTCTTGAGAACTACTGTCTTGATAAATGAAACTTTATGTAATAAATTCTCTCATACAAGTTATAGGAGTTACAGAGGAACATCCATGGATATACTTTGGAACCTCTGGATTTCAGTTTGCTACCTGCTAAACTCCACAGTTTTTATGGAATATCAGATGGGTATAGCTTGTTAAGCAGTGTCTTGCACTGTGTTTACTCCTATAAAGACCCTTGGAAAGTAAAATACCACATAGGGTGTGTTAGAGTATCAGAAGTCAAATCCTAAGTATCTACTTCCTCATAGATACAGAAAAATATAGATATAGGATATCTTACAGATAAAGGAAATATTAGGAGCCAAAATGATGATAAACTCTATCAATTTTAATGGATGGATTATAAAGCTCTAATTTATTGGTGTTACATTATCAAAACTATTTTCACATTAAAATTTGAATTATAGACTTAGGTTATTTTAAATTGTGCAATACAATTGCCCTCCAGTTATCTAGAAGTTAGGGTTTTGTAAAATAAAGCTTTATTTATAGATAAAGTAATGTACATTAGGTGAGGGCATGGATCTAAGTAAAATTTTGCTATAGTGACATTTTTCTGTATTTCCTTCCATTGGGTATGTGAATGGCTTGAGTGTATCTCATCTAATGCAAAGGAGGTAAAAAAAAAATGTTCATCTTGGTAGATTTATATTATTTTAATTTAAGCTTCAGTTCCATTACTTTTTGATTAAACATACTTATGTCTGATGCTATCCATCTTTTATCACTATGAAATCTGTTCCCAAGCAGAAAGAAGGATGGCATCTGAATTATGCAGAAATCATTTTCTATCTATTTTTCTTCAAATGCTGGGCAGCCTTTTTCATAATCCCACCAATATTGCGTGTGGCTTGTTCTAATCCTCTGCCTATTTCTGAATATTCAACTATCAAACCTTGGTCTTCTGCTGTTTGTTTTTATGGCAGTGTATTGTCCTGGATGTCATTTGCTTCAGCTGTAGCTCAAACTCCCAATTCAAGTGTGAAGAACACTGAATTGTCATTAGTTCTGAAAGGTTTAAGCTATCAGTTTTTATAGTGGTGGTCTTGTAGTTTGTGCATTTCTAAGTATAACTTTAAAAATAAAAACGGAAATAACTGTACTCTGTTGATTGAATTAGCAAAAATTTTATCAAACAGCGTAGATCACAAATCAGTCACAAGTTACATAGTTAACTACCATAAATAAGATTTCATTCATAGTTATGCACTGACCTCTTGGGGTATGTGGTTCATTTGTGTTACTGTTCAAATCTTGTGATCCCCATGAATGGAACTGGAGACACACAATGAGAAATGTTCTTCTTGGGTATGATGGACTGACATCCACAGTCTTCTGCAGTAAACCAGGTGAAATTTCACTGTGAAGTAGGGGTGATCATTACCTGCTTTCCTGATGAGCAAGAGCTATTGACCACTGTTGGATACAACTCAATGAATTATAGTTGCAGGTGATGGTTGTGTCCTCAAAGCAAGCATCTCCATTCTGTTTAAGTAACCCAGGAAATACAGGCAAAAAAAAAAAAAAAAAAAAGCAATACCGCCCTAACAATAGTTGGCCTTGGATTTCTGGCTAGTTGGCAAAACAGTTTTCCTTTACAAAACCCAGTCAATCCATTTTGGTTTCTGAGAAGGAAAGAGGACTGACAGATGTTTCCTGGTTACTAGTCTGGGCTACCTGTGCGGGTTCAGAGGCAGCACTTAAACTTTGTGCTGTGTTCTTCTTGCTGTGCACATAAACTGTAACTTCTTTGGTGGTGGCTTCCCTTGCTGTCCAGAAGCCAGTTCTTGTGGTATTTTGTGTCTAAGGGAGAGACCAGAGGGAAGGGACATAGAAGAGTGGGGCACAATAATAGCAATAGAAAGTAGATGCAGAGGGAGGAGAGCTAAAATAGACAATGAAAAGTGAGAATGTGAGTGCACTTTATTGCATCACTCACAGGGGCCTTTGGTACTTAATGTGTCCTTCCATTCTTGTGTTGTTAAATCCATGTCATCAGGGATAGGTATTGCACTTGGTATTATTTGTCCTGTTGTCCTGCATGTGTGCCAAGTTCTTCCACTTCCCTGTTATGTTACTGCTTGGTTTTAGCCACATTCCTCTGGGCTGTCTGGAAATCTGCCTCGGTGACTCAGAAAGAAATAAAAATATTTCCTTGTTTTGTAAGACCTACTGTCTTTGCACCCTTTCACCTTGTTTCATTTTGCCTATGAGAGCAGCTATAGCTTGTTTCAGGACGGTAAATTTCTATATATCCATACAAACCAGGCAGCAGAATGCTGTATTGAAGGAATGAACAGTATGGAGGTAGAACACAAATGTTAATTCATCATTGATGCCATCTGAATGCACAACTGTACAATTTCTTTCAAATCCTCATGAACAATTTCAGTCTTTAAGCCACATATATATTCTTATTTTTCTAGGGACACTTACTTTGTATCCTCTGGCCATGTTAATCCATCTTAATTTGGTTTTGACTATCTAGACTGTATGCAGGACTCATTGTTTCTAAAGTTCAAATTCTCTGTACTTCTCTGCTCATAATGTTATGCTTCTATATCCATGGTGTTTATTACAGCCTTGAAATTCTGCTTCTGGCAAAGATGACTTAAGATTAGGCTCTTTCAAATGGAAACTAAACTTGCTAGCTGTTTTTAATAATATGTAAAAATGAATGAATGGTTTTAAATGAACAGGAAATTATGTTGTATACTTAGTCTTGCATGTGTGGAACTCTAAACTGCTTGCAAATACTTGTAATGCTGATTTCCCATGCTTTCTAAAATTAATCTTTTGAAATAAACATTCTTTTAATATAAATATTGGAAGGCAGGAAATAGAAGATTGCTACCTGAAAGGCATGCTCATAATGTATTTAATTACATGTTTGCTTGTGTTTCCAAACGTAGGTGTGCGCCTAGACCGAGTACGTGGGGGTCGCCAGAAGTACAAGCGCAGAATAGATGCAGAGAACAGCCCATACCTGAACCCTCAGCTAGTTCAGCCAGCAAAAAAGCCATGTGAGTACACCACATGCACAGCACTTCTCTCTCAGTGCAGGCTATTGACTCCTAGCCCTGTTTGCTAAGCTCCTTCCGGGTTGAACACGGGTTTGGTCAGAAAATATTACCATGATGACTATATCGATTTGGCTGCTAACAGGTTTTGTTTTAAATATGCTCATCTTTCTCAAGTGGAGTTGAACAAAGAGTGTTTTTACAGGTGGAAGTGTATAAAAGCATGGTTTATGCAGTGCAAATTTTACATTTACAGGTTATCTTTATTTTCAGTGGTACATAAAATGGTTCATACTGTGATCATTAGCTCATTGAAGCTTCTACTTTCAGATTTCACAAGAAAGTGATTTTTGTAGTTTTCACTAACTAAATGAGTTTGACTGCTCAACCTCCCAATGAAAATACATTAAGAGCCTCATTAATTTATACCTATAGATTAATACACTACCTAGCATTAGATTAAAACAGCAATATGCCACACTAATAACAAAGCAGAAAGTGGTAGGTTGGGCTTTAGTACCCTCATGGACTTTTTTTTCTTTGTTTTTTTATGTTTTAATAATGTCCTTGATTGTATCTCTCCAGGCTGAAATTAAGAGAGAAAGAGATGATCATCTCACTGCTAAAATACAAGTTCCATCCTCTTTGTGATTAACTAAAAATAGTTAGGGGTTTTGCTTTGCAGCTTATATAAACTCAAGCAGTGACTGTACTAATTCCATGAAGTAAATTTAATAGCATTATAGCTGTAGTGCAAGAGGCTGGTATATTACCCTGCAGAGACACACAGGCTCTGTATCAGGTGTTGTAAACTCTTCCAAATTCAAATGGGAATACACACATCCCGTTGCTCCTGCTGAGGAGGTTAATTTGCTCCTAACATGGATAAATAAGCCAGTGAAATAAGGAGGGCAAATTCCTTATTGTCTCCCATTTGCCTCTGCCTTTAAGCCTCTGACAACACACATGTCAGGTTTTAGCCCCTCGAAAATACCTGGCTGGATGGAAAATGGAATCTGTTTCTGATGGTGTTCCCCAGTAGGGGACAGTGCTGTGTACAATACGTTTGAGCATATGGGGATCTGGAGAGCAAATAAACAGTCTTTGAACTGTAAGTGAAAGGGCATTTTAGCTGTGTCAAAGAAAAAACAGCCAGTTTTACATAAAATTAAGGCTTAAGTGAACATATGGCATAGTTTCCTTTTGCCTTTCCAAAAAACATTATGCTGATTATATTCCTTCAATTGTCCAATCTGGCATCTTCTACTCAGCCTCCATAAGCTGTCCCACTGTTCTGTAAATACAATCTAGGGCTGCACTAAGCAGATTTTGCACATTATAATAAAAACTTTCTGATAATACAATAAAATTTAATAAACTCTAATGCTTAATTTCATTAGAGGTTTAGTTTTCCTGGGTGCACAGATTGTCAGTTTTTCATTTACTTGATATTGTCATTGAGTAGAAATGTTAATAGCCTAACATACCAAAAAAAGCCAAGACCAAACAGACAAAAAACACCCAATCCAACCCAAAAGCCCCAAGCCCTCAAGATATGAGCAGAGGTTAATGCAGTTGTACTGGAATACAAGAATCTCTGTGTAAACCCAAGATTATTGCAGTGTGGTGCATTACATTACCTATAAGGCGATAACTGCACCGATTTCTGTAAGCTCCGTTGTCTGAGATAAACTAACCTCCTCATAAATCATTACTCATTATCTGAGTGCCTCCCTCCGTTTTTCTTAGCTTGTCCAAGTACAAACAATTTTGTCATAAACATTTTTAAAACTTAATTTTCAAATGCTGGCAGATAAGTGTCCAGACTTGAAACAGTTGAATCGGTTTTGTGTGGAAGTAGCCTGGGAGATTTTCTGGACCCTGACTGATAGTTTGTGTGTAACAAAGGCACAGGAATGAAAATTGGGTTCTATTGATTCTAATTAGGGAAACATTAAATAAGATTTACCTTGAAACAGTGCTCATGGCTATTCAATTTCCTGAGTGATGGAGTTTTCTGAGTACATTCAGAATTTTTCTATGTTCTGTGCTAACGCATGTGCCAATACATGTAGCTTTTTTCCCCTGTAAGGAAAGAGCAGGTGTTTGGAGGATCTTTTCTACACCTACTTCTGATCTCTGTTGTATTTTCCAGCTTCACCATAGAATTTAATGGCCTGGCCGTAGATTTCATTGAATGCAGAAATAAAAAGGATTTGAGATTTTGCAAATCCTGAGTCAAAACAGTCAATATTCCTAAATCATCTATGGAATGTCATTGGTGAGATGCCTCATATGCAAATGAAAGTTATTCTTTGGCCATTTCTTCTGTTGCAGGGGAAAAAAATCCCAGAACTTGGGGATGAGAGTGCTTCTTCATTCATTTCTCATGGTTTAAAAAACCAAAAAGTAGAAGTCCTCAGCTGCATATGTTTGGATGTTAAGAAACTCTTTATTAATTTATCCTATTTTCCTAACCCATTAAAAATACTGGAATTTGGAAAGAAGTAATGCTGTCTTTTCTCACTTACATGTTTTCCATGTGAAGTTGAACAGGTTATAAAGAGACTGTTTAAAAATTAAAAAAATCCTGCAGAGGCTGTTTGCCAATATAAGTTTAAACTACCATCTGTCATTTGTAAATAAGAATAGAATTCCTCATTAATCAGTTTAATAATCAGTCAACTGTTGAGATCAAAAATTGCATCAGTTGGCATAGTTCCTACAGTTCATATAAAGCATGAATATGTTCCCTTGTAATAAAACAAGCTTGATGTGATGGTTTCCCGTTGGCTCTTGCACTTATTATATGAAGGACTAACATATATCACAACTTCTGACACACAAATTTGGAATAAGGCAAAAATTGTAGAGACAGTAGATCAGAGTCAAGGAGTCTGTGTCACTAAAGAGCAGTAAAGTATCAGAAATCTGAATCAAGTGAGCATTTTGTGGAAAAATGTCATGGACTAATAGAGATCCTTTCTGACACTGATGCCTTAGGTTTTAGCTTTTATATTTTTCAGATTCTGTACTGGTTTAGTGTGTAGTTCTGAGCTTCACATTAAGGGATAGTGAGCTCTCTTCACAGGGTAGGAAGACAAAACAATTCCTTTTCTAGCTTGGGACCAAAGACAACTGATCTAAATTTCAGGCCCAAGGGCATAAACAGCGTGGCCTGAAGAGAGGAAAACAAGGATGGGACTTCATAACCTAAAGCTCTAATTGGACAATTAACTCCAGTATGCTAATGGACCAGAACTTATACAAGTGTGAGACCTCAGGACAGGTCAACCATTTTGGGTCCATATTGGGTGTAGCCCTGGCTGGGCTCTTGTGCTGCTCAAGATGTATTCATTGAGGCCTTTTAATAAATGCCTGCTTTGTTCTTTAACTCTGCCTAGCCTGTGTTCTAGGTCAGCTTTGACAACACTGCTGGGCAAGTCACATCCCAGTCAGCTTCCATTGCAGGAGAACAGTGTGGTCTGTCCTGTGATGTACATGCAGATGGGGAAAATTTTACTGAATTATACTGATTCTGGCACCATTCTCTGCACTCAGAAAATACTTGGTGTCTTCTCACAGTGGAATCCCATTTATATCAAGCCTTATAATGTTTTATCTCTCTGAAGGGAACAGATTCATGTAAAATCACTAAAGGGTGTCATTTGGGCTTTAAATTCTGATGGTGCATTTGAGGTCAAAAGATGTACCTACCAGGAAAAGTAAAATGTAAATATATTGGGAAATATAGTAATGTACCCTGTATTAGGAGGCTTAATGAATTAGTCCTTTTCCCATTTTTCAGTTCTGCCTTCTCATAGAAATAAATCAGGCCCCTGTATAGAGATAAAATATTGCCATTGTGTCTTCACATGGATATAGTGCTCATATTATGTTTATCCTACTTCTAGAATAGCAACAGTGTATTGTAAATCTTGTGGGCTCTTCTCTTTTTTTCTTCTCTGCATTTTTCCATATAACTTAATTGATTATTCCAAATAGGTGTCACAAGTCAACTGAATAAAAAAGTAAATATTTAACATGTGAATGAAAATGCTATATAGATAAAAATAAGCAATGTGTAACTATGATAAAGTATCATTCCATGCACAAAACGAGTTTTCTAAGGTTAAGTTTGCATACTTTCATACTTTGCTTAATTTTTTGCCCTTTTTTCTCTTTGATTTTAGTGTTTTTTCCTGTTTAGAAATGAGAAGGAGATTATTGGTCTGGGTTTGTAGGTAAAGAATGGTAGTTCAGGTCACTGACAGAAGTTACAGGTTTCAGTGATTGACTAATTGCATGTGGTATTTACTCACTCAAAAATACCCCTGCCTTTAAGGGGTGGGGTGAGTTGCAGGTAAAAAGATGAAGGCAAAATTTTTCTATTTGAACAGTAGAAAATGTCCTGTACTGCATTAATCTTTTCCTATAAACTTTGTACTCTGGTAATTAACAGGGATCATGTATTTCTATGTTCTATTGAATTTATTGTTTAAGAACATACATGTCTGGCTTGATAAACACTGTTAATGGTTCAGATTTGTTTGTGCTGTAACCACTTGTAGGAGGTCATGAAGTTACAATAAGGTGTAATTAAGTTCAGTGTCTTAAGACAAATTTTTGTGCACTTTGAAATCTGAGCCATCTGTTTGAAGTGTAGAATGATGCTGCTGGTGATCTTGTAATGTTCTGGACCATTTTTACAGATAACAAGATTGTCTCCCATTTGCTGGTGGCTGAGCCAGAGAAGATCTATGCTATGCCTGACCCCACTGTTCCAGACAGTGACATCAAAGCACTTACCACTCTTTGCGACCTGGCAGACAGAGAACTGGTGGTGATCATTGGATGGGCTAAGCATATTCCAGGTACATACGGTGTTTATTGCAAATAGATAATGTACAGAAATCATTGTGTGACTTATTCTGTATTGGTAAAATATACTACTTTTTTCCTCTCCCTACAATGCATAGAGTTTTCCTAAGGCTCCAGATTATTCCCACAGAACACAGTTTAGATGGTGACATATTTTACCTTGGAAGTAGTAGTGTTGTTGCTGTGAGTGTTACTATGTTAATAAGTTTCACATGCTGCTTAAAGAATTTTTTTTTGATATATTGCTATTATTCAGATAAACTCCCCTTGCTATGCAGAGCATTAGCCTGGCATAAAGGGTCATACAAGTCCTCTCCTCTGTAGTCATCTCATTCAGTAGTATTTGAATATAAGTCTGGCTCCTCTGTTAGGTAAATGCAGCACTACTGACCACAGGAGGTGAAAAAATTCAGTTATGTTTTGGCAAGGCACAGAGGAATTGTTCTTTTCATTGACTGATCTAGTGTGAGAACTGAACTGTACCAGCAATTCAGTACAAAGAACTGAATTATCCCAAAAAATCTCCCCTTGCAACTTAGTATTTCCTTGGTCTGCATGGAATGGACTGCAGTCTGCATCACATAAATGCACTGATATTATAAAAGCTGACTGGCAATCTTATTAGCAACAAAAATGGAGGTCATCAAAAGCAGTTTCTCAGAAGATTAGCAATTCCTTCAGGTGTATTTTTGCCCCTCCCCAGTGCTGAGGTGTTTGTTCTTGCTCTGTGAGCTAGCAGACAAACTTACAGAAGTCTCCAGGGTTCTCAGTCTATCACCTTTCACAAAAGTCACACAAAAAAAGGTCAGCAAAAAGAGAAAAACTCTTGTTTCTTAAGGTATTTTTCTTGTCCAGCAGATGAGTGAGCATGTTGGTGTGTTTTCATCAGCTCATTAGTTTTCTAATTTTGATAGTGGAGCCTTATTAAGCATGAGAGTGAATAGCCTTTCATTCCTCAGAGTAATAAGTCATTCTCATTTTAGATGTGATTTTGGGACAACTTAATAGTAGAATAAATAATCCAGTCAGTTGTTTGTTTGTCAGAGTTAAAGATATTTTATTTGTAGTTTCAAAAGAAATTGCAAAGAAATATTCTTGCTGTTTGTTTCTTTTCCCCTTGTTCTTATCAGTTCTTCTGGGTCATCTTAGATAAATATAAACACAATATATGTACAAACACAATCAAAGAATAATAATAATTTGTACCTTTATGAAGTGATTTTTTTTTAACTTCAGAGGAAAGACAACAGCCTATAGACTCTAAAATAGTCAGTTGAAATTTAGTCATTTTCTGTGCCACAAACGGTGTATAAACAAGCTCTTGTATCACAAGCAATGTTTTTCTGGTACAGTTAACTTATTTCTGTCTCCTTAAACTAGTTTGTCTTTATGCTTTGAATGCTACAGTAATTTCTTTAATCAAATTGATGGAAGTCCCTTTCCCAGCCCACACTGAAACCAATTTATTGGTCATGATACGCCGGCTATGTTGCTAACAGTCGTAACGAACTGTCAGGCAATATCGCAGTGCAGCTAATTTGAAGTCATTAGGTGTGCAGCGTTCAGGCAACAATTTGTTACAGTGGTTAGGAACACAGCTGACATTTCTGAATGGCTTTGTTCAGAGCACTTCTAGATGAGCCCAAGCAAATTGTAAACTAATTTAAACATCACTCTATATTATAGGAGCTACTTTGTCTTACACTGGTTGCTAATAAAGCACCCCAAATTAAGTCAGAATGAGTTAAGCAGGTGAGTTTGAGTTTCATCTTTGGAAGATACCTAGATCACCTTAACCAAAATAGAGTAGCTCTCAAAGAAGTCAGTCATGCTCCATAGCAGTTGCAGGGGAAGTTTTGTCAGTCTGATTTGTGAATATGCTGTGTAGCTTGGATTTGGCTGGAGCAATGGGAAGAGCAGAGGGATGAGACTGAACAGCTTTTAAAATGAAGGCTTTGGTTAGTGTGGAAAAGTGTGGATGCCATAAACTGGCCCTGAAAATTTAAAATTTGACCTACTTGAGGAATTCACCTGCCACAAAACAGCCTTTTAGTACAAAGTAAGCTCAAACCACACCTACAGTGGTTAAGCCACCCTAGGTAAGTGCACTTACCTGTTTTCATTTACAAATGAGAGTTTAAAAAAAAAACAAAAACAGGCCATAAAGACAATATTTTTATAAGCCTTCAGGTAACAGAGGACAGTGATAAAATCTGTGCTTGTTTTCTGGCATTTGATCACAAAAATCAAAATGCAAAAGGGCTGGACATGCTAAAGGACAAATACATTGAGCTTCTGTAGCTTGGTTTTGAATGTTGGACTGATGAACTTGGACTAACTGTGCTCAGCTGATGTCTGGCACAAAACAGTCTCTGGAAGAGCCTGCATTGGTGCTGCCTGTTTGCAGAACTAACAAATGTTACTGTAGGCAGAAGCATAACAGGATGGGGAAAAGGATGAATTAGGAAAGGGGTGCAAATTGCATAAAAGTTCACTGTAGCTTGGCAGACTAAGTAAACCCTTGGTGTAAATCTTGTAGAGTCGATTAATTACACCAGTAGTGAATTTGTGCCTAGCACAGCAAAGCAGCAATCAGCAAATCTTTCTTTA
Source organism: Zonotrichia albicollis (assembly GCF_047830755.1). Classification (NCBI taxonomy): domain Eukaryota; kingdom Metazoa; phylum Chordata; class Aves; order Passeriformes; family Passerellidae; genus Zonotrichia; species Zonotrichia albicollis. Next base: position 31,656,759 of record NC_133821.1, read on the forward strand.
CTATAGTGATTTCTTAAGGTTCAGTGTAATTAAAGGCCCTTATATATCAGGTGCTTAATAACTAATAAAGATCTCAACTGTAAAGCATTGCAATGTAAAATTTGTCTTCGTGCAGGAAACCAAAGCAATGTTTTTGCTCTTCTGAAAAAAGGCCTTTTAATAGGATTATCTACAAAAATGTAACAATGCAATATTCATTCTGCCCCGGCCAACCGTTTCCCATTTCAGTCACAGACTAAAAAATGTTTTCAAATTATACGAAGTTCAAGTCCTTTCATAAAATCATTAGTATTTTTGTTGTATTGGAAATATTTCAATAGTTGCTTTTATTGAACAAAAAGTCTATACCATATACAAAAGGAAATATTGAAAGAAAAATATATATGGAAAGCCTTTATCAGTAAATAGAATTAGTCTCCTTGCATTTATAAATCAAATAAATGGAAAGTGTGTTGTTATGAAACATGACCATGTCTTATCTGAAGAAGAAAAAGATCACAATGGCATTAGGAAATGCTTGACTTTAGTTAGAGAGGCGTAAGGGCACAAGAACAGATGATGGTGCCCTAATAGCCCTTTTTAAGAATGACAGGGCCCCGCCATTAGCATCCTTTTATATCCTTGGAAATTGCTCATGCCTCGCTTTTATGGTTCCTATCTGCCTGACTCTTTTTTATTTCTCTTTCAATTTCATCCGCGCTCGGATAAGCGCATGCTAACACAATATGATTGAGCTGTAAAATGGAACGCTGTCGCCTCTAATCTCTTTTATGTAGATATGGAGGTACTTCCACACTCCACTTCATTCTCTCTCCATTGTTGGCCTTTTTAGAATGTGTTGTGAGTAATGGAGGCTCAGTCAAATATTAGAGCTAGGTTTCACAGGGTGTGATAAGAAGATTATCAGGCCAGCAGTCAGATCTATTGTTGTTCTTTGTGTCAGATTAAAATATTCTGATGTACTGTAACTTCGTTAGTAAAATACTGAAGGTGCTTAGGGAGGGAGGCTGATGCTGCTTCATCTCCTGCCTGATGAGACAAAACTCTTATTAACTGACCCAAATAAATTGTAAATATATCAGGAAGCCTCGGCAAGACATTCTATTTTATTTTATTTTATTTTATATCTATTTTTAAAATTTTATTTTAGCTATCTTTTAAATAAGGAAACCTTTCTTAATTCAGTATTTTCTGGTAGTTGAGTTTCCTGCCCTTCACATTGTGTTTTGGGGAGTTTCCATTTCATTGGTTGCATTATATTAACTAGGCTTTTGCTGTATAGGGTAGTTTTCTGCTGGTACCTACTCACAGTGCCAGTACGGTTTAGGCTGGAATTTTGCAACTCTCTCATTGACATTCACCAAAATGTGCAACATTTTTTCATATTAAGCGCAGGCAGCAAACATTAAGCTCTTAAAAATGTGCGTAACAGGAAGCTAAAGAAAAAATGTTCTCTACAAAATCTGCATGCATGAAAAAACATCAACCAGACCTAGAAATCAACTTTTTGCACTTAAGATGAAAAATTTGTTTGGAAACAGTAAATCAGACTAATACATCAAAAATAACTAGTTACATTATTTAGTAAAATAAGCCTGCTTGTCTTCAGCTGTTGTCCCTGTTTTGTTAGCAGGAACAGTGTTCAAGGAAGGGAATAGTTAGGAATTGGTACTGCCACTGGTGCTAGTATTAAAAAAAAAAAAAAAAGACATGATTTTGTTGTAACAAATACAAGGATGTTTTGAATATTTTAGTGTTAAGGTTTTATGAAATTTTTTTGTTCCAGCATACTCTTTGTGGAGGACAATATTGAAGCTTTCCTTTCCAAAGCAGCTCTCAGGGGTGTAGTTTGACATTATAATATTGAACAAGAACATGATTTGCTGCAGAGTTGTTGTTTCTAAAATGCCCTTTTCTCACCATGTGTTTCAGAAATACCACCCCATGTAGGTAAAAGCTGACCACAGTCACTTGTGTGTGGATTGTTTTTGGGGCAGCCCATAGAGAATCTCAGCTCTGCGAGGGGGACCTTGCCTGTGCTTTATGTCTGTGCCGTGCTGCCTGCTGCTGTAAAATTTGTTTTTTCAGCCTTCCCTAGTCCCTTGTGCTGCTGGCTGGATTTAGGGCCATTTCAGACACAGCCCTGCGGCTTCTGAGAGCACCCCATCACGGGGTGCCTGTCCTTCCACAGCAGCTGGGCATGTAAATGTGGTGCTCACTGTTCATGTGACATGCAATGGAGGATGAGTTGTGAGGTGCTAAGAGGTTGGCAGGAATAATAACTTGAGCCTCCCGGGGAATCAGGACATCCTGCCCTTTCTCAAAGTGCTAACTGGGACACTTTATCAAAAGCCTGGTATCTGCCCTTCTTCTAACTCCTTCTACAAACATGCTTTAAGTACAGAAAGCAGACCTGCTCTTCCTGCGAGGGAAATGTTCTTGAACTCACAACTAGTGTGACATGTGATCTAAGGCAGGCCATTCCCTGGGCCTTGAGGGTAGAGATTTCAGCCAAGAGGTTTCTCAAAAACGAATGACTTCCTTGACCTCTGGCACTGAATTGTGCAAAATGGGAAATCAGCAATTGGCTGCCAGTTTTATTTTTGAGCATTAGTGTGGATGGACCACCCAGCACTGCCAGGGTTTAGATCACCATGTTGATTCAGGTTTCTCTAAGCAGAATGGGACAGCAGCGTGCCTAAAATGCCAGCAGTTCATCCATCCTGGTATTTGAAGTGCTGGGAATGGTGGCAGTTTTTAGTTTTTAATGTTTTGAAAATAATATCACAGAGAATGGTTAAGTGATCTTGCCAAGGTAGGGAGGAAGAGGAAGGATGATGCATGAATAAACACGTCCACAAGTCTCCCAGTATTTTCAAAGCAAAACAAGGGTCTGTATTGTGGCAAAAGGGAGTAACCAAAGGATCTGTTCAGGTTTTTAAAAATTTTCAACATACCCAGCTGAGATACAGTGTTGGGCTATTCTTGATGAATCTGTTGTTGAAGTCAGTGACAAAATTTCAGCAGATTTTAGTACAAAAGAGTAGTAGGCTTTGTGTGCAACTAGAGATGCACACACTCTAAGTGTGTCTGCTAGTTCCAGTTCAGAACTGAGAGAGACAGCACTAGAGAGGTGAGAAGGTTTCTAATAATGCTAGGCATAGATGTCCTGGGGTAAAAAAAGCACTTTAGTTTCCAGGTTAGTCACTTCTGGCATTTTTTTACTTGCATTAAATTAGCTGAGGGGGGAAAAATAATCTCAAACATATAAACATCTCATCAACTGCAAATTATACCTAAATATAAAATAAATGTGCAGTAAAACTTAAAAAGGCACTTGAAACTCTTGCTAGTTATGACTTCAAAATCTGTACCTGTTCTTGGAAAAGCTTATTTGAGAGTAATCATCACCAAAAGCATAATAAAGTCAAAAACTGGAATTAACAGGTAACAAAAGAACTTGGCTTAAAATTAATTATTCTCTTTTAACATTGTGGGGGGTTTTAGGGAAAAAAATCCCTTATTTAAAATGCTCTTCTCTCAAGATCAGAATTAAATAGTGACTTTGTGTCTCTATTAAGTTCACCTTTTATTCCCTTACAAGTACTTGCATTTTCCTTCTGAGTGACTGTCTCCTTTTCTTGTTTTGTTGCCTTTTTTTATTTTTAAATCAGTCCTCCCCCTCCACCCATGCCCCCAACATTCACACTACACTGTCTGGCTGTTGCACTTTTTTTTTTCCCGGTGTCCCCCTTTATCTGCCTCAACCAATCTCCAAATGAATGCATGTCTATCATGGCCTTAGCTTTGACACTCTGGATATATTGATTAATAGTTGCCCTAAGCTCCTTTTAGCAAATCAAATTTTCACTTTTAGCAAGGATTTCGCCTCTGATTTATTCAGCAAAGTGAAATGCACTAAATTGACTTTGACATTCAGGGAAAATGGCTGAAAAACAAAGAGGGGAGGAAAGAGATATAAATTGTGTGGCAGCTGGAGACTTCAAGCATAAAAGAGGCCGTTTTCTATAGAATATCACTGGTTAATTTGGAAACATGCATTTAAACAGGAGTATAAATTATTTTCTTAAAATTAGATGTTTTTTTAGACTGAGGGTTTGGGGTATAGTAAGGTTTACTTAGCAAAATGCAATATATTCAACCCAAATTCATCACTTGCTAATCATGGTGCAAGTGTGGGACCCACTTTTGTTGCCACTAATAATTATTATGTTAAACGAGAGACAAAGAGGTTTCTGAGTAGTTTTATAATGAGGGGCTAAATTGGTAAATATCTTCCTACCATTGCATTATGTTGTTCGCTCCCGTGGCCCTTTAAAAATAAGAAATGATTAATAAAAAGAGAGCAAATCAACAGTAATGAATGCCAGTGCTTTTCATTTTCTTTCTATAAACAAAAATGGCTAGTTTCTGATTCTTAAATGCAAAATACAAAATGATATAGCAGCCATTTGCTATTATTCTTCCAGCAAAATCAGGACTGTTGTATTACCCTGGGTGTCTTGTAGACTGAGTTAGAGATGTTGTATGCTCACAGATGTTGCATGACTGAAGTACCAGGAGGCTGAAAATGCCCCCTTTCATATTTTTGCAAGTGTTTGACTGCACTGCTAAATGGAATAAAAAAGAGTGGGAAAGAAGGAGAAAAATTATTATTCTGTTCCATGAGCAGATCTGGATGTTTTTGAGAGGGGTGTACAAATATGCAAACTAAAACTGCAGGAAATGGTTTGGGCTTGTTCCGTGATCAGATTCTGCAGCAAAAATTACAAAGCAATCCAGCTGGTAGTTTGCTCAGTTAATCTGCAGAGACAGAGCAGGAGCCTTCGGTGGGATCAGTTGTCATGGGTGTACAAGTCAAGTGTGCTGTGCCAGCCTCTGTTGTTCAAGGATCTGGCCCTGAAGGGATAAATCCCCATCAGTAGTCAGTGTACCAGTGGGAGCTGAGAGTTTCCTTTGTCCCCTGTGTGTACTCAGCACCTCAGGACTCTGCAGCACTGTGCAGAATCAAGGTTTAAGCAAGAATTTCCACTCAGGGGACAACAATGCTCACCTTTGTACCCACGTCTTGTGTGACAAACAGGTTTACTAGATTAGGTCTGTGTAAATTGCAGATGACTCAGTAGCAGTTTTCCTTCTTCTAAGCCAACAAGGAATTAATCTTATTACCAGAGGGTAAGAGGTCTAAACGTATCTTAACCTTTTTAATTTTACTGTAATCTCCCCTCTTCTTTTTTTTTTTTTTTTTTTTTTTTTTTTTTTTTTTGGAAGCAGGCTGGATGTGAGGCTTCAATAATAATGGCCTTTTGCAAGTAGAACACATCCAGAGTGCCCATACTCATGATAGCTGGGCACATTAGATTTTCAGGCATGTGACTATTCCATTGCCACCCCCCATAATTTAGCTTAACTTCATTAAAAGACCACTGGTTAAGAGTACACTGTATGAAAGAACTGAAGCTTCTGAAACAGTCTTTGAGGGACATCCTTTCCCAAACTTCCCCAGTCTGAGTTCATACCTCAGGGGTGGGGTGGCCAGCTTCTTACAAGTACTGCATGGCTGCAAGGCAGGAAGATGCCTTGCTCAGAAACACAGGAAGAAAGTTGGAACAAATCTTGGCATTATTCCTTAAGTGAGGAATTTGCAGAAGAGGCAAATGCAGCAGAACTGAGCCTGTCATTAATGTTCACTAAGTATCACTTCTGTATTTACAGGATTCCTCTCCTCTGGAAAAATTAAGGTTTTTTTCAACCAGATTCACTGTTTAAAGAACATCCAAACAAAGCGTGGTTTTTTCAGTTTTAAAATTCCGGAAGGCTTTGTTGGAGATAAGATGATCAATTTTATATGTCATTTAAATTGTCCTCTGAAAGGATCATAGCAGACACTGAGAATGCAGAAGTAAACTTAGAGCAACATAGCCCTCTTATGGTAACTATTTATGCTGTTTTAAACTAAATATTTGACTTAGTCATCTAACTAAGCCTCAAACAAAAATACATTTACTTTGTTCTGGGTGGTGAAGAAAAGAGCACCTTCTCAGGCATACATGTTGACACTGTAAATCCAGGATGGGAGGAGGGAGGGGGGAAAGAGCCAGTTGCTTAGATTGGATTTAGAGCAGACAGGTCTCCACCTGTATGACTGGGTCAGAGATACAGGATGGTCTAGTTCCCTAAAGTCAGCTGAGACCTGTTAAATACTGTAATTCTAAGAATGCCTCTACTTTCTCTCTGGATAAGTTCAGCTTCACACCTGCTTAACCTACATTAGAATAGGATTAATTACCCGAATTGCAACACCCCCTTAGCCAGTCAGCACGTTTCTGGCAGGGCACATGGTGACCTGGGTCTGGTTATATATAGTGTGAGGATAACAGGGGAGCACCTGGGTTGTAATGGCAGGGCTCAGTCCAGCCTGATACAAGAATCAGCAGTTTTTAAAAAATGAGTCTGCAGTAATCACCTTCTGCAGCAGCTGGATCATACAAGGGCTTTATGAACTTATGTCTTCCTTGTAGTAAGCTTTTTTGTTGGGCAGTGCTCAATTTATGCACCCACATATAAATTATATAGGTGTGTTTGTGTGTGCAGAAAGAATCCCAAGAAGCACAGAGCCCAAAGAGTGCAGGTACTGGATGCCCCCTTATTTAATTACTTAGATGGAGCAGTTACTTGACTGTAACTTTTGACTTGGTGTTCAGTGTTACTTTAATTCATCATCCCCAAGTTTAATACTGCATAGCAGGCAGTATTAAAACATTTTGGTGATTCTTCATGCAAGAAAACACACAACCTTCCTTTCATTTGAAAACATGTTCTGGAAAGTTCTCTGAGACGATGTTGGTCTGGCCAAGGTATTTTCCACACCAAACTCTTGATGCACATATTATAGACAAGTGGAAATTTCCCAGCATTTGACCCTTCTCCCCAGTATGTTTTCATCTGCCATGTTGTGCACCATCAGTTTCAATCAGCTGCATTAACAGCTGAGGTGAAATCAAATACTGAAATGAGACACAGCTACACTTGCAGAAGGCTCCAAGTTCAGTGGAAGTGGTGCTTGCAGAGTCGAGTCAGCTCTCTCAGCAAGTCCTGACATGCCATGCATGAGAACACTGGAGCAAAGGGTTGTGGTGAGGGTGGAGAAGAGGCGGGGGCAAATCTGCACTTCTCGTGCATCCAGCTGTTGGAGAGATTAAGGGGGGACAGTTTAGCAGATAATGACTGCTGCTCATACATTTGTTCAAAGAAGCTGCACTTCTGGCATAAATATATCATGACACTGGCAGGCTGCAGGGTGTATTTTTAGCCAGAGATTTCTTCTGGCTATGCTTTAGCATCATGCCTGCCCTGCTGAACAGGCATTAGACTCCAAACTTGGTACGATTCAAGCTATATCTGGTAACATATAAAACTTTCTGTGACCCTTGTGTCTCCCATTAATTAACTCTGCTTGCAGTGGGAAGAATTTAAGAGTCCTTCCCCATATCAGTCTCTTGTAGAGAGCCATTCTGCTCTGTGATCCGTCCTTCACTTCACTACTTTGAAGTTTCCCAGAGATAAAGTTAACTGTTGGGTGGATTCAGGAGCAGGTTGCTTAATGTCAGTGAATCTTCAGCCACAGATATAACATGCAAAATGCGTTGTGAATTTCAGATTATCCTCATTCAGTGAGATTATAGGAGTAAATTTAGAAAAGTTTCTTCGTTTTGAGTTATTTGAATGTTTTCTGGACCCCATCAATGAATTGTGCTGAATGCTTTGCTGAATATCTTCAACCCAGATTTGGAGTTTGCAGGATTGTGCCTTGCACATCAGTGGTGATGTGTAATTTTCTGTGTTCTGTAATCCTCATACATGGAGCACACCATGGGCTCTGTAATCCAGAGACCACAGGGAAACAGGGTATCCCAGACAGGCAGTGCAGGTGGGACTGGGGACAAGCTGGGCACTGCTGTGCAGGGTCATTCCTGCTTCCTCTGTACCCTAAACCTACAGAGGGCAGTGTCTGACAAGAGGCTTAGGTGGGCATTTCAGGAGATAAAGTGAAGAAAACAGGCTGTTGACAAGGAACATTTGCATGCTCCTAACCAGCAGCATCATAATCAGCCAGCATCAGTGACAATCATAAAATCTTTCAGAGAACCTGCTAGGAGGGAATAAAACTAGAGCTAAAACCAGCTTGCAACAGGGTGATGGGAGCACGGGCTGCCATGGCTCTCCTGAGTTCCAGTGCTGCAGCCAACACAGATGAACTCCCATTTGCCATTGATGGCTGCACGGACAAGTGTACTGTCTCCGTGGTGGAAAGTGCTAGCTATTTATATACTGAATGGCAATACTAAACAATTTAGGAGAAGCAGTGAAGTGTGTCCTATCCAATTAAAAACGCAGTGAAAATTTTAGGTAGGCAAAATGTAATTATTTAATTGGAATTTGACCAGGATGCTTTTCCACTGTTAAAATAAGTATAAATTACGTGAGCTATAAAACTTTAAATTATGAAAATATTTTGAGGTCTTTGAGCATGGTAATTGGGGCTATATATTCAACTTTGTTTTTAACCTGACACTTCATAATGGCTGTTCCCTAAAGCAAGTTTTTTTTTTACATTATCGAATATCCCTTAGTGAAGCAAATTAGCAATCAGTCTGGAAAATATTTAAGTAGTACAATCACATTATTTACACAGGCACTTCCATTGTGCAGCGTTCTCTATGTTCCCAAATATATGTAAGATCACTTCCTCAGCTGTCAACATTCACGCTTGAACCTCCTTCTTTAGTAAAGCTTTATATGAAAATCCATTTAGGCCAATAGAAAGACTTGCCTTGATTTCACTGCTTTGGATCAATCCCTAAATATGCAGGTCACAATCTGTAGCCTGTATGGACCTCCGAGCTTTATTATTTGCCTTCTGCTTGACTTACCACTTTTGTGTAAATGGTGGGGGACTTTGTGCAATTCCTTGCAGAAAGCTTTTTTTTCTTTTAATACTTCTGTTTATTATTATTAACGAGAAAGAGAATCCTACTGTGGAGAATTAGGGTCATTTACTTCAAGCTGAATAAGAGTCTGCTCTAATCTAGAACCATATTTCAGTGCTTACAGGAACATCAGCATCTGGCCAGAATGATAGAATGTTTGCTGTGACAGAAACTCTGCATTTAATATTTGCAAAAATTTTAAGACAGCATCCAGCATACCCCTGGAAATGGGTTCTCGGATGCTGTGGCTACAGTCAGTGATTCCAGTTGCTTGAATCATGTTGTCAAAAATACATTCTCCAATTAGCTTCCTATCAGATTGAGGAATTCCAGGTATTTATTCTGTAAATTTTGTGCTTGTGACGACTGTTCTGCTGGGGTTCCCTGAATTAGAACCACTTTTTTTGTTTTTAATGCAGGTTTTTTTCCCCTTTCATTTAGTAGTGAGGTTTTTTGCAATAGAGTTTTGCTGTTTGGGTTTTTGCTTGCTGCTTTTTAAGAACTGAAGGCACTGTGGGTCCTCTCCTGGTACTCCCATTGACACATTTGTGCAGTGCTGAGGTACAGGCTCCATGTTACATCCATACTTGGCTCGTTATCCTCTTATCAAGCTCTTTGCATCCCTTTGTTTATTTGAGGAGACAGGAAGACTGTGTGAAGGCTGCTTAGTCAGGGATATCAGCGTTGTTGGCAGGGGAGTGATTGCCAGTTGAAAAACAAGGCATTATTGCTCATTTTTTCCCTCTTATTAGTTTGATTACATTTGCAAATCAAATCAATCCATCAGACATGATCAGGCCTCGTCCGCATTTTAAGGAATAGTAATCTCCGTCTAATAAGATGCAAATGTGTCACATCGGTAAGTAACCAATAAATCATCGTCTTGTCTTTGGCAATCATTAAATATCAGAACCAACAGTCAATTTTTAGTATTTTCAATTTGCGATATGCCGCTGGAATATAAAGATAGATGGACGTAATTACACAAACCAAACACTATTTCAGTTCATTCCAGACAGCAAATTTAGTGGAAGGTATAACTGGCTTGTCATCACACTACATTATTCCTGGCGGTTCATGCAAAGTTCACAGACAAGCTTCAAATGGACATTGCTTTTTTACTCTCCTTAACAACATTCCCAGTACCACCACCAAACTTCAATAAATGACTTGAAATGCTGTAGGACATCACTCCCATCAGTGCACAGAAAGACACAGGAAGAGAAACATTGCACTTTTCTTACTTGCGGGCACCTTGTGCACGCGTAAGACTGAAGGCCAGAAGTTCCCTAATACCTGCTGCATTCTTTCTCCCTCTTTCTCTTCCTTTGTTTTTAGATGTTTTAATCTGAAATTTCAGTATTTCCTCAGAGTAACTTTTCACAATTTTTTCAAGTTACCTCAGGTTGAGTAATTACAAAACAATCAAAGACAGGGAGAAGGATTGGCACACCAGCTTCCCTCCCTCTCTCTTCTCATCCCCATCTTTTAGAGGAGTGAGAATTCAAATTGTTTTTCTTTATCCTTTTTTTTATTTAATTGATTTGGGATTTGGGAAAATTGATTGCCTCATGTGCATCCCAGGCATTAATTGATATATTTGTTGTCTGATTTGTGATGTCTTGCTTTCCATTAATGACTTTATTTGTGTACAACAATTTACATGCTTTTCAAGAAAGAAGAAGGCATAAGATTACACCCTGGCAGCAGGAGTGGCAAAATAAACCAAAGCCTCGTCTTAAGCAGCACAGCTTTTACCTGGATATTTTTGACTGATTTATTATTGTAGAGTACAGGCCCTAAAATTGCATACCTGCAGGGAGGCTGCTAATTTCCACAGGAATTTGGGCCTGTTGGAGATGATATTATTGGTCCTTCTTACAGTGATGAGTGACATGAGAGAGAGAGAGAGTGCAAAATACTGTCTCCCTGCTCCGACACAAGCGGCTGTGCGGAAATAAGAAAAGAGGATTTTGTAGGCTTTTGCTGACTTAATGTAGGTCTCCAGCACACCAAAGCCAGACAGTGGGCTTACTGTGCTTGACCTTAAGAAACTTCTTGCCATGAGCTGTGTGCCCTGGGTGGACCTGCTGCTGCAGCATCCTGTTCGTTGTGTTTGTTTCAGCTAGCTTGCTTTGGGAAGCTGAACTTCAGGTGCTTTGTAGTGATTTCTGGGGAGATCCTTTAGTCCCATCTGTGAGAAGATAGTTTTCACAGTAGCAGTTTGATTTGATTTGGTAAATGAATTAAATGGAAATTAGTGAAGAGGCTTTCTTTCTAGTGAGCACACCTACTTGCTTTGGGTTCCCCATCATGTTGAGCAAAGGGGTGGGGAGAGTGGATGTAAAAATGTGAACATGTAAGTCCTGGGTAGACACTGAGTGTTACTCGTTCTTGGTATCAAAACTCTTTTTTTCTAACGAGAGAAAATAGCAAAGAAATAGTTGTAAGCTGCAAACAGTGTTGATTCCACATGCCAGAGATTTCAACTTAAAAGTACCATCAATTAACAAAAATCTCTTGTTATTTTGAAAAGAAAGATGTTATTACCTGTATATATAGATTTTTATCCTCAAACTGGTGTCAGTCTCTAGCAGCTTTATGAATGCAAGAGGTTTATGCCAGATCTAAATGAAGCAACTAAGTAATTGTAGCTCTGGTCTCAGCAAAGTTTGAGAGCTTCCTGGCATTTTACATGAATGTGTTCCTGGATGTTGTTTACCTAAGTTGCTAGACTGGCGCTGCCAAATTGTCTTGCAAGTCTCTCATTTTTGTAGTCACCAGAGACTGGTGAGGAAAAGCTGCACACAGAGGCAATGTGCCTAAGAAGCTCAGCACCAGAACCTTATGTTCTGTCTAACCATTTTACATACTACCATGGTATGTTTAATTTGCTTTTTCATCAAATCAATAATGGGTCTAATTGAAAAAACTGGCAGAACTACAGTTCTACAGTTCAGCCTGACTACCAGTGTGAGTGTTTTCAGGAAATCAGAAATGTTGCACAACTACACAAGTGACACCTGTGTTAGTGCTGCACCTTTGCTACCAGTGTGTACAGAAACAAACATTACTCAGGTGCAGCACCTGTACCAATTGATCACTATGCTATCAGAATTAATCACCTGGTGTTCAGCTCAGAGAATAAAATTTACATCTTAATGTGTGACACTTATTCCACACACATGCACTGCTGAAAATTATACTATTCACTCCTGTTGGAAAGTGTGCTTCGATTTTTGTAGGCCTGGCAGGTCTTGTTCTTAATATTAATTCCCAAATATTTGGGGCAGGGGCTACATCCTTTCGAATAGAAACTTATACAGGACTGTGTAATAAAATACATTGTGGTGCTGGAGTTGCATGTCCCATATCCTGGTCTCACTCTCACAAGAAAAAGGGATTTTTGGGGATATTTAGTGCTTTGCAGAAAATAACCCACGTGAGGAGAAATAAATCAGTAAAGTTTGGCATTGGACAAGATTGGATGGCCCAGCACTGGTGCAGGTGCATTGGCTGACAGTGTGGAGGAGCTCGTGTGAGAACAGAACAAACTCCTACTGACAGGAGTGTTCGGTTATGCAGTCTGGTCAGCATCCGTGGGGCTTGCAGAAAGACCCAGGCCAGGTGCACCAACTGCAAGGTGAGGATTCCAAACCACTAATTTAAAAAGGAGGAAATGTGGATTTCAAGTTTATGTTTTGTATAATTGCAGAGCTAGTGGGGTTTTGAAATATGGCAAAGCCTTAGTCATTAGCATATGGTAATCACCTTTGCTGTTTAAAGAAAATAATAACAATAGAAAAGGTATTGTACATTGACACATGAAAATATAACGCTTTTCAGAGAAATTTTGTAGGGATTTTTTATTATGTGGCTAATTACATATTTACATGTAATGGCACTAGCAGAGCCATTACAGTCCATTGGGTAAATAATATGCATTTTAAAAACCATTTATAAATATGTATTTGTTTGATGGACCAGAACGGGTTTTTGAAGTCATTCTCATCCACTGAGTAAATAATATATGGATTGCTTTTAAAAATAAATATGTGTTTCTTCAATAGACATTCCAGGCAATTGGGTAAATAATATGCATTTTTCATATATTAAAAGAAATACATACAATGTATAGAAATCTGCCCTAAATATGTATCTTACTGAGCAAAATGACTCAAAAGTTGTCAGGCTTAGCTTTGAAATTTCTGTTGAGAATTGTCAGTTTGTATCACAGCCCAGAGTTAATTAAATGTATTTTATGCATTTTCATACAAACAGTACAATATCAATGTCTGTTTACAGTTTTACAACACTGGTGCACTTGACCCTCTCACTCAGTGCTGTAAAGTCAGCACTACATGGTCAAGGTCCTAGTTTTACTTTGTGTTCTTCCTAATGCAATGCCAGACACGTTCGTTTTGTGGGCATAGTCCTGCATCCATAGAAATACATGGGGAGGAGTGGTCACCTTTGTAGGAGCCATTTCAAACTCTCTTGTATTGCTCAGTTTTAGCCAAGAAAAGGTCTACAAAGTATATTCAACATTTCTGAGAAGTATATGAAGGGGGTAAAGGGACAAACTGGCTAAACTACTTAGAAAAGGGGCTTCATGTTTTCTCGTATTTTACCTGTTAGCCAACAGTGAGCAATAGATCAAAAGAGCATGAAGAAGAAGTGTTGAAGTTGAGCTTCATCATTTTCTAAATATTTTAGCCAGTTTATCTCTTCATATATTTCACATATTTTATATAAATGTTGAATATACTTAGTAGACCTTTTTTGGTTCAAATATTTGTTATTTTCAGACATTAAATGAATGAAACAGTGTAACAGCCCTGCTAATTTATTTATATGTATTATATCTGTAGTTTGCACAGAAAGATTGTGAGAAAGAGAAGGACTTTGTGACTCCAGCAGAATTACAGAGACAGTGGAAGATTTGGGAGCCCAAATTCTTCCTCATATTTTTCCTGTATAAATGTACCTCATGCTACATCTATGCTTCTGACATCACCTATGATACAGTCCTGAAAAGTGCTGATGTTAGTAAGTTAGTCAGCTCTTTGACAGGAGTGTATTTGGCAAGTGCCAGGTATAAATGACTTGTGCCCTGTGCAGTCAGGATAACTAAGTGGGGTTTAGACAGAATAGATGAGAGAATTCTCACCCCTTTCCTTCTCAGATCACTGATAGGGCACTTGACATCCATGAGGGAAGCTACAGTAAATGTCTGGTGACCATAAAGAACATCAGCAGACATTTGAAAGCAGATGTCTGGGTCGAGGAGAAAGCCAAAGAAACAAGAGATGATCCAGCAGTGTTGGCATGTGAAAATTTTGATTTAGATGCACTCTCAAATGGTGCATCCTCACAAAACACAACTGTGCTTTCTGTGTAATCTCTAAAATTACTGATGAATGTATCCAAACACCTGATAGTAGAGCCAGTTTGAGGGATTTGGGCCCATCAGAACACTTGGTGGGTGCAAGAATGTAGAAATAGGGTAAGGATTGCAAAATGAAACCCAACTCTTAAGCTTTTGAGAGCACTGAGAGCTGCATAGAAAAAAAAAGGGTAGGTAAATTAGTGTGGACCAATTAAGGAGAGGGCATTGCTGGTGGCACTATAAATTGACACACTGGTGCCCAGAAGGAGTAAGAGGGTCTGATATCAGAAGGAAAAGGAGGAAGGCTGAAAGCAGCAGAGCTTGCTTTTGTAAACGTGGTTACATGAGGTATCTCTGGGCATACCTAACACTTCTCTGTGAAGCACAAGAGCAGCTGAGATACTCTGGAGTGCTGGCCTGGTCACCATCAGTCATCGCTGTGCTCAGACACGGGTGCTGGAGTATGTCACCATGCTGGTCATGAGGGGAGAGAAGGAAGGTGGTGATACTAAAGATTGTCTAGGGAAGGCAGTCTGGGCCTTAAGAGATGGGAGACATGAAATAAAATGTGAAGGAGCTGAGGGATGAGATGGCACAACTGCAAAAGAAAGAGTTTGTATCTCAGTCACTCTGTGGCCATATTGAATATGATTGTTAAATTCTCGGTATAATTAAAAGAGATAGGAGTGTTCATACATTTTGTTGCAAATTGATATGATCTTTTTTGCCAGTGATCTGAATAAGATTGTACTATAGTTTTTAATTTAGCAGATTAAGAAGCACAATTAAAATATCATGAAAAAGATCGTAATCTAAACCTCTGGGGTTTTTTTGCTTATCCCTGCCAAGTTGATAACAAGAGCCGGTGTATGTAACAATTACCTCCACTACTGTAAATTTACTCTAGTTTGTGGGCTGAAGTGTTAATAAATACCTTGCAGTATTCCAGAGGGAGAAGCTTTCCATCTAATTAATAAAACTGGGAAGAATACCCAGGACACTGAACCATATCTTTCTTATTAGTGTTGGCTTCTACAAAGGAGAATCCCTCAATCTCAGCACATTAGTAAATGTCATACTCCTGGGCTGCACAGAGACCTCTTGAAAAACTGCTGATTTGCTGTGGAAAAAAAATCACCATAGACTTCAGAAACAATTCAGCTAGGGAATACCAAGTGTAGAAAATCAGTGTAAAGCATGGCATGCATTATAGCAGCTACGATTTGTGCCCCATTTGGTGAATATTCAAAGAGGAAACATACAATTATATTCCTTCCCATATCCCTTCCTTTTGTGATCTGTCCTAATGTGTCTGTGCTTTTTCTGTGTCTGAAGGTGGCCTTACTGCAGTCAGGGCTTTTTTGAGACTTTGCAAAACCTCTTGTTCATGTGTTCTCTAAAGCAGTTTCCTAAAAACAGTTCCTACTCATACATAACATACATGCAGCTGTTCATTAAAAAAACCCAGAAATCACTTGAAGAAGAAAAATGTTTTAAACCCAATACTGAAAAGAAAGTCTTTCCCAAAATACATAAAGCTGATTACCTTTTCCTTTGCAGTAATTTGTATTTGGCAAAAATAAACTCTAACTATGCCTCAGCTAGTCCTGTTTCAAGGTAGTTTGCAACTAAACTGCAAATTAACTTTCTGACATGCTCAAAATTCCTTGCTATACTTTACTAAAATCTTACAGTAATCTTAAATTATGGAATATTGATAGGCATTGTCTAACAGACTAGACATTTACCATAGAGATTAAAACTTAATGCATTTCGTTTGTAAAATAAAAAATTGTAAGGTGGCATTTATACATTTTCTCACATTATCATCATTATTTTTATTAGATCAGTGTAGCAAACTGGTATTAATGCCTCAGATAGAAATAGAAATAACATTTTTGTATTTACTTCCTACTTGAAGTTCTTGCTCTTAAAAATTGTCCTGCTGTGTATATTTGTAGCTGCTTTTTACTCTACTGATGTGGATGATGGAGGGAATAAAAAAGGTAAAGCCACAGAGTTTATCTGTGAGGTTGATGCTAATTTGGCTAAATGAGTCCACCTGATGGAAAGCAGAGAAGGTAAAAGATCTGCCAGTTTCTTTGTCTACATGCATTCTTCTCAGTTTTCCTAGTGCATTTTTAAACAGGGGTCTTCACCAAATTCTGGTAAATTCTAAAAGTATTAGAAGGCAATTTAAAGTCCTGTCCAGGAATTATGGCCTGGTGGTTGTGTAGTCTAGTATGTAAATGCTGGGTTATTTTCCCCATTAAGAATGTTTATGATGCTTCCACATGCACTGCAGGAGGCAGATCAGTTCACACCATGTACAGTGGATACTCACCATACATGCAGTTTCAGTAAAGCATGTTAAAAGCAGGTACTGGTCCTTAAAGACCATATATCAAGCATCCTCAGCATTATGCCAGAGGAACCTGAATCATGCATTCCCTTGCCTGTGTTCAGGTGCAGTTTTGTCGGCCAGTGACCCTTTGTGACTCTGTTCCCCGTTTCAGAAAATACTTCTTTGATCTGACCTGGGTGATAACATTATTATTTTGTCCTTCAGCAAAGACAGTTTTTTATATTAGAAGAAAGGACATATTTAATAAGCAAAGAATACAAGTTAATGAGCAGGTGATCTTTATTCATTTCGGTAGCTTTCGGAATACCCTGGGTTTGCTCAGTACAAATGCGTGCGTACACAGGCTTATGCAAACACACACTAATGCATGCACCTGCCTGCTTTTGTGGCTGTGATAACACCATGGATCTTCCTTATCCATTATTTTCTTCTTTCCACAGAAGCAGTGCAGTGAGAGCTCAGTTGCTGTGATTTTGAAATTCTTACCCTGGGGCACATCTCTTCTCCTTCTGAGCTTCAGTTCTTAGGAGCAGGTTCGAAACACCTCAAAGAAAGGCAGCCCAAATTCTGAGGCTTCAGTTTTTAGGAAACTGTGAACTGAATGCTATAGGTCATGGACACACACTCTGCTGCCTTCAGCAGTGATCAGTCTCAGAGGAGGGGACATGAACCCTATAGTAGGCAGAAGCCTCAGGAAAACTATTTTGAATTCCTTATGCTTAGAGATTGGATGAAATAAGGAGGGAAAATATCCTTGTCCTCTTAATTTGGATTTGAGTGTTAATACCTGGAGCTATTCTGGCTGTCCATGTAAGCATCAGCTCCCTCTCTGAGTTCTTGGCTTCTGTGACATCCTTTGGCAAGAAGTTCTCCAGTCCAGGTACTCTGTGAATGAATTTCCCTTTGCTTCCATTTTGAATTTCCTGTATTTTACTGTAGTGGTGCTTGGTCTGTGTTTTGAGACAGACAGAATAAAAGCTTTAGAACTACTTTTTATATCATTAATTTATGTACACTTCTACTCCATTCTCTTGTACATCACTGTTTTGAGGAAGACAATTCCTGCTTTCTGAGTCTCTTTTCATAAGAGTTTTCTTAGGTACTGCTTTACTTTCTTTGAACCTCCTCTAAATCTGTCATGTTTTCTTTAGAAAGGGCCAAGCCATTCTGTTAGTCTATTTAAAATGAGAGGGTACAGATGATACTTTTATTTTAACTCTTCTTGCCTTCTGAAGTGCTTTTAGCCTCAGCCACGAGCATGGCATCAGCTTCACAACTGACCCTGGGCTACTGGAATGGGTACTAATAGATGCAGTTTCCAAGCTAATGTTTTCACACTCCTCCCTGGACTCTTTCAGAATTGGTCAGGAGCTGCAGCTCTCCATTTCTTTTTCTCACCTAGAGATCATTTAGTCAGCCTTGTCTCACTCTGGCGGGACTAACACTGCCTACTCAGAAGGCCTCCTGTCTTAAATTAAGAGGGCATTGATGGAGGTCACCTCCATAACTAGGACATAAACTGCATTCTGGTGTTGCAGGTACCAAGAGCATATATAATCCCATTTTTTCTTTAACTTGCTCTGAATTTTAGAAGTATTTTCATTTTCAGACTGAAAATAATGTCGGACAATGTTGCATGAAATTGCATCTGTGGTGCTGCCTCCAGTGAAAGCCTATCATCTAACGTCACCTCTGTGCATCTGCTCATGATAATGCATTTAGAAATCAGGGATGGTTGCTTTTTTCAGTCTCAGAAACAAGTGACCTGGATTCACTTTTAAAAATATGATTTGCAAACTTGTTGGCTGGGATTCTTCTTTTGAGGATAACTTGATTTGTCCACATAAGTCCCCTTTGTCAAATTTAATAGATGGATTAAGTGACCCCTTGACTTCCATATAAAAATTCACAGTTCTTAAAAAACACGTAATTTTGTGGGGGAATTGTTAAGGGGTTTTTCATCTTTAAGAAATCAAACAAATTCCTAACTAAGAGAGACAGAGAGAGTAGGTTGCCTTTCTGCAAGCCTCCAGCTTTCCCAAGTGTCTCATCCTCTCCCCTCTGTCATCCTGAGGCAATGTGCCTGCATTTGTGTGTAGATTTATAGTTTATCTTTATCTATGGCTTCATCTGTAGGTAGCTATTATAGCCGCCTTGCCTGGATATTGTTTGGGCCTGATAGATCTGTCTGTAGTTCATCAAAGGGGAGCTGAGTGGCTAAAAGCCATTGGGTCCAGCTGAGGATGAAATACGAGCCATCAGCCTTGGTAATGGCTGTAAAATTTCATAATTACACGGCCTTTATTACATTGCATAATGATCCTGAAGCAGTATGGAACAATTAATTAAGATTTTCAACCGTGGCTCTTTCAGAAATTAAAAGGTGCTAGTGGCTGAGAAATGGGGAAGTGTCTTGTCCTAAAAGCATTAGGGATGCTTAAGAAGTACTTCCTGGGTACTTAAAAAAAGGGGGAGGGGGTGGGGAGGAAGAAAAAGAAGTGAAGAAAAGAGACAAGAGAAAGAAGATAACTAGTTAAGCAGATAATGTCAGAGTAAAATTTTTTGTACTTGACTGCTAATTCTTAATGTCAAAGCTGGATCTAAAATTCCTGCAATAGTCACTGCCATAAAGTTGTTCCTTTTTTTGTTCTGTAAAAATCTTCATGCCTTTTTTCCCCCCTGTTCTGTTCTAGCCATTTGTCACATTTATAGAAGTTGAGCTCTGCACATTATTAAATAAATGCATGCCGTGACTCAGGAGGAGGGTCACTTAGCTGTGTATTGGGCGTACTGACCAAGGATTTACTCTTACCCACTTTCTCATGTCTGAGGCCATTGAAATTCTTTGAAGATCTCTGCAGTTTGACAGACATCCCCAAGGAAGATTTTTTTTTCTTTACTGTTTTGATATTTTTCTTCTTTCCTTTTCATCTTGTAAATGCAGCATGTCAGATGTAATATAATATTTTCCATGAGATTGACCTCAGACCTGATCAGAAGTAATTAGATTCGTAAGGTGCTGCAAAGGTGTCTCACGGATTTCTGATGTACATACTGAAAGAGGAAGTGTTTATATGTGTGCAGAGAATAGGCAGGGAGAAACAAGAGGCCTGAACTGTGTGTGTGCACGTTACCTGTTGTGATCACCTGCTGGGTACAGTTCTGAACAGCAGCAAATTGTGACCCAGGTGGGATGTGGTACTCACTGTGCCAATGGACTGCCATTGTCCAAAGTGGTGAAGACAGCAAAAATAACACTGGTGATCTCCATGCACCAAGGCTGTCAGGTCTTTAGAGGAAGGAATCTCCTTTTCACTGTCTTCCTGTCTCCCTCAAAACTATTTTGATTCATGCAAACTCTCACTGTAACTCCTAGTGTTGCATGTTACTGTTTTTAAATTGACCAGTCATCATGTAAGGTCCTATCATTCTAAATATTTGATGAGAAGCTAAGGTCTTTCCAAGGCACCTCTAATCATAAACTTCCTGCAGGAAATTTAGAAAGGATTATGTGTTTCAAGGAGGAGCCGGCTGCTTAAAGTAAATTCTCTTGTTGAGTCATTTATTCCCTTAATAGGAATTTTCTGATCTGCTGTCATTCTTGTTCACACACTGGGTGTCACTGCCTCTAAAACACTTGTCATTCTTTAATGGAAACAAAATAGTCATTGCAGTCAGAGCCGCAATGTCATTCCACTACCCCTTGCTGCGTCGGCAATAGTGAAAATGACAGAGCGGCTCTCAGTAGGGGTAATTAAAATGTAAATATTGATATTTTATTATTTGAAATTACTTTCCAGTGCGGCATTTAATATCTCTCCATCTGTGCGGCTCTGTTTAGTGGTCACTTTAGTGCAGCTCTGGGATGCCAAGCGGCGGCTTGATCCCCGTTATGTCAAAATGCTTGTTGCTGCTTAATTTTGATATCTAATTAAGTGGAAAAGTACAGTCCACACTGTAATCCATGGCATCTTAACCAGCTGCTTGGGTATATTTAGAATTAATCTCCACTATGGAATCATCCTAATGTATGCAATTAAGAGTCTGCCGATGGCTAATTAGGTGTATTAGAATCAGGCAGCTTCCTTTTTTTTTTCTTTTCTTTTTTCTGTCCTTTTTTTTTCCCTGTGTGTGGACTGTTGCAGACTTAAGACACAGTCTCCAGAGATGATCTTAATGGTACATGCACACTCAACTAAGTAAACTAGAAATTTCACATTCTATGTCTCTCTCCCCCAAACCAGGGAGACTGTAAACATCATTTGAATTTTTTAGCATCTGCAGCACATTAAGAAAATCAACTAACTGGCAGAAAAGTTTTAAAAATTCGGAAGAGGATGGAAGATGTGTAGGACAGTGGTCTGAGCTGTTATTTTCCTGCCACAGGGTGAGAGGGGATATTTAACCAAAATTGTGTAGCCTGAAGATTTTGCTTTGGCAATGGAGAGAGATTTTAGGTAGCTCAGCACACACAGGGTTAACAGAGATCCGTTGATTGGATCGCAAGCATGGTTGTCTCCTTATGCTAATACATTCCTGTATTGGATTCATATTATTCACATGATTGGGGAATTCCTGGAAACCTGACTTTGCCTGATGGAAAGACGGAGGGAGCAGGGATTGCCACCGCTCTCAGGGAGGAAATGACTGGTGGCTTCCCCAGGGGAGCAGAAGGCAAACAGCAGTGACCCAGCACTCCTGCAGGAAAAGCACTCTCAAAGCAGACCCAGAGAGGTTACGAATGAAAGGCAACATGTATTAAATGCACAAGAAATCCCTCCTTTCTGTGGAAAAAAAAAACCCAGAAGTGATACTTCACAATCCGGCAAACTTGATTTTGAAGACTAATGTGCTGGAGAAACCTGAACTCTAAATTTCTTGATATCCCCAGTCAGTATATGCAATTGTTGGGAGGCTGATTGTGTACAAAGGCTGAAGCAAGCAGAACCTGAACTAACACTGATTGTATTTATTAGATTAGCAAACTTTTTCTGTCAAGGTTGTCCCTTTTTTCCCTTTTTTCTTTTTAGTTTTGTTTAGCTGAGTAAAAATTAAAAAGGAGGCAAAAGGGTCAATATTTTTTGTTTAATTATGTGTGATTGTAGTTTCTTTTCTGCTAGCTGGCCTCATTGGAGGATCTAAGTAAGCCATACACGCACAGGATATGAAGATATTATGGTGGCTATTTTAAGCTGAACTGTATTACTGTTCTCTAGAATGGATTTTGGAAGAAATTCTGCCCTGTTCATTGTACTCTTTATTTTTCATCTATGTTCACTTTACTAATGACTAAGTGTAGTTTTTATTTTTCCACCCGCAAAGCTGGCTTTATTGTACTCATAGTCAAATATATATATCCACAACAGATTGAAAAAGAATTTGGGTGAAATCAATATTTTTATGTTGAAAATATGATTGATGTTTTTTTTTTTTTTATAAAGGCTCAGTGAAAGAAGAAATCAGGGCCATAAATACGATCCTGCTCCATTTTCTCCTGTAATTTCAGGAGCACACCATATCATGACATCCACCTCTGCTACCTTCAAAAAGGGCACCACAAAAAAATTCCATAGTCTAGCCAAACCATAGTTGAAGGTTAAATTTAAAAAAACTAGAAGAATTCACTTTTAAGAAGCAGATCAGATCACATATGTAGTGCATTAAAAAGATCAGCCTCAGGAATCTGCAAGTTCATACTGCTGACCTGGAGGAGACTTACAGCCTCATTGGGCCATATTGCACTGTTAGCCTGAATTTTAAAACTTTTCCATTGTCCATGTCTTAGAATTGAGAACCTCACTGCAGAGAGGTAATGCACCACGAGTCCTAACTGTCTTACATAGTGGGGAAAAAAAGGGGTAAAAAGATTTCCTGGAACACACTTATCAGGTGTTTCTCTGTTCTCAGAGCACCTGGTGATAAAACGAAATACAAGTGTTTCATCTTACATCTTTTTAATGTAAGATTGGTGTGAGTTTGCTGTAAAGCTGTTTGAAATTGTGGAAGTTCCAGTGGTAAAATCAGCCCAAAGGGAAAATCAGGTATTCATCTGTTTAACTCTCTTGTTTTATATTTTCCTTTTTCTTGGTGAATACTGAGATAATAAGGTGTGAAATTAAAATTAATGGAAATAAAGAGTACAGTGCTTTCAACAATACATTTCAAAAATGCCATTGTAAAGTACTCCATGCATGGAGGTCTTACTAACTCTGCTCTGAAGCAAGGGAAACTTGCTAGATTTTTTTATCTCTAGTGGTTCACTTCATAATGTTAGCAACTGGTTATATGAAGTCAGGGAGACATCCTCAATCAGTCCTGTTTTCCAGCTCCTTGCCATTATTAATACTAAAGAAGCAGCTCATGAGGGCTTGCACTTGAACTAGAAATAAGAAATTTTAAAGTAGCTGCCTGGAAATACTTGGGTGCTTAGAGTGGGATGTCTCTGATTCCAGTACTGAAATCAGTTTGAGCTGTAGTGGGTTACACCTCACTATGTGCATCTGACCCTGGGAAGAAATGACAGCCTCAAATTGCTCCTGTTTAGTGTTATCATGTAAGGTTTCACAGGGTAAAAGACAAACCAGAAATATTCCTAACTGGTATTTAAATTACATTAACACCTTTTTGTATAGCTTGAGTGAAAGGTCACGCTAGACAAGGAGCATCTTCACTGTTTGTAAATGTCTAATTTGCTGCTTTTAAATTGCTGTGAACTTCACTTACTTAGTCCTGCTGAATGAATCCAGTGTTGCAAATACTTCTGACAAGCGAATATTTGCTTAGTGAGAATCCATTGTTCATAATGGATTGAGAGGGACATGCAGTGTGAATGCATTTTTATTGCCGTGCCATCTCTCTGCTGTTGTTTCAGTGAGATGAAAGTAGCGTTGTGATAACAGCCCCGGGTTTCTTAGTGCTCTGTGTGGCATTTCCCGTCCTCCTGGTAGGTGTTAGTGAAAAAGTGCTTATCACAGGCATTTTTCCATGTTACAAAATATAAAAAAATATGTATATTTTATAAGAACTTGGACAGCAAGAGTTAGGAATACAAACACACTTAAAGAAAACCCGATGAAAGTGCGCAGGCTTTGCTGCAAACATCCCAACGCTGTCCAAATGTATTTTTTTTGCCCCCCCTCCCTTTTTTTTTTTTAAATTGGAGGCAGATTGACTCCTGGGCAGCTCTGTGATGAGTGCAGCCCGAGCTGCCCTCTCCCAGGGCTGCACAGATAACAGATGGCAGTCGCCACTCGTCGCGCCGCTCGAGCCCCGGTGCTGCCTGTGCAGTGCTCTGCTCTGCTCTGGGGACAGGAGGAGAGGGGAGGCTGCGCAGCACAGCACAGCATCACCCAGCAAAGGTAGTGCTCTCACTGTGCCAAAGTTGCTGGGTGGAATCCATGTCTGAGCTTACCTTTAATTGCAGAACCTCAGCTCCAGGGAGTGGGGGAGCTGAACTCAGCAATCTGCATAAATCGAGCCTTTGGTTGTATTTCTGGTCATTCAGAGTCTGTGCTTTTGGAACTTGATTTTTCATTTTCAAGCCTGGGCAAATACCTGCGTTTTTTATTTTGTGAGATGATACCTTTCACATGAAAATGTGAGTCAGACTTGAATTTCAGCGGGTTATGGCATCATGTGCAATTATTAGCCTTTGACCACGGGCTCCATAAGCAAAGGGGTATGAAAAAAAACTCAAACCAAACCTGAAATAATGGATTCACCCTGGCATAATGAGTTGTATCTGTTTCTGTTCCAGCTTTCACGAAATTTCATCCATAATCTGGGAAATATGTTTGGTGATTAGTGAGAGCACTCTCCTTCTGTCTAATGGTTTCCAAAACCACTGAAATGTTTGTGGGTCTTGATACATATTTTTAGACTACACAGTACTTGAAATATAATTAAATCAATTTTTTCTTGAATTACTATAATAAAAATGATCTCTTACTTCAGCTCTGTGTGTGAGGTTCAGCCCTACATGTAGCCTAAAAAAATGAATTAATGCCATCCTCTTGGATTTTTGAGAGAATAACAGTAAAGGGCAGTCAGGCTGTGAAGGTTTCCTTCAGCAAATTCTATGATCATGTCTAGAAAACATTACATTGCCCTAGCAGAAATTTCACTGGTGAAATTTCCCTGGCCTTTTTTTACATCCCTGGAAGGCAGCTGAAGTTGCTGGATGGATCCAAGCGCTTGGCTGAGTGTGTGCCAGGGAGGGAGAGGAGGGCAGACTGACAGCTGTACATCTGAGAGTGCACTGGACACAAATCTGATCTTGGAATGGAGGTTCTTCACATTCTCCTCAGTGCAGCCAGGATAAGCCTGTTGGCCATTTGACCATGAGGCCTCTAAATACACTCTCTAAATAAAGCAATCCAAGCTAAAATGCTAAAGTGTGTTCTTTAAAGTATGTAAAATATCCGTTTGTTCTTTTGACAATGGTGACTGTGCATCATTAAAAAAAAATTTTAAAAACCTATGCTGGAAACATCAGTACCCATAAAACATTTAGAAAGAAGTTAATCTATCAAAATTAAGTGTAAATAATTTAAAAATCCTACTCTTGATATTTGAACTGTGTAAATGTATTGCATCTGTAACAGACGAATGAACATGTCATGAGCAAGTGCAGCTTTGATTATAAAAAATGTAAATGAAGATATTTGAAGTACAAACCAGGGCAAGCAAGAGGAATATTTTACTCATAAAGTTAACAATCACACAAACAACCGGTAAAATAAATGGGAGGCAATTACCAGAAAAGGCAAGCAACTCCCAGATTTACCAGCAATTTCATACCTGGTTTGATCAAATGTTCAGATTTCTGAACACATATCAGAGGGGAAGGGAAACTCAGTCCTTGCAAAGCGAAATAAACTCTAGGATTTAAGCCTGAGTAGCCTGATTGAGGCATTGCATCAAATGTTTACAGATGAAAACAATGGTAAGTCCAGCCACTGCCTTTTTTGTTTTTAGGCCAGTAGTTCTCAAAGTGCTGTGTGCAAGGCACAGATCTTAGTTCGGCACTTGACCATCTGCAGCTGCTTCACTCTGGCCCCTAGTGAGTTACTGTCCATGAAGTCCATCTTAATGAAGTAGAGGAAAGGGTCTTCAGGAATATAAAAGATTTACCCTGCTTAACATGGAGCTGTGTGCAATGTGAAATAGAGAGCAAGTGGTGCATGTGCTGATATTTGAAAAGGTCTGTGGTTTAAGCAGCCCCGTTGAAGAGGCTGTGAACTGTGTTTGGAGCTGGCTTGGAGTGCTGAGCACTGCAGAGTGCAGTCAGCTCGATGCCCCTTGTTCCTATAATAAAAATGGTAAGGCCTTTTTACCTATTTATGTCTGCTTCCTTTGAGCTTTGGGTTTACTGGTATGCAAAAGGAAAAAAAAACCAAAACTAACAAGTGTATGTTCAGTGGCTCAATCAACCTTTTTTTCTCAATCCACACTCAGTGATCTCAGTGAGTCATTCCGGCATAATTACAATTTGAGTGTGATACACTGTTTGTAGAAAAGTATCTATTTTTAGCAGAAGAAGCACTATAGTCCCTGAAAGGAGGAGAAAGAAGGGGGAAAAAAGGAAGGAAATCTGTAACCAGCAAATCAAGGCTATTGTTAACTGATATTAGGAGACACCCCGTAGATTTACAATGCTTGCACTCAGCCACAAAAAACCACACTGAACAGAATGCCTACCAGGGGTTAAATTCATATGCCTGCGCTGCAGCCTATTTCTGTCAACACTCAGCTCAGGAAATAAACATTTATGCTTTCTGAAATGAAAGTGTATTTTTGAAGACTAGCCGTCAGATATTTTTTGCCCTTCACACTTTCAAATGCTTAGCCTTTTTTGTAAGTTGACTGCAAAGTGCATCAGTTTGCTAGGCAAAAAGGAAAAAAAAAATCTTGACAAGTGCCCATGGCATCATTGTCAAGCACACGAGCGTCTAGTGGAAGATGGCAGGAGGGTTGGCACAAAACATGCTTCCTTCAAGCTTCTTACCTCAGGGGTACCTGACTCTTGAGAAGCCTTTCAATCCTTCCAAATGACGTTGTTGCAGGCTGTCATATGGTTTATTTGGAGTGTGCTGTATCACAGATAAACACGCTGTTTAACTGCAGGTCAAGGTACGGAGTCATCCTGCCAGCAAACACCTCAGATACATCAGATGGCTCTGACTTGGGCAGGGAGATGGAGAGAGATCAAAGTTGTCACCAGTATGGTCCATGATAAAGGGGGAGAAAGGGGCTCAGCATTGTATTTTAAAATGTCATTACACAGTTCTGCATTGAAAGCAGTGACCTGCGAGGCTCTGAAGGATTGAGGGCCCACACAATGCATTACAAAGTTCCAGCCCACACCATCATGCAGCATCTGAGGGTGGTTTGGACACAGCTTGGAGATGGGACTGGAGAGGTTAAGACTGGTCAGAAGGATCAAAGGGTACAAGTTGGAGACTTCTTAAAAAATAGTTACAATTTAATATCGAAAATATCCCCTTGTCAGAGAACATGGTTGATCTGGGAGATTCACATAACAAAAACTCACAGACTCAGAGTTTGGCATGAAATAAGTATAACCTTCTCCAAACAATTAAAAATAAATCTCTGTATATAAATATATAAGCTTGTGTTATCTATTGTTTTAACTGTGACTTGATGAGCACATATTAAAGGGCATTGCTGTGATGCAAGAGACATGCTGGATGCTTTCACATTTTATGAAAAAACAAAACAAACCCAGATTAATTACAACTTCATTCAGCTTTGCATTCCCACGAGGGATGCCTTTAAATGTTAAAACATGCTTTCACTGAACAGGCTTTCAAGGGAAAGTTACTTCGATCAGGAACAAAATAGTCATGTTGATTTGATTTATTATTGAAGGGTGGAACAGCATGCTTTATATTTGCCAGTTTTCCTATAATGTAAAAAATTTCTTTTGATTTTTTTATGTGTCATATAAAAACAACTGGTATATTTACTGCTACAGAATGCAGATTTTTCAAGAGTGCAGTACAATAAATTATATTAACATCCCATTTTCCCCCCTCACAGGGCATATGTAATTTTCTTTGACTGTGGCACACAATAAATGTTACTGAAACATACTATTATTTATTTTTTAAAAAATAAAACCAATGCCAAAGAACATGTTTGAAAATAGGTAAGTGAATAAAAGAAGGAAGTTGGGAGGTTTTCAGGAAAAAAAAGGAGAGAAATTGCAGATTAAACTTTTTTTAATCAAAACAGATTTTATTGCTTTTTGGTTAATTAAACCTCTCAGAAGTGTGTGAAACATTGTTATACTCGAAAAATTGTTAATTTGTAAATCACAGGGACAAAAGGGCTCCACTGCAACTTTAAAGTTTCTATGCACGTAAATGTCAATAGAGTGCCTTCTCCATCATCAGCACTAAATTCACATTGATGCCTCTTTTCTTCTCTGTATTGATCCTTCCATGAGAACGTAGATTTGTATCTGTTAATTAATGCGTCCTGAAACAGCGTTTGTATTAATCAGGCAGATAAGAAAAATTGGATGCCTGCACCCTCATGACAACCGTAAAAGTGCTGGCCCTGATAAAATCGTGGATGGACCTCAATAAAAAAGTTCCTCCTTCCACTCAATAAACTAATCATCCTGCTTTTAATTATTCGGCAGAAAGATGTGTGGAGATTGGAGAATGTGTAAATCTATTTACTAACAGCAGTGTCTGGGAGGGAGAATGGGGCTGTCACAGGACGGTGCTGCAGGCTACATTCTCTGTCCATCTGCTGCTGCAGAAAAACTGCTTCTTGAAAGCCGGCAAGGAACAGAAATGTTGGAGCTAATTGAAATCCTGAATTCCTCCCTATAACCTTTGAAATGATTATTTCTTCTCCATTTCCCTCTTATTTATTTTAATCACAGATGTGTTATTTTCCACTGTCACATCTTTAAGGCTTTCCTGTTGTTGTTGGATCAGGTTTTGTTGCTTTGTTTTTTGTTTTGGTTTTTTTTGTATTTTAAGACAGAGAGCTACAGTTCTATCACAGGACTCAAAAGACAGTAAGAGAAAATGAAAACAAATAAGGAGGGAGAGAAAAATGAGAGAGAGAGCACATGCAGCCAGTTTTATATTTCATTTTTTTATGGATGCCTGGTGGTTTGGATGTGGGCTTTTCTTTTTTATTGTATTAGTTTTGCTGCTTAGTGCTTATGGAGAAAATCTTGTTTGGAGTAGATGCCTTGCAGATTTGCTAGTTTATGATATACTCTTGCATGACTGTAACTCTTGACTTTAAAAACAGAAAAATGCATTTAAGTGTAATTGAACGCCAAAAAGAATGTTCTTACAGCAGGAACGCTGTCAAAGGACATGTAAGCAACTCCATAAACAACTAAATGAAAGCCTCAGACATGTCTTAAGACCCTCTAAGAAAAGCTTGACTAATCCCCTTTGATGATTTTATTAAGTACTTGTGGTTGATGGTGCCAACTGGCAAACTGCTGCATTTCACCAACAGGCCAGGAAAATCACTTCCTCTCCCATATTGTTTTCTAGCACCTAATGTGATTGGGATATTAGCAGTTTGATATAATAAATTAACAGGTACTGTAAACAGAAGTCTGAAAGGTAAGGCAGCAAAGATGTTTGCCCTTAGTGATCCTATTAGGAAAGACAGCAGGGAGAGAGGGGAAAAAAACAAGCAAAAGTTAAAGTCATTAAGAGGCATTTAATAAATGTTTGGTTGCCCTCAAAAAAAGGATGGTGTGATTGCTATTCAGTTGGCACTTCAGTGTGCCACCCTGTTATTTCAACAAGTGTAGCAGTGCCAGGAGCCAGAACAGAAGTGAT
Source organism: Zonotrichia albicollis (assembly GCF_047830755.1). NCBI lineage: Eukaryota > Metazoa > Chordata > Aves > Passeriformes > Passerellidae > Zonotrichia > Zonotrichia albicollis. Next base: position 31,686,369 of record NC_133821.1, read on the forward strand.
TAGGGTCTTTTCTGAGAAGGATGGGTGTCCTCTTTTCCCTGAAGTTAAAGTTCAAAAATAATTTTTTTTCTTTTTCATCCCTACCTTAATTCTATTAAAATATAAAATCTTCCCTTTTAATAAAGTTTTCTATGTTTTCTCATAAATTATCCTTCTTGGATTATGGTAGTGATGGATAGAGTAGGGAGATCCCTGTGTCACAGCATTAGGTTTTTACAACTAAGCACAAGTGTTTTGCAACAAAGAAGATGTCATACAAATCACAGATTGCCAGTGCAGTACCCCACAAATTAATATGATTTTTACAGGAAGAGCCTGCAAATTCTTGCTTATTTAAAACTTTTCTTTTGATTAGAAAATGTTTGATTTTATATTGATTTTCTTTCCTGTAGTTGGATGGGGAGGAGAACACAAAAGCAGAAGGGAGAATAATAGAATGTGTGCATGCTTTGTCACAATGTATATAAAAATAAATCAAAAAGAGGATCAGATTTCCAAATGTGCTTAATATTTTTCCTGTATTTTTATTTTTTCATATTCAGGATTCTCCACTTTGTCTCTAGCTGACCAGATGAGCCTTCTGCAGAGTGCTTGGATGGAGATCTTGATTCTTGGTGTTGTATACCGGTCACTTTCTTTTGAGGATGAGCTCGTATATGCTGAAGATTATATTATGGATGAAGACCAGTCCAAACTGGCAGGCCTTCTTGACCTTAACAATGCCATACTGCAGCTGGTAAAGAAATACAAGAGCATGAAGCTGGAGAAAGAAGAATTTGTCACCCTCAAAGCTATAGCACTTGCTAATTCAGGTTGGCAGAGTGGCATGACAATTGCTACATTTTTAATATTTCTTTCTTTCTTTCTTTCTTTCTTTCTTTCTTTCTTTCTTTCTTTCTTTCTTTCTTTCTTTCTTTCTTTCTTTCTTTCTTTTCTGTGATCTGGTTTCAAACGGGATTTTAGAATAAGAAATTGCTAATCAGACTTTAAAACTAAAAGGCAACAAATAAAGCAGTTCTAACTAGGAACAACTTTCTGGTTCAAAGTAGTTGTGGAATATGTTCCTAAGGGAGTGGAGAATATTCCACTGTATCCTTTGGAGAGTGTTTTACAGGCAGAGATCCCTTCAAATTAAAATAGCTGTTGTTCTCCTAAATCCATTTCATAATGCAGACAAGTCTAATCATTGCAATTAAAGCAAAAGAAAGGATGCTGGAGAATATGCTATATATTTTCTCTTTAAAGGGAGCTACTGATTAATTTGATAAACTAAATTCAGGATATGGGAGGAGGGGGGGAAATCCATATTGAATCTCACAAGGACCACACCTTACATTGCGGATTCTTTGCATTTACGAGAGTGCTTCTGCAAAAAATTATTACCTATGCAGCAAGAGTTAAAAAATTTTAGAAAGATTTTTTTTTCCTGCATTTGAATTTAAAAGTGCTGAACCAGTGAATACGGTCAGATAAGTAAAAATCGTTTGTGCTTTGTTGTTTTTCTTTTTGTGTCTCCTTAATGCTTTATTGTGGTCTTAAGTCCCTTTTAGCATTTGCATAAAGTTCACGATAGATCCCTCTTTAATGACGTGCCGATCATTAGATACCTGTGTGTCAATAACATGCTCTGATGCTATGTTCCATTGACAGTCACACCGTGCCCCTCCATCTGCTTTTGTTTTGACCCTATCTTTGAACTTTATCTTGGTTGCTGGCCAGTAGTTTTCCCTTTAATTACAAGAAGGAAACTGTCAATAAAATCTGTTAAATGGGATGCAATGAGTGGCTTGAATGGGCGGACGGCTATTTGTTCAAATTCTGCAGCATTCAAGGTATTGACAGTTTGTTTTCTGGGGCCATATGTGACGATCAATCTCAGGCTGGGCTCAGCCGCGCTGAAAAATGAAAAACCAGATTGCTTTTGCTTACTTGTGGATGACGACTTGTGATTTGGCGTGGTCCTAGTGAGATGAGACCTTCTGCCCAAATTGCCCCCCTGAGAGCCGGGACGCGTGACTGTTTTTAGAAATAATTTTTTAATTGATTTTGTAATTAACAGTTCATCTACAATATTGATGCATGAATCCTCAGATTGATAGGAGGGAAATTGTTTTCAACAATGAAGTTGTACTTTCGTATTTATCTTTGTAATGTGATTTAGCACTCTGCATTTTTAATTGGAAATATAGTTCAAAAACATGCAAAGCCAAAATGCTTATTAGTTTCTTTGTAAAATATTCTCCACCCCACTAACTCTGTCCTTAATTTTAGAATATTATCTTATTCCAGATTTAACAAAATACTGAAATGCCTCTCAAAGATCAAAATTATTCCTAATTGAAGATCTGTTTATAATTTTTGACCATTGTAAATAGACACTTGAGGATGCTTTGCAGCTCCAGGAAGGTTATTTCTCAAAATTGGTCATGCTTAATGATCAGAGCAAGAAAGTTATCTGCAATTAGGAGTCTAAATGGAGAAGGGCTTTTGTATTTATTTAAATTCTGTAATTAAAATACTGAATTAGAAATACTTTGCAGTTTATTTGACGAAAAGGATGAGGACTAGCATAAACAGATATGATGTTAAATACCACTCCCACTTTCCCTCCCACCCAAAAAAAAAGGAAATATATGCAGTGTTTAAGTAATAATAAAAAATAACTGCTGCCAAAAAAAAGTTTAGTCATACACTGTGCATAGAGTGTATCAAAATCATCTGTAGCTTCATTAACTTCGCTGGAAATTACAACCAGGATAATGTCAGAGATAAATACAGTTCAGCATACTAAAATTCAGGGCACATTGAAGTGAAAACCTTTCCTTCCCTCATCTTCAAAGAAATAAAATTGCTGTTTTAAAATAAAACTGTTGCAAGGAGGAGTTAAAAAGTAGCCCAGACATTCCACTTCCCCTTCAACAGTGTTTCAAATGCTGACATTCAGGATTTCAGTTTCAGGTTGTGCATGCAGCAGATACCAAACTTCTACCAGCTGCAGCTACAGTAATTTGTAGGTGTAAAATAGCACCTGCAGAACTAGAGCCCATCAGTGGATATCAGGCCCTTAGTGTTTCAGTTTACAAATGCTGTTAAAATTTAAATAAAATTTAAGTTGATTTAAATAATTTTGGGGTTTTTTAATAGACAAAAGCAGAATAGATTATTTTCATGTAATAGGAACTTGGTTAATGAAAATATAGCTCTATAAAAAACCAAAATGCCGTTAGAAAATCAGCCAGTAGCAATTCACATTTTAATATATTTTTATTGCTACTTCTGCTTACTTCCACTGTTTATTTTTTCAGTTTAAAATATATTAGCCTTTTTATAGCTGTGGAGAGTATAATAAGAAATCTTGGGTGTTTCAGACATTTTTGCCATATCCACACTGTTTAGAAAGATGCCCAGGTTGGCTCTACTGTAAACAGTTGACAAAGATGGTTTTATAGCTCTGTATCTGTGTTAGTGATTTATGATACAGTGTCATAGTACTTTCCCTGCTGGTGTTTGGAGGCAGGAAAAAGAAATTGTAGATTGTCTTCATATCGATTGTATTTTGTTTGAATAAATACCACAAGCTTGGTTTTGGCCAAAAAATCTCAGTAGTGTGAGCACTGAAACACACACTTTTCTTTAGGTCTACAGAGCCCATTTGTGCAGTGCTGGATGTGAGATAATCCTGCCATTTGGTCCCTAAAAGGTGGGGAGGAGTAGCAGTTTTTCAGGGAGATTCTCTGACAGCTACTATCAAATATTCCCCCCGCAGGGCTGGCAATGCCACACCAACCTCCATAAATTTCCAGAAATGCAAGATGTGGCTACGTTGTAGATTGTCACTCATTCCAAACTGAGTGCATATGGACTCTGAGAAGTTTAAATACACATAGGGGAGCACAGCACTGAAATGTATAGACATTTCATCGTGCATACGTTAAGTCTGTACAGGCATGGCTTCAACAGTTACATTTAATATGTTAATATGGAATTTATCAGGTTAGATTTAAGCATCTGCATTGATTTGATAGTAATTAACACAGCCTTTACTCTTCAGAGAAGTCACTCTTTCCTTGGCATTGCCCTTGTCCTGCCGGTATCACGGGTTCCTCCCTCGTTTCTCTGCCCTCCGTACGCAGCAGCAGCCAGGAGGCACCGGGGCCGCGCTGCCCCCTCGCACCGCCCAAACAGCGAGCTGGCACCAATGAGCACTTTGTTTACCCACGCAGAAAATCAGCTTTGAATGCTTTCCAAAACATGCATGTACCAATTACTTCCTCATGTGTAAGGGAAGGTGAAATATTTACAAAATATGCTCGAAGTGTGCACAAGTGCAGGCACGCGCACGGGAACGCTCCGGCACGGAAAGGATGGGCTGCTCCTCTCTGCTCTGCTAGGACGTGTTCCCGTGTATTGATTGGGGTAATACTGTGCAGGGAGTCGCAGGTGAGCAGCTTTTGGAAATTGCCTAATCAGTAAGGACCAAATTGAGCCCCAAGGCCAAATGTTGCAGATGAGTTTAGGAGTCACAACTGAGACCAGAGTTACAAGAGAAGCTCAGTTCCCATCTAAGACCTAACGCAAGGAACTGGGGTGTCAGAATACGTCAGCACATTTGAAAATCTGATCTCTGTGCATCTGCCTAATATGCTGCTGGCATCTTGAAAAACCTGACCCAAATGTGGATGCTAGGCACTTAAAGGTACAGCCTTATGCACTGTTGAAATTTTAATCTTAAATGCTAATACTGGCTGTGTCACATGTATCACAAGAAGGAAAAGAGGACTTCTGCTCACCTTTACATTTCTGGTCTTTGATATTAACTCTCATGAAAAAAAAAAAAATTAAGAAAAAAATCACCCATTCAATACTGAAGGCATGTGAACCACAAAGTAGCTTGTGCATTTTAGCATAATGAAGTGCAGATCAATACTGGTGCCAGTAAAGTTACATTATCATCTCATCCTGTTAAAAAATTAGTAAGTTCTTATAAGTTTTTTAGCTTTCCAGACACAGTATACTCAGAGTACTAGGGTATCGCCATTATATGGTATTATCATAATAGAAATTAATTGGTAGAGCCCAGTAAATCACTTACACCACAGGACATCATCTTTATTCCCAGTGCATGTCATAACATGCTGTATTTCATTTCTAATAATGTTTTTCATGTTGTTTTATATAGTCATCTTGTTAGTGTTTGAATTCATGATTAAGACATATCTATCTTGACTGGACATAGATATAGATGTATACATACACAGACACACATAGCAGTGTGTTAAACATTTGCTACCAGTCTTTATTTTGACAAATATAAATAGCAAGGTCTTAATTCTTTTATGTCATTTTGTATAGAGAACAGTACACCATAGAAACAAATTTTTAGAAAAGGAAGTCACCAGCATAGTCAGAGTTTTCATGTTCCTTGCAAGCAGTTTATTCGTCATATTCCATTTTCTTGTAATCAAATAGGTGATACCCACAATTCTTAGGGAAAATAAATAACTCTGTTACCAGTTGCTTAATGCTGGCATTAGGAAATGGCAGCTGAGTTGATCAGTGGTTAATTAATGTTTAATCAGTGGTTAATTGTATTTTTTTTTCTTTTTTTCTGGAAACTACTCATAGTAACTGAGTAACTTGGACCTATTCCTCACTTAGTTAGGGAATAAGCAGATTGTATTTACATGTTAGTAGCACGAGAGTCACAAAGGGCAAGAAACAAGGCCAAACTTAGCTGCCCTCAATGGTAATTGTGGTAATTTCTTATAGTGAATAAAGAGTACTTGGAAGTCTTCATTCAATATTTTCTTTTAGTTGGTGTTTCACCCCCAGCTCTATCATTTGAGTTCCCTTTTTTCCAGGCTTTTATTAGCCTTATAGTGTAGGGTCTTGAGCCAGTTCATGGTGCGCTGTTTGTTCTGCTTTGCAGCAAATATTCCTGTGTTTATTGTCCTCACTACCTCTCCTAGTGGAAAGTAAGCCATTTCAGGAATAAAAGAGAAAATGCTGGTTTACTATGTATTAACTTCCTTGTGCCAGTGGTTTTAGTTCACTGCTAATCCAGTTAGCCTCTGAAATAAAGTCCCAGTTCTATGAAGTAATTCCTTTTCTTACTATGCCTTCATTTTCTACTGTGTTTTAAAAACTGTTTTGAGGCTTCAGTTTTTATCTCGTCTGAAAAGTAGGCCAAAGCAGGGCAATCCAGACTAAGGCCTCAGTCACTAAAATCAATCACACAGGCCTTTGTTTTCACTTTTCACTGCCTGTAATTCCTATGGACAAGGAATTCTTAATTTATTCCTCTTTCATTTTCAGCATCTATTCCGATTGAAGTGTCCATTTCCAATAGAACATTCCAGATGTCAGACCATTTTTCCCATAGTCTTTTGTCAGGGAAAATACTCTATTTGCCTCTGTGCTTGTCTCTTAGCCTAACCATGCAGATCCCAGCAAACAGCTCTGCTCAGGATAAACAGGCAGGTCAAAATGAAGTATACTTGTTTACCCAACACAGGGAAGACCAAAGTAAGTGTCTGGGGTAATTTCAGCTCTGGAAAAAGGACAGGAATTCTTGCTGGATGAGGGAACCAAGAACCTGGTTTGATTTGCAATTGGCCATTTCCATGGGTTGCTTCTATCTTAAGCATATGCTTTTCAAAATGGCACTATGTTGTGTTTCTCATAAAAATACACAGAAACACAATGTGGGCAAGCCCTTAGTATTCTTGTGCAAATCTGGCACATGTTTCAGGGGGAGAGGGAGGGGTTCTGTAGTTCTGAGAACAATTCATCCATTAATAAAGACTGCAGTGGGTTTTTTTGGATTTTTGGATTAGCAGTACAATCTAGATAAAAAATCTCTTTTATTTGAGAAATAACACAGATTAGGATTTTTTTCATCCTTACAGAAAGCAAAACCATTTTGCTTTTTGTTCTTAATCTTGATCCTATCCAGTTCTTCCAGGATCCTACAGCTTTCTGAAGGGATTTCTCCAGAGTGAGTTTGTGAACTGCTCAGCTGTATGGAATCAGAAACATCACAGCAGTTGCTGTATTTCAAGTACTTACTGGTACCTACCTCTCCAATGGGGTTTACCAGCATCTTAATGTGTGTATTCAGTGCTGCATGCTCCCTGCTGCTTGATTCACTGTCCTATTTTCTTTTTGCTGAATTTTCTGACATGAAGAAACACTTCACATAAGACCTCTGATTTTCTTCCACTTCTGAGTGATGTTATATACAAAATATATAGATACCAGCCTTTAACTTCCCTCAGAGCAGGGTTTTGAGAGGTTTCCTTGCCCTTAGGTCAGGTGCTTTCCAATTTTTAGCGAGTTGTCACCCTCTGTGATGTGTTCTAATTGATTCCTGGGTGGCTGGATGTTTGTTTGCTGCATTTGAGATGAAGCTTGAATTTTAAATGAGGTAGATTGTAATCTGAGTTTCTGTCTGGACCTTAAGGTGTTTTTCTTGAATGAGGTCTCCAGTTTTCTCCTATTTCTGTGCAATGATCTGATCAGCCAACTGCACAGAAGAGGTGCAATTCTATTTTCCCAAATTGTACTGGTGAAAGAAGGCATTTGCAAGGATAGAGTGAGATCCTCCAAGCAGAGCTCAATGAGTCCATGTCCTCATTTGTTGATCTCACTCTCTCCCATGGCAGCTTTGATCAGGAACAACTTCTTCCTGCCAGGGAAATCCCATGTACTCAGCACTTGTATCAACAAGTGTTCTGTTTGTCTGTCTTCCGTTTCACCAGCCTGGGATCATGTTTTTTGCAGGGCATTTTCCATCAAATTCTGCTGTCTTTCAAATGACACTTTGAATTTACCTTGTTTAATTTCATAATTTATGCAGGCACTGGTTTTTAAGTATGGTGCATCTGGCTATAGGTTTCCTGTGGATATTACCTGTGTGGTATGTAACTATGAATTATTCAGACTGGCTGCAAACCCACTTAAAAAAAAAAACCCAAACCAACCCATAAACAAAAAGGTTTTTCATGGTATAGGAAGAACGTTCAAACTCACTTATAGTTCAATTTCATATTTTCTTTGGAATTCTTTCTTTATTTCTAGACTGTCACACAAATTGTCTGTGTTTCCTTAAATTATAGTGGTTCTTGATGACTTTGCTGAGGATTTGGTTTATCCTAATACATGAGCAGTATTTAGCAATGAGTTAGCCTGCTCTGAATTCACTTCTACATCTGCCAGTCTGTAGTTACTGAAGACATTTCTCTCTTTTATTTTTCCTCCTCTTTTCCCCTTGGCTAGTTCAGCATTTTCAACCGTTTCCCTTATTTTCAAAGGCTTACACCTGAGGGATTAAGATCTACATTCGTTTAATATCAGGAATAAAGGGGAAGTTCCAGACTGCAAGGCTAAAACTTGAAGAAGGATTTTTGTAGAGATCAATATTTTCCTGAGCAATCTGCAAGCTGAATCATGGTCTAATTAAATAGCACAGATTTATTGAGTTTGCATTTAAACATTGGCAGGCCCTAGAATGAGTACAGCTGAAATGAGTTTGAATCTTTTCTGTAAATGGGGAGTTAAATTATCATAGTAATTTGATTACATAATTTTTAAATCTTTCAAGCTAAATCTCAATTTTAAAAGCACAGTTTGAAGTCTTAATCACCACTGGAAGTGCCCCTCTCTGCTGTTTTTTCTTACCCCATTCCTTGTGACCAAATCTGTTCCCCAGGGCACAGCTTCCTGAACTGCTCCATGAACCACCATTTATTTGGGGGAGGCAAGCTGGCTGGGCACGTTCTTTCCACATATTAAATTAATTTCAAAGACAGCAACAAATACATTACATGCTTTATTACTATTTCTTCTTCATGTAAATAATTGCCCTGTTTACCAGAGGGATGGTACACAATCACCCCTGCGAGGAGGAGTAAGAGCCCTTGTGTTTGGATGTTTTCCACACAGTGGAAGAGTTTTAAAGCATCAAATGTAGTAGCTGTGTCACAGGGCAGGTTTTGATTCCTTTCTTTTCCCTCCTCTTTCACTTTCATTATAAGGAATATGTAGATATTCCTAATGCTGCAGGCCAAATTGCTCTCCAAACTGCAGAATTAAACATCTTAGGCAAATTTCACCTCTGTGTGAAAAATACATTTAGTCTGGACTCCATCCATCTATTTACAAACTTACAGTCACTGTTACAAATACTGATTCTTGGCAAAACCAGACCAGTTTTGTAAAGGGTTAAAAACTGAACCTTTGTAGTCACATTCTCAAGAAAGACCTGTCCCTTTATGCAACATGATGTAAAAAAACCCTAAAATATAATGAGAACAGTCAGTCTTTGACTCATCAAGGATTTGTTGCAGATAAAATGCTCCTGTTTGGTTCCCCAGCAAATTAGCCTTGGCACTGTGGATCTGGGGAGAGGAGAAGGTGTGTATTTTGTGCACAAACACCACCTGGTTTATGGAAAAATTACTTGGAGCAGCAGATTGTGTGTTCTGTAGCACAGCAGTGAATATCCAAGCACTTGGTAGAGAGTTAGGGAGTAAAGACAACAGTGTTTTTGGAGATTGTATTCCAAATTAAGCCTGGTGACTGGATCCTGTGCTTAAGACATCAGTCACGTCTGTATGTGTGTGTTAGCATGTCTGTATCGATTACATCTGTTTGTAGGACACAGAATTTTCAGGGCTTTTCTCTTATTGACACAGAATTACTGAATAGAATTACCATATTAGAAAACTATCAAAAATGTATGGATTCAGGGAATGGTCTCACATTAATTAGAACTAAATTTTGCTAGAAGTAATATCTGCCTGTCATCCTTTTCAAAATGTTGCAGCCTTTTTTGTCCCTGAGAGAAATTTCTGTGTCTGTGCTTTCAGCACAGTGCACCTTGATGTGCAGCATCACATCCCAGCAGTGTATGTTTTAGCTGCATGCTTCTTAGAGCATGTATTCACTAAGACTCAGAATTATTAAACATGTAAAATTCCCATAGGACTCCATTATGTGTAATTAACAGATAAACTGTCATCAGAATCAATAAAACGTGCTAAATGATCCAAACTTGTATATAATTAAGTGTCTGTTTTAGAGCGGGAGCTGTAACTTTATTTTTTTTTTTCCTTTTCAATTTGCACATTTGTTGTGACAATAAGAGCTGGAACATTTTTGTTAACCTGTTACTTACTGGTTTGTGTTTCAGTTTACGTGTTTGTATTTGAAAGGAGACAGGTATTTACTGTCTGGCCTAATTATCTGAGGAAACAGTTGCATGTCAGCTTTTAGGAAATGAATCTTAGATGCATCTTAATTTTCTGAATGTAATTCAGATATTTGAAGCACGTGCAAAAGTTGATGTTTAATCATCAACAGGGTAAAACATCAGCTCTGTCAAATACTGATCCAGAGCATCAGACTTCTGGTTACAGGTCATGGAAGCAGTAATGGGAGTGGGTTCTTCACCATCCAGCTCCCCAGTTGTTATTCTGTCTGTGAACAAGGGGTTCATTCAAGCCTGTCCCTGGGGCTTGTACCCCTTTGCAGCAGTGGTATTTTCATGTGGTGCTTTATTGGCTCTGTAAGTTTGTTGACCATCCCAGTGTTGGTGGCTGATAGGGGCTGTTTGGTGGCCTCTTTCACCTACAGCTGTTTTTCCTTACTTGCATTCACCTCACTTTGGACCACATCAGGGTTTCTTTGGCATTTATGAGTACATAAAAGTCAGAGAATTAGGGCTGCTCATCCAAAGTAATCTCAGCATGGTCCAGTAACTGCGTGTTCTCAGGGACATCTTCACTTTCTGTATCTATCCAGTTGAGGGGTTTACAGTTATTTCAGTTAGATATTTTCTCTTTATTTCACACTTCCATTGCTTTAATCTTTTCAGGTCATGTAGCAGTTTAGTTTAGTTCCTGGTGTGTGTTGCGTCTGGGCTGTCACTCAATACTTACACCACCAAGGCATCTCACCTGCAAAGGTGCAGGGCAAGGTGTTTGCTTTGAGTCTTTTATAAAAAATGCAAAACCCCAACACTAACAAGATAAACCTCTGTCTGTGGGGGTGGGAGGGAAGGATTACACCTTGTAGGAGATGTTAGCTTCACCGAACAAAAGCTGTTCAGGAACATGCTAAGTGTTGTCTGTGTGTCTGAGTATGCCTGAGGGAGAAAAAATTTGCTAAACCTATCAGGAAGTCCCTTCAGACCAGCATTTCCCTTGTTTTGGTGCCGTGGTCCTAATCCCACAGTCAGGATTTCTGAGTGCTGGTGATGTCCATGGCTTCCAAGTGGGCAGCCTGACACAGAATTTTGCTGAGCTTTTCCACAGTAGGGCATCCTTGCTTTATCCTTGCTTCCACTCCTTCAGCCCCTTGGCACTGTCATTCCTTCAAAGCAGTAACCCTACAGATGGTTTGGGGAGCACTGAGGGTGACTGTTTCACTTGTTTGAGGAGGATGAGGAGAAGAATTACGTACCCAAGAGTTAATTGTACGTTTGTAGTTCCTCAGCATTTCAATACACTTTCCTAGAGGTCAGTACAGAAATTAATGGGTAATTATCTTCCCTCTTTGTGAAAGAGGATGGGCAGAGCCAGTGAAAGTGTCGTTATCAAACTCTGGCGCACCAGACTGAAACCTCCTGTTGCTGCTTTGTTTTGCAGACTCAATGCACATAGAGGATGTTGAGGCAGTGCAGAAACTTCAGGACGTCTTACACGAGGCTCTGCAGGATTATGAGGCCGGGCAGCACATGGAGGATCCTCGGCGTGCAGGCAAGATGTTGATGACTCTCCCGCTCCTGAGGCAAACCTCCACCAAGGCTGTGCAGCATTTCTACAACATCAAACTGGAAGGCAAAGTCCCCATGCACAAACTTTTTTTGGAAATGCTGGAGGCCAAGGTCTGACTAAAGCATCATGGGCTTCCCCATCATGCACGTTTTAAAAAAAAAAAAAAAAAAAAGAAAAAAAAAAGGGAAAATAAACAGGATAATAATGGCAAAGAAACTTAGTGTTTAATTAAGGAAAAAATGACTAAATGACTGCACTGATATTTAGCAGCAAGACTGTGAAGCAGCTTTCAACTTTTTCTTCTGTGTCTTTCTGATGCAGTTTTTTCTTTTCCTTTTCCTTTTCTCCCTTTTCCTTTCTGTTCTTTCCTTTCCTTTTTTCCTTTTCCTCTTTTTTTTTTCCTTTGCTGCTGAACTTTTTAAAAGAGGTCTCTAATTGAAGAGAGATGGAAGCCAGGCCTGCCAAAGGATGGAAATCCATAATATGGATGCCAGTGAACTTATTATGAACCATAATGTCCCCAATGACAAAGGAATCAAAGAGAGAAGCACCGTACCTAGCAGTACAGTACAACACGATGAACTGACTGAATGCAGTATTAGATTTCATAGGAGCAGTCTCTAATTAGACGACTAAAGCGACGATGCATCGGCTGCTTCTTATCATTGCATTTTCCATCTAGATCAGTTACAGCCATTTGATTCCTTAATTGTTTTTTCAAGTCTTCCAGATATTTCTTAGGTTAGCTACAATGTAACTTTTTCAGGGAATAGTTTAAGCTTTATTCATTCATGCAATACTAAAGAGAAAGAAATACTGCATTTTTGTGCTGGCTTGAACAATGATGAACAATAATGAAGGACAAATGAATCCTGAAGGAAGATTTTTTTAAATGTTTTGTTTCTTCTTACTAATGGAGATTTTTTTGTACCAGCTTTACCAGTTTTCAGCCATTTATTAATGTGGGAATTTATCTTACTAAAGCAATAGTCGAAGGGAAGGTGCATATTATCACGGATGCAATTTATGTTGTGTGCCAGTCTGGTCCAAAACATCCAGTTTCTTAACATGAGCTCCAGTTTATAACTAAATGTTCACTGACTCAAAGGATTAGATTACACCTGCAGTATATCCGAGTAGTCTGCCATGCGAGTACTCCATGTGGAATACCAACCCGTAACGGTGTTAGGAGACGGCGGCCGCGCCGGTCCCGCGTGATTTCTAACTGCTTCACTTGCAAATGAACGAGACACTACTGCCTGTTTGCAAAATTGTAACCAGCCAATAGTAGCTTAGAGGCGATGAGGCGAACGCCGCCGTTTGCAAAATTAAGAAATCAGAGTAGTAGACTTCTGACCAAATTGAAGAATTTAACACTTCTATACCTTATTTATTGATTTAGATTTTCGTTTGTAAATGGCGATCCTTAACAAGTAGCTAAACCAGTATATGTGCTTTTCAACCAGTATTGTCACAGCATGAAAGTCAGTCAGTTTCAAGACTGTTACGAGGTGTAATCTAATGTATAAACCGATTAGATGCCCCCAGAAAACTACAGTCGCTAAATAACCAATAAACAATAACCTCCATCAAACGCTATACCAATGTACCAGTGTTAGTAGCTGCTCCCTGTACTATGTGAACATCCTTATTCTATGTACACAGATGTAATTAAAATTGTAATCCTAACAAACAAAAGAAATGTAGTTCAGCTTTTCAATGTTTCATGTTTGCTGTGCTTTTCTGAATTTTTATGTTGCATTCAAAGACTGTTGTCTTGTTCTTCTTGTGGTGTTTGGATTCTTGTGGTGTGTGCTTATAGACACAGGGTAGAATTAGAGACAATATTGGATGTACAATTCCTCAGGAGATTACAGTAGTATATTCTATTCCTTACCGGTAATAAAGTTCTTCCTAGTAATAATTAAGAGATCGAAACTCCAAACAAATACTCGTTATGAACAGATACACACTGAAATCATAATATTTTCAAAACAAGGGATAATTTCTGTAACAGTTTATTATAGAATACCAATGTATAGCTTAGAAATAAAACTTTGAATATTTCAAGATTATAGATAAGTCTAATTTTTAAATGCTGTAAATATAGCTTTTATTCAATCATCTCTCAGATGTTGTTATTAACTCGCTCTGTGTTGTTGCAAAACTTTTTTGGTGCGGACAAGTTTCCAAAACTATTGCTACGTTGTGTGCTTTAAACAAAATAACAATGGGCCGATGCTCTCTCGGCCCTCATGCTAGGAAAAATTAAAAAAAACTGTGTATCTATCATTAGCTATATGGGACTATATTGTAGATTGTGTTTTCTCAGTAGAGAAGTGACTGTAGTGTGATTCTAGGTAAATCATCATTAGCAATTCATTCAGATGGTCAATAACTTGAAATTTATAGCTGTGATAGGAGTTCAGAAATTGGCACATCCCTTTTGAAAAAAATGTCAAAAAAATATAATACAACTCCTGGGAAAAAGGTGCTGATTCTATAAGATTATTTATATATGTAAGAGTGCAAAAAAAAAGTTTATTTTCCAGAAAGTTTGTGCAGGGTTTAAGTTGCTACTGTTCAAGTACACTATATATATATAAATATATAATATAAATATTGTTTTTGCTGTATCACATTAAAGAACTTGGGCTTCAGGGTCAAAAGCCAATCAACTAGAAGTATACAAAAAACACACAAAAAATGGAGATGTGTTAAAGGCACACGGTGCAAACTTTAGTTTTCATTTTCCGTAATTTTTTGGAGCTGCAAAAGAACAAGTATCTCAAGACTGTAAAACCATTACCTGAAACTTAGCTAAAAAAACTGCACGGGCTTTATAATATTGTTCATCTTAAACCTTGCTGGAGAAGAGTTCTTTCAAGACCACTTACTTAATGTGAAGTGTTGGGAAAATTTCAAAGGGTGTATGTTTTAGCCATAACAATTTAATTTCTATTTTTGCTTCATTTTTTAATTTTTTCTTATTTAAAGCAATATGATTGTGTAACTCCCAGAAGTTACACATTTGTTTCAATCAGATCAGATTGTTGTATTTATTCCACTATTTTGCATTTAAATGATAACATAAAAAGATATAAAAAATTAAAACTGCTATTTTTCTTATAGAAGAGAAAATGGGTGTTGGTGATTGTATTTTAATTATTTAAGCGTCTCTGTTTACCTGCCTAGGAAAACATTTTACGGCAGTCTTATCGTGCAAAGATCGCAAAAGGACAAAAAAAATTAAACTGCTTATAATAATCCAGGAGTTGCATAATAGCCAGTAGTTAAAACTGAAAGAAAACAACAAATGAAAACAAACATGTTTATAGCTGTAGATGGGCTTCACATCTGTATAGCAATCAACTGTATATTTTTGTGATGTGTATCATACCGTGTGCTCCAACCAATGTCCATTTGTGTAAATGTATTTATTTTATATTGTATATATTGTTAAATGCAAAAAGGAGATATGATTCTGTAACTCCAATCAGTTCAGATGTGTAACTCAAATTATTATGCCTTTCAGGATGATGGTAGAGCAATATTAAACAAGCTTCCACTTTTGATCGCTTTTATTTTATTTTTTGTGTTGTGGGGTTTTTTTGGTTTTGTTTTCTTTTTTGGAGGAGGAAAACAGAACAATTAGTGTTGCCTTTTGTTACTTCCATTCAAAACGGAGCCAGCGTTTGCACTTTTCCCTTAAAGTACGATATGAGTGTAAATAAATGCTATATAAAGCCTTGTCAGAATGAATTCCAGTGTGGTACAAGACATTTTGCATACTCTTAAATATGCAAAATGTCTCATAGCACATTAGAATTCAGGCTGGCAGGCCTTTATATAGCACTTATTTAATCTTAAAGCATCTACACATCAACCTGCATTACTCAAAACCATTGCCTTCTGTCAATGTCTTAAAAGAAAACTTTCCCACTATTTTAAGACCACATTAATATCATATAGAAGTAGGTTTTTGCTTTCTCCATCGAGAACTGAGTCTATCATTAATTTCCTACTGCAGGACCCTCCTTTAATGTGTTCTGAGTAAAAATAAAAAATAAATTAAGAAAAAAAAAACCTGTATTATTTGATCCAGTGTTACTGAATGGAAGTAAAGAGCCCCCAGAGCAGGGATACAGACTGGGGTGGATGAAGGGGCTGCAGCCCCCTCGCTCAGGCTCAGCCCCTCTGTCCTGGGGACCCTTCTGGAGCCATCACAGAAGTGCTAATGTGTGCTTTTCTTGCTTTTTAGCCTATCTTGGTAGTGTTTTGTCATGTTCACCAGCGTGTTTCTCACCTTCGCTCCTGCCGTCCTCGGGAGGCTCCGGTTGATGGCACCGGGGCTCGGGGACAGGAGCTGTGTCACCCACAGGGACAGGAGCTGTGGGACAGGAGCGGTGTGAGCCATGGGGACAGGGGCTGTGCCAGCCATGGGGACAGGAGCTGTGTGAGCCATGGGGACAGGGGCTGTGTCACCCACAGGGACAGGAGCTGTGCCAGCCATGGGGACAGGGGCTGTGTGAGCCATGGGGACAGGGGCTGTGTCAGCCATGGGGACAGGGGCTGTGTCACCTACAGGGACAGGAGCTGTGTGAGCCATGGGGACAGGAGCTGTGTCTGCTATGGGGACAGGAGCTGTGCCAGCCATGGGGACAGGAGCTGTGTGAGCCATGGGGACGGGAGCTGTGTGAGCCATGGGGACAGGGGCTGTGTCACCCACAGGGACAGGAGCTGTGCCAGCCATGGGGACGGGAGCTGTGCCACCCACAGGGACAGGAGCTGTGCCAGCCTTGGGGACAGAAGCTGTGCCAGCCATGGGGACAGGAGCTGTGTGAGCCATGGGGACAGGAGCTGTGTCTGCTATGGGGACAGGAGCTGTGCCAGCCATGGGGACAGAAGCTGTGCCATCCTCAGCACAGGGGCAGCGCCAGGGGCTCTTTGTGCCTCACAGGCTGCAGGTGCCAGCACAGGAGAGGCACCCCTGCCCCGCTGCCTGTGCTCTCTGTGCCTTGGCTGTCTTGGGAGATAGGGGAACTTTTTGTGAGTGAAAGGAGCAGCAGGGCAATAGGAAGGTGAATTCTGCGTGGACTCTGCAAAGATGACCAGAATGAGGCTTTAGTGTTAACACTGCTGTGTACTCAGGCATACATCCATATACACACACAGCGTGCTTGGGCAGAGCTGGCTTTGCCCATTTTCTAGTGTTTCCCCCCCCTTTTTTATTAGGTTCCTGATTTTTAATTATTGCAAAGTTCCTCTTCAAAGGAAAACCTAGTACTGCATTTTAAAAAGTGAAAAAAGCAGTGTTACAAATTTTCACATAGGAGGAAAGGAAGGGATTCAAAGTATTCAAAGGAAAATAATCTGTAAGTGGCACCCTTAGACTTCCTCAACAATGTGTTTGACCCTGATCATTGACTAAAGTTTTCACATGCAGTTAAAAAATCATGCTTTCTGTACCATTTTTAATGAGAGGATAATGAAGCACCATACAAGAGAAAGTGAGCATCACAGAAGAAAAAATACAACTCTCAGATGAAGCCTCTTCTAGGGCTCTGTCTCTGCAGAATTTTTCTGGTTTATCTTTTCTTTCTTCTGCGTATGCTCTCTCTGCTGTGAAGCCAGGATGGGCACAGAAATCCATTGGAAACATTTCAGTAGGAATCTGTGGGGAATTTGGCTAAGAGCACAAACCTTTCTAAACTACGGAAACAGCTACGTAGTCTTTAAAGAAAATAAAAAATGGGCTTGGGGTAGTGGCATTTCATAGCTCAGACAACACACCCTGCTGTAGTCTCAACTGCTGCAGCCTTAGGTTGTGGCTGCCACAACACCACTTGGCTGAAGTAAGATGGCAAATCAAAGTCTTCCCATTGGGGTATGGCTCAGTGAAATCAGGTTTTGACTGATGTGATTTACATCCTCCTTCCCCTCCCCTTCTCCACCTGCCCCCCAGGTAAAAGAAGCCATCCCAGAGCAAGAGTGGGGTTTTGCCTCTGGAGGTGTTTGTTTGACAGCTCCACTGCCCCTCACTGCCTCACTGGTACCCCTGCCCTCAGCCAGAGCCATTGGTGTTGATCTGAAAGGAAAACTGCACTCCCTAAGCTGGCCACCTATGTGGCACAGGGTTTGTGAGGGGCTGTGAATTTTCTCTGGAGCTGTGCAGTCAAGTAATGGCCCAACTTGATGTCATTTGATCTCTTTGTTTGGTTGGAGGGGATGTTTTGACCTTGTGAGTTCACAGAGTGAGAAGGTCTGGCAAACACCAACTAAAAGTGTCCTTGTGTGGTCCCTGCAGCTGATCCTTTTTCAGGAAATGGCAGGAAAATCCTGTGCCAGTCAGTGTCCGGTTTATCTCGGCTGTTTGAGGGGCCTGGAAAGGCCCGGGGTGGCCTTGGGGCAGCCCGCGTATTGAAGGACGAGAAGAGGCTTCAGTTCTTCTTTCAGTTTTTATGTTTATTAATTGTTTATCTAAAAGATGTTCTTTCAGCCGAACAGAGATCTGCTCAGCAGTCAGCCATGGGCACACTGTCTGCCCTCCCGGGCAGCCACGTATCTTTATACCCATTGTTACGTGTACAGTATTTATCATTTTTCCCCAATGTCATTTATTCTTATAACTCGGTGCACTCTCAGCAATAACCAATCCAAGAGTGCCACCGTGGCCAAAGAAGATGGAGGAGAAGAGGAAGAAGAAGGAGGGCAGGACACACCCCAATTCCTCCATCTTACTCCTCTAAACCCCCCTGTACATAAATCCTAAACCTTGTGTCTCACTCTCTAATTAACTAATCCCTTCACCATTCACCCTGTGAAGCCCTCATCCTTGTCGTCTCCTGTGCAGGACCAAAGTCCAGCCACCAGACACTTCTGGCAACATTCCAGGACTCCCGAGCCCCCCAAGGTGGTCTCGGTGGCTCAGCATCTCAGGACTGAGATCTTGAGATCCGACAAGTCAGTGCTATTGCACATGCAGTTATGTGTGTTTCTTAACAATGCCACTGCTGAAAGACTGAATGCGGATAAAATCCAGACCACTAAAACCAAAAGGAAGATTATGAAGGAGAACAGACATGGGAATACTGTCCTTAGACAAGCCCTCATGCTGTCCATTTTTAAGTTACCTCTTGCAGCATTGCCCAGTCATACCCTAGTGGAGGAAAAATCCTACCCTAAGCATGAAAACACATGAGATTTTTTTTCTGTACAGGCTTCTGCAGGAGAAAATGCCTCTTTTAAAAATATTTAACATTAGCTGTCCTGGATCTTGCACCAAATTCAAGAATGGAGCAGCTTCCATTTGTTTTCTACATTATCTTCTATAGCCTTTGTTAGTTCTCCTTAACAGCTTTCTTCACTTGCACCTTTCCTTCCCTTTGCATTTCATCTCTCCTGTGTAATGTAGGTCTCTGATTTCACATGGCACTTTGCTAATTACTCTATTCCTTGCTATCCAGCCGTAGCTGCCTCACAAGGCAGTGTGTTTTGCCTTGCAATGAGAAGCTGATTCCATGTGTCCATACATTGCCTTTAACATACAGATCACAAACTTCCTCCTTGTGGTTGCTATTGGAGAAGGGGGGGGGAAAAACCCCAAGTAACTGTGGAAAAGAATATGGATGCACTTATTTGCTTTTGCCATTTTTATCCCAAAGTGCTTGTGCTGCCACATCCCGGCCATGCTAATCGTTAGTGTTTCGTTAAGATTAAGGGTCCCTGACTCCTGGTGCTCACATTCCCAAGCTGGCTCCTTACAATCTCTGCTAATATAAAGGAGCAAGTGGCGGTAGATTGATTACACGCAGGCTCTTATTATTAAGCAGAACAGAAAAGAAAGGAATTTCAAAATATAATCCTCCGCTCCCAGGAGTATTTGTCTTGTTCTCCATGAAGTTAAAGGTCTGAAATAATGTGCCCATCAGGAGCTCAATGTTGCATGTCCATGCCAGTTGGTCCAAGGGCTTGTTATGATGGTAATGACCTGCTGAAACGTGAGCTTTGATGGCAACAATACAATTGCTACCAGCTCACCCGCTGGGAGAAATATTTTATTATTGTCAAATGCCCTCCGCAGAGATTTGTTTTGCCTGTTCCTGTTTAAATTAAATTCAGAGCAGAACTGCATTATTATTTCTCTAGAGTATATTTGAAATAAACAACTAGTCTCCAAATTTAGGATTCCTGGTTAGTTTAAATTTTCTTATTAGCAGAAAAATTACAATAGGTGACAACATAGCTGCAGGAATATTATTATGGCAGCCATATGAGAGATTTACACACTGAGAGCATGGCCTAAAAGCACAAAGACTCCCTTCTACTTTACAAATTCCAGCCAAATTAATAATTAACTGTGCCATAAATTCTGCAGCCTTCAAGAATGATGTCAGTGCTCTTCTGTGTCACACTAGAGGAATTTTGTCATAAGACTAAGTGGTGTTCTTTATGAAGAGCGTTACTTATATGTAGAAAGTGGCCCAGGAAAACAGCCCTTGCCACTCCATATTACAGCAGCTCGGTGAACAAGTGACAGCAGGACTTCAGAGTCATTTACTGCTGCTTTCTCAAGGCAAAACTATCTCCTTACGCCTGTGTGAAACAGAGCAAATTTTGTTCCACATTAAATGGGCCAGATTATCTCTTCCACAAGCTAAAGAGACAACACTAAATCCCAGCTCATGTAATTTCCTTCAAAATTGTTCTGCTCGGGCTGGGTGTTCCCAGGAGCGCCACCAGCAGAATTATCCGGCAATTCAACTGCACTTAAATTGGCAGATGTTGGAGATTTAAGACAGTCCTGGAGCCTTAGCACAAATCCTCCACTTCTGTGCTGCCTCGTGGCCTCCCCTCCCTCTCCAGCCCACGCCACAGTGGTGCCCGCAGCCAGCACTGATCCCATGCACTGCCAGCACCGATCCCATGCACTGCCGGCACTGATCCCATGGACTGCCGGCACTGATCCCATGCACTGCCAGCACTGATCCCACGCACTGCCGGCACTGATCCCATGGACTGCCGGCACTGATATCCCATGGACTGCCGGCACTGATCCCATGCACTGCCGGCACTGATCCCATGCACTGCCAACACTGATCCCATGCACTGCCAGGCTGTGCCATCCCTGCCTGGTCCAATCCAGCACCCAGAGCCAGGAGGGCAGCAGGACATGTGCTGTGGGTTTCAATCTCTGCCTGCTTGCAAACAGGCTCTAACCCTGCGTTTGGCATTCCAGGGGAGCAGCTGTGCACCTGTTGTTTGCCTTCTCCCTGTCTCCCAAGTGCTCATGCTGGTGGAAAGCTGCTCCATCTAAAGGCTGGGGGATTTTTGTGCCTGCTTTGCTGACAGAAGCATTTCCCAGAGAGGCACTTGAGCAGTGCAGTGCAGATATCTGAGCGAGAGCAGGGTGACAGCAGAGAGACAGGGAATGATGGGAGGGCGGGTTACCTGCCCCACCTCAGGGCATGGATTAGGGGAGCTGGCACACGCCTGAGAGGGAGGAACGCTGGCAGGGGAGGGCAGGGGAGCTGGGTACACCTCCCCTGCAGCAGTGCCCCCTCACCTGCCCTTCCCAGCCCCCTGACACGCTGCCAGCCACCCACACCAGCCGTGGGCTGACTGGCATGGAGCAGGGGCTGTTGGAGCCAGACCCACGAGCCGGTGTGGCTGAGGATAAATGTCTTCTGCAAATTTTGCCCAGCTGGCAGCATGGAGAACCTGCTGCAGCAGCCCCTCAAAAGGCTTTTTAGAGAGAGAGTTAGAGGGTAAATGGCAAGTGAAAGGGGTTAAAAGAAAAAATATTTTTAAATCACAAGTGCCTTATGAATCGCACTCCTAACACTCTCCAGTTCAATCTACCATGCTCTATCTAATTTCACAGCTTCATTGGGAATGGCCACAAGGTGAGGGACTGGCAGTAGGAGGAAGTCAATAAGGGCAGAATTCTCATACCAGGCTGTGAAGGAGTCACAGAAGTGCCAGTGTTACTTGCCAGAGGTTAACTTGGGGTCTACAGGGCCCCTGGGTAGTACTGAATGGAAAACCTCCATATCATCCTCAGCAGTTTCCTTCTTCACTGCAACCCTGATTTATATGAAAAAAGAAATACCTGGGTCTGAATCCCAGGGAGCATCTCTATATTCTGACACAGAAGTGTTTCAGTCTTCCCTGGGGTCTGCAAGCCCCCACCCCTCACACTCTCCAAGTGCACAGGTCTCTCTCTCTCTAACCACAGCTGACCCTTCACTGAATGTTATTTCTGCCCGTTCCTGTGTAACACAAACACCTTAAAGGATGAGGTGCCTATAGCAGATCGGGGCTGAGCTGTACAGATTAGTCAGAGGCATGGAATAACCTCCTCTAGCAGGGGCTGAATCCCAGGTCATGCCTGTGGTTTCCACCTCACTTAACTCCCGGCAGGTCGTTCAGCTCTGCTGTGATGAAACCTCAGCATAATCACACAGCCACTTTCTGTCATCACAAAAGTGGTAAGAACACCCTCCCCCAGCTCAGCCTTTTCACTCCTTCTTCCCCTCCAGTCTCCTTGTTCTCCCTCTCTCTGCAGGACTATCTCTGTGTTACCAATGCTGGCCCAAAAGATTTAACGTGGAGTATTTTCCTTCCAGAAAGGATGCTTCCCCCATCCTGTGGCTCCCAGCCCTGGGCTCAGGCCTCCAGCCCACATTGTAATTTGTGTCAGGAAGAAGTAGCAGCATAAAATTCATTTGGGCTGGCCCTGGGGATGCCATGGGATAGAAGTTATTCATGTCCCTAAGCTCCATGTGAGTGGTCCTTAGTGGATACTGCAGATGCTCAAGTTCAGCCTTGAGCCCAGGCCTTACAAAGAATATTGTAGCCTAGTCTCAGCAGATAGATGTTTTTAGTTGTTATCCTTTCTGTCTGGTTGTCCAAGCAGCTTCCATGAGGCTTCCTTGCAATCAGCTTTCTCTGAAAGGGCTCTTTCCCAAAATGAGTGACACTCTCCCCTCTCCCCACACTGTGCTGCTGTGGTTTAAAGACACTTTTGATTCTCCCCCGTTCCCTAGCTGGCTCAGGATGACTGACTCAGGGTCAGCCTACCCTAGCAGTCATATATGAGATTGAGATCAGCCATATTCTAGAACATCTGGGGTTGATTCCTTTTCTCTGCTCAAGGTACCCTAAAAACCACAGCCCAACCCTTGTCCAAGAGGGGCTGCTTCTGCTGAGTTTAAATGTGCACAGTGCAACACACAGAGCTCACAGCTCTGTGCCAGTGACCTGGCCACCCGTGTTTCCCAAGGTGCAGCAATGGGGAGAAGGAATACAAATCTCTATTAGTAAATCTCTATTAGCAAGTTTTTCTCTTGCTCTGGTTTGTGTGAACTTGGACATCCATTTACTGGCTCTTTTCCATCTGTAGGGTGGAGATGTGATCCCACGACCCCACTAAGACTGTGGGAAATTATGAATCAGTCCATGTATATAAACAAAGACTGATTCTGTCCATGTATTCTGCTCCTTACAGATGGATACAAACAAACTGTGATGGGAGGGAATAAGTTATTCCTTGAGCCCAATTCCAGATGTTGTAAGGCAGCAACGAGTGATGCAGACAATTACAGGGATGTACTGGTTTGGCTTTGCATCTCAGAATGGATTGAAATGAACTAGTTCTTCAATTTCTTTCTATGACTCTTTGTCCTCTCTCATTATTATATCTTATCCTCTGACTACAGCAACAACAAAAAAATGTCTTTGATATATTTGAGATTGTGGTATGTTGATGGATTTTGGGCGAATTGTTAAGATGGGCCTTGATAATGCTGTAAGATGTAAACGTGCCTATACTTGCAATATATGAGGTTTTACATGGTTCCTACATTGATTCCCTTGCTCCTTTGTCACCTCGACAGAGACCCACTCACAAGGTGACCATGACAAAAGTCAACAATGGAGAGGGGCACCCCTTCCCCCTCCCTCCCCATGCTCCTTTACATTGACCAAATGTCTTTCTAAATGACTTGCTGAGCCAGGCTATTCTTATATCTTACATATAAATGGACTCTGTCTTACAACCAGAAGATTCAGGGGGAAAAAAATTTCAGCTCCCAATGTGAAAAGATTAAGGTCAGTCACTTTACACTGCAAAACCCTTTCACCAGAGCAGCATAACAAAAGGATCCACGAGCCTATCCACATGGTTTATAGCTCCAAGAAAAACAAGAGAGTCTACTACCTCCTTTTAGGGCTGTGCCACTTCTTTATAGACTCACAACAGAAACAGCTGGCCAGAGGAAGGTGATATTGAACAGGAAGCAAAGCTGATTTGTCTCCCTGCTTCCATTAACTTACTGGTATTTTTTTCATGGGAAGAACACACACAATCTTTTTCAGCGTGAGAGATTCACAGAAAACGTATCACATTTTGGATCCCATTGGGTCACCCTGCAGCAAATGCAGGGCTACTTGGGATCCAAATCGCCTCAATGGGTGGCTCTGAGCCTTTATGCCTCTTTGTTTCGTGCATCAGTGTCTAAAAGCAGGCAACAGAAGCTGTGTGGCTCAATACCTGTGCAGCACAACACGCTCCTTGGACTGCTGCAGTTTGGAAATGCCATTCATGAAGTCAAATGCTCTTAACAGATGTTTCAGCTTAAAGATAAATTAATTTTATTTGGCACCGTGGCCCAGCCAAATTGCACTTCTTTCAGTAGACTTCATTTTGGCAAAGCAACGAGTATCAGAAAGGACTTACCTAATGCATAAAAAAATCTATTTAAATTTATAGACCATGCCAACAGCAATGGGGATCTGGAGCAGAGTTTGGTTAATATAGATAAACTAATGGTGGCCAGAAGGGGTAGCATACAGCAGTCATCAAGCATGCCCATGGATTTGGAAGAATCTGAAGATGAGAAGGTCATGTCCATGTTGGAAGAGGGAGGTAAAATCTGCAGAAAGGAAAAGAGACCTAAATACGAAAGAAAATGCAGCTGTGGTGGGGGGGAGAGAGAAATATGGACAGAAGAGAGAAATATATGTAGGAATGGAGTATGTATGAGGGAATAAATGCTCCAGTGTGCTTTTTTGCTATGTTCATAACAGCCTACCACTCTTGGAGGGAATTGGAGTCAATGCAGTTATATTCTAGTGTTATTATCATTAGTAGTAGTATGAAGTCAGTGCAGAATATTAATTGGACTGACAAGGCTAAGCAGGTAGGAGGCAGATAGTGGGATACAGAGGTATCTAACAAAGAATCAGAACACCGCTCTCTGATTTTGTGGTACAGAACAAAGGACGGCCTGAGCTGGGCTCCCCTCTGGAGCTGATGGGGCTCAGGATCTTTGTCACACCTGTGACAGCAGGAGGCCTCCGGGTGCTGTAGCCTAATTTGCCCTCATCTGGTATCGGTTTAGTGATGCCCTGGGGCAATGAAGTCTGAGGAACAGGAGGTCCCCACTCCTCTGCATTTAAGGCAGAAAAGAGAGAAATTGGTTTCTTTGCTAGGTTAAGTCAGGTGTAGTTTAGCCCCTGGGTAGAGGATGTGGGGTGAAACAATGTTTTCTCTGACCTGCCAGCACTCTCAGAGATGGATGCTGATGCTATTCTGGAGCTGCTTAAAATCCAGCAGGTTGGTGGTTTAACTACAGTTACAAGCCAGGCATATTACCACTGTTTGGACTGAGTGGACAGTGGAGAACTTCATCAGCATGTTCAGTGGAGGTGCTTCTGAACTGAAGGGCTTAGAAGGATTGAAAATCCATGAAAAAAATGGTGGGTGGGCACAAACAACAGCGACCAGGTTACAAGGTACCAAGTGCTTAATTAAACACATGGGCTGTCCCATAAAGGCAAGAGAGTAAGGCCCCATCCTGGACAATGTGCAAAATGCTTTGTGCACTTTGGCAGCTGCTGCTGAGCTGAGGGAAGGCAAGATGTGTGTGTCCACGTTCCACCTTCCATATAGGCAGCTATTTTTGGAAGCTAATTAGCCCTGTTTAGGAGTGGTGTTAATGTATATTTGTGGGACACAGGATTAGCAAGCAGAAGGCCTCAGCTTGTTGGAAATCAATTTTAATATCCCTATGGCTCTGGTAGTGTGTCAATATACCATATACATGTCTTCAAGAGGCTTCTCTTTTGCAATTAAATCCCCTGATTTACTGCAGACATGACACTCAGATTTAAAGGGCTGGGGAGGGGTTTTATTCTCAAGGAAAAAGGGTAACCAACAACAGTGTTCAGAAATTCCTAATCATAACTGCTTAATTCTCTTACCTTAGAGTTATTATCAGATTGTAAGTACATATTTGTTGCTGAGAAATTGACACTTGGCAGGAACAGTATTTTTGCTGTTTGGACTTTTCTCTGCATTTTACACATGCAGTGTTACTTCAGCTTCTTGGCTTCTCTTCTGAACTCCAGCCCTCAAACTGAAGGGATGAATCTGTGCACTGGGATGAGGCACGGATATGGGGGTGGGCACTGAAACCTTTAAAGTAATAATAAAAAGGAATACTTCTATATTTGCCTTTTACATAAAGCATCCTCCTGTTTCCCAAAAACATGGAAAGAATAAAACTGCTATGCTTTATCCTGTGGCCCACAATTTGTCTTGAATAATGGCTGCAGCCCAAGAGAGAGGAGGAAGAGAAACCCGTGTGTGGGCAGGGTGGCTTTGGCAGCAGCTGGCAGGAATTCTGCCATTGCTAGGGATTGATTTGTGGGGACAGTGTTCCACTCTAGGTCTGCTAAGAACATGTTCACTCTCCTTTCTTTCAGCCTCCAGCTTTCTCTGGAGACTGCAGCATGGGTATTTGCTCCTTTCTGGTGTTGGTTTTTCTTTTTAATTTCTTCCAAAATGATTTGCACTAGCTCCTGGCCAGAATACAGGATTTTCTTAGAAAGCACATGACATTTTTACACTGGTTAATTAAAGAAAAATCTTGTGTAAAACATGTTCTACTTA
This sequence comes from Zonotrichia albicollis, assembly GCF_047830755.1. Taxonomy (NCBI): domain Eukaryota; kingdom Metazoa; phylum Chordata; class Aves; order Passeriformes; family Passerellidae; genus Zonotrichia; species Zonotrichia albicollis. Next base: position 31,713,102 of record NC_133821.1, read on the forward strand.
GTGCACATTTAATACGTTTTTGTAAGTATTTTAAAATGAACTAATTTTGCAGCAGTCTTGGGAAACACACCAAACCAGGTACAACTAATCTGCACAGATTAATTTTATTCTCCAGCCCATGTCTGTGGGTTGGCAATCTTGCCATGGTTATTGATTATCAGACAAGACTACTAATCCCCTTAAGGTCATTAAGTGTACTTAATTAAAGAGCAGTTAGCAAGCTTCTCTTTACCAAGTTAATAGTGGCTGTTAAAAGTGATTTGTACGTTACCAATATGGTAGCCATTAATCTAAAAGTCAATTTGTCATTTATATTTTCCCAAACAAATACATTTAGCCAGTTTTGAAGGTGGCTAGAAAGTGTTCAGCATCTGTTCTTGCAGTTTGTGTAAGGAACAAACTCTGCTTTCTTAAACCTTAAGGCTTAGGCTGCAGCAATTTCCACCTAATCTTGTCTCTGTCTCACTGTCTTGTTTCACCCTGAATTGGCAGGGGGAGGAGAGGCTGAAAATCTTGGGAATTTCAGTTCTGGTAAGTTTGACCAAAGGTAAGCAAGATGGAAAAGCTCAAAGTCTTGTCTGGCAGAAACCCTGAACTCTTTGTCTTTTTGCCTGGTAGTTGGCACAGGAGAACTGTGCCAGCTTCCCAGGGCAGTGGTCACAGCACCAAGGCTGACAGAGTGCAAGGAGCCTTTGGTCAGCGCCCTGAGGCACGGGGTGTGGCTCTTGGGGTGTCCTGTGCAGGGCCAGGAGTTGGGCTTGATGGTCTTTGGGGTCTTTTGGTCTTCCAATTCAGGACATTCTCTGATGCTGTGAAAGTCAAGGAAGAAGGCTGAGGGATCAGTCAGGGTGTAAGGAAGAGTAATCAGAGACATTGATGATACCGGAAGGAAAGTGAATAAAATGAAATAGGAATTAGAATTTCATTGGTCTGTGAATATCGAACTCAATTTTTTCATTACTGTATGGAAACATAAATACATAAAAGTTTAAATATGATACATTTCAAGATTAAATGTATAATGAAATACATGTTTTCTGGCTCTAAATGCATATGCAGTTTGTTTTCAGAGGCATATACAGACTGAACCTTTAATATGGATCTTGCTTCACTACCAGAACCCTCTTGCTACAATGAAAGCAAGCATTCTTTACCAAACCTTAACACATCTGTCATTTTCTCTCTCCTACAAATGCAAATATGTAAATTAAGACTGAAAGCAAATATATCTAAAAAATTAAGACCCCTCATCTGAGGTCCTTTTAGGGTACATGGTAGGATGAGCGTTCCTCTGGGGCTGGTGATGTAGAGGTGTGGTCATTTACAACAGAATAGTGGCTTCTGAGCACACCCATCCCTGCCTCAGTGCTCGGTGGGGCTCTCCTGGAGAAGTGTCAGGCAGTGAGGAAAGCAGCTGCTTTCCCTGTTTGACCTGAACAGGGAAGAGTGGAAAGTTCAGTTCATGGAGGAAATCCCAGGGTGGAGAACTCACCTGTAGAATATTTTAGACTTCAGAAAGTTGCAAGGATAAAATGTCAGTCAGAGAAGTATTGTTTTAACCCGTATTAAGGCTCATTTATTTGCCTACAATATTTTATTTTTCTGCTGTATCTGAGATATATATGTATATAAGTCTTTTACAAAGATAGACCCCATGTTGTAACCTTCTTTTCCCATTAAAAATTGGATTCTATACTTGCCAATGGGATAAAATTCTCATTTTGATCTCTATGATGCAAATATATCCATAAGCCAGGATAAAACATTATCTGTCCTGATCACACAGACAGTGTCATTCTGTGATAACACCTGCATTTGAGAATTTCTTTATAATATTTTTTTTTGCTTTACTAATCAAGCCTGTTTAGAAAGTTATCAGGCACCTTGACTTATGGTGAAGGTCTGTCTTTGGCAGAAGCACTGATGTACATATTTTGCCTGCTCCAGTCTATCAGAGGGCTTTTTGTGATGGTGTTGGAAATCAGACCTTGTTTAAAAAAAGAAAACAAACAAACCAAAACAACAAAACAAGTGAAACGCACAACAAAACAAAACCCAAAAAACCCCAAACAAAACAACCTCAAACCCACCAAAAAGACCCATCAAATGCACCAAAATAATTTTGCTCTAAGTGAATCAATTCTCCAATTAAATTGAAGGTTTGGCAGCACAAAAAGATAAGAAAACAAGGGTTGGGCAGAAAATTAAAGAGGGGAGAAAATTGTAGTGGAAGGGAGGAACTGTGATTTTATTATTAGGTTTTTTATTATTTCATGTTGCTACTGGTGCTGAGAAAATGTATATGGGTCTGTTCAGGCAAGGTGGAACAAATTGTGTGAAGCAGTGCAGCGCCCACCTGGGAACAGAAGTTTATTTTCCATGCTTAACACAAACTTAAGAGTGCAATCTATATTGTACACTTTAATTAATTCTTTAGGTCAATCAAATTAGAAAACCGTAATAATTATTATTTGTGTGTAACAAAGGAGAGAGAATGCTTTTTAATTGTGCGGCTGTCTTTTCTTTCTTGCTGCCTTTTTTTTTTTTTGGCCAAACCAGCATCTTTCCTGAAAAATCGTTTGGTTCCCACTAGGGTGCCAAGGAGAGGTTTTTCACAGCAATAGGCAGGGACAGCAACAGACTTGAGGCTCAGCTGGAGCACCTGTGCAGTCATCTTAATTTTGAAAATGTATATACTGGTAAATGACAGAGCTCCCTCCCCCAAATACATTTAATCTGGAAATTTCCAAGCAGCTTATCTGCTAACAATCTTTTAATATTCTATTTATTTATTTAATATTGTTGCTTGGGCTGCTCATATAATCAGATAAAGGTCATTAAGCCAAATTTATGATTAAATAGGATAAAACTATTTATTCTCTTTACTCAGCCTATTAATGTTATAGCTTATGTGGACTAGATATTTCGATATTTCAAATGAAGTTACTACATTTTTCAAATATCATAATTATATGAAAAAGCTATATTATCCCATTGTGAGGATTACTTTCCACTACCTTATCTGCCATAATGTCAGCACATATTGGCCTTCAGATTTCCTCGTGCTGCTAACTGCAGACACTCCTCTAAGTCTCCCATCTGGTATCTGCATTAACCTCCACAGAGTTTCATTTTGTTATTTGATTCCTTAAGTCATTGTTAAGGATTTAAGGGGCTGTTTGTCAGGCTTTTTCATGTTCACTTGCAAAACAGAGTATCGAGTGTTTTCTCTTTTAATTGCAGCCAAATTGTTTGTGATATGAGACTGTCAGAATGTAAAGCAATTGCTCCATGATTCCAGCATACATTAAGGGAAGAGTATTCTTTCAAAACTCTGTTCACTAAAATGTAATTGACTGCAGCACCTATCTCAAAACTGTGGATCCTCGCAGGCTTCCTGGTTTGGGAAAAACAGATCTTAAGGCCACCCTAAGGCAGAGTGCACCTCACATCTCCCTCCCTTGTAAGAGCTCTGTGGTATTTGAGTGGTTTTGAGAGCAAAGCTCCTGTAGTTCAGGTTGCTACCTTTTTTTGCCAACCTTTTTTCTCCTTTCAATTTTCTATGACCTTGTCTTGAGAGAGGCCTAATTAGAAGCTTGTAACAGCCACAGCTAATTTGATGGGGTTTGTGTAAATGCCGACTGCAAAAGGAAAGCTGAGTTCCTCAGCCAGTCCCTATGGTCACAGGTGGCTGGCCACTGAACTCCAGAGATGCTGACAGAAATCTGAACCCATCCATGTGTGTTAGGGTCCTAGAAAAGAAATTATGATGTGACCAGCCCAACACAAATGACACCATCCTAGGCTGGATGCTGAGGCTCAGCCTCATTATGACAGACTAGTGACCACATGGTAGCAGAAAATTTAAAAACGTGGCAGAAAAAGAGAAATTTTACCCATAAAATATTTTGTGGTAGTCTATACGAAAGGTTCCCAAGTAGCTACAAAGCAAGAGCACAGCCTAAATTTCAAAAAATAATTTATTCACCCTTTTTATCCTGAAATTTTTATAACTAAATTTCTGATTCTTTGTAAGAATTGCTGTCATAGTTCACCTCCAGATTGTCTGCTGTCTTGACTCTCTTTCTATAGAAAGTGGACAGTTTTCTCCTCAGTGCTGACTCCTGCCTTCCCCTTCATTCCCCAGGTTTTTTAGTTTCCTGTTCTCTCAACAGCTGGTCTCAATTTCATCATCCAAAACTTCATTTCTCTAGGCAATCAGGCAAATGAATTGTCTTCATCCATGTTTAAAACAAATTTATTCTGAATTAGTCTGTGCCCCTTCAGTGTTAATTTTCCATGACTATTACAGTCACTGAGCTTTATGGCATGAACACAAGCAAATATTAAGTTTGAGGGCTTAAATGTTTTTCAATGAATTTTAAATTGTGAGCTACATCTTCAGCAGTGATCTGAGTCAGTAGGAGCCTTCAAAGCCAAGTGCTAGGGTTTATATGACATGGTGACAACTGTAGCATTGTGTCCTCGTGCCAGTTGAAGAGCTGGCCTGTCACTCGTCAAAATAAGCTGCTTCAAATTATTAATATGAACAACTTGTTTTTAAAAATTACTTATATTACTCATCTATGGAACCAAGGATATTTAATGTAGCTAAGTATCACTTCAGTGTAGCCTGAGATTGGCATAAATGAGATGTTTGCTATTTTGCTCTGGGATAGTTGTTTGAAAATTATTTAATATTCATTACAGCAGTAAGCATTTAAATGTGAGATGGACTGAAGCATTTTGTAGTCGATTTGGAGAACCTGGGAATCTCATGCATCCATAAAGTTTGAGAACACTTCTGAGACACAAGTGAGATGTACCTCTGACATAGACATTTCATCTGAGGAAGTCAAGATATCAATCTTAGGGAGTCAGTCAGCACTACAAGGGGTGACTTAGCTCCTCCTCTGAACTGTTCTCCAAAGGAACCTAATTTAGGCAGACCAAATTATTCCTCAGAAAAGGCTCACTATCTGCACTCAATACAAAAGGCATAAAAGCGTATTCATCATGTATTTAAAACTCTTATAACCTTATTCTACCTGCAATCGCTTAGCTGAAGCTTATTTCACAGTTCTTAACATTCTCCCCTGAACAATTAGGGTACTGGTAAATACTGTCAATCTTTTGCTTAATCTTTGAAGCAAAATGGAAAAGAAATGTATGAAGTATTACTTCAGTCTTATGTGCATATTTTAGGAATGTAGTATTAGATGATGGAAGTATTTAATTCCTTGTCAACTTGATCTAGTTTGATTTGGTGATGAGGAAATTATCATTGTGTGGTGCTTCTATGAAGGTAAATTCAACTCAGGATATGTGAGGAGACAGTGTAAGTGTCCAAATAAAACCATTCCACTGAACAGATGTCTTTGTCACAGAACTTGTTGGCTTTTTAGAGAGAAATACAATGCTAAGAAAACATGGAGTGAGTTACTTTCACAGAGCTCAGTACTCTACATCCAGGCTAAAGTATGTTGGCAACCTGTCCATGGATATTTTATTTCTATTTTCATCTGCAGTACTGTCAAACAAGCACTCAGTATTTATACTGTCAAACAAGCACTCACTGTGGGGTGGGGGGAGGGGGGAGTTTCTATAATAAAAAGCTAGTGTTAAGTCTGACAGCTTCAAGAGGAAGGCTTTCAGCATCTTTCAAGTTCCCTGTCACTGGCTATCCAGCTGCTACTGTGGACCGACTTACCAAACAGGTTTCAGATGGTTTTAGTGATGCTGAGTGTTTCATTTGAATTTGTAAAAACATGTCCTATTTATCAGACCAGGAGTGTTCTGCATATGTTTTTATAGCCAGGAGTGTTTGGCATGATGGCATCATGAGAAACAAACACCCTCGAGTCCCTGCTCCTTGTGCTATTTCAGCTCTCTTCTTATGTGCTGCTGTTGGTGCTTTAGCTCAGGCCTCCCTGATGTATCAGTGGATCCACCCTCAGGAGATTTTCGTGGCAGGGAGAAGGATCTCAGCTCTTGATTACAAGAGACTGACAGATTAGTCACGAATGCTGAAGACTAGCAGGCACTTTCTACACTCAGCCTTTACAGAAAATGCTCAAAATAAAAAAGACTTGGAGTTGGGGTATGGAGCAGGGGGAAGGCAAGACACTGTATCTTGTCAGCTCCTTTTTTATTCTATTTGCCTACAAGCAGTTTTCATCTCATTTGAATAGGAAAGAGCACTGGCAAGTGGAGGAGACCAAGCCTGCTACTGGGAAGAAGATGTGCGTGACACTGCATGGGCTTTGTGGAGCAAACATTTCATCCCAGTTCAATTGTAGTTATCCTTCCTTTACACAGATGCTCAGGAAAGATTACAAATCAACTTTATGGAAGCAAGTTCCACTTTTACATCACAGAACAGGAATAAGTTTCAAATGGCAGATGTCTGTTTTCTTCCTCTTGTTAATTTCTGGACTTATTTGTGGTTAATATCTTCCTGGAAGCAAAGCCTTGGAAGGCTTTCATTGTTCCATAAATTGAGTATGATTCTTGCATAGGGTAAGGTATCACAAAATCTACTTAGAAGCAAGGAACAGAAGAACCATCTAAAACATCCTAAGAGGGAACCATCCAAAATATCCTAAGAGGGACACTGTCTCCTATAAGTCAGCGCACTGTAGGTGGAAAGAATTCTACATCTTGTCTCTGGTTTTTGTCATCTGTCATTTGGCCAGGAGCTGAGTCACACTAATTTGAGAAACTGTCAAAAGAGAAAGAATTCATCTCCCAGTTAGACACAGGATTTTACTTTGACACTGAACATTTCAGTTCAACACTTGCAGTGGTAAAACAGTACAGAGAAACAAATCATAACCTGGGTAACCTGAGCTATCTTGTTTTGAGTCATGCTGGAGGTCTTGAGTCAATACCCTGGGCTACCTCCAAACCCCTCAAAGGCTTGAATTGGCTTCAGGCCCTTTCAGACTCCACTTCCATTGTAAGACTGCTCAGCATTTAACCATGTCTTTCTGGATCATGACTTCCAAATCAACAGTTCTTCAGAGCCATTCTCCTGCAGATACTTACAATAAATTTATGCTCCCCAGCCCTTCTGAGTAAATTTTCTTGCAGATTTTGGTCAGGCTATTCACATGAGGCTGAAAGATGGGAAATTGTTCTGTAATATTGGATTGCAAAAAGGAAGCAAAAAAAGAGACAGGACTGTTTGTCTCAAATTTTGTTGTTCTTGATACCTTGGCAAAAAATGCTATATACTGTATATAAGTTGAGAAGGATGGATTTGAACCATGAACTTTCCTTTAATATGTTAAACTATGACATACTGACAGGATAGCTCCTTCAGCCTCTGCAGCAGGTGAAGTGCACCTTTCATGAGGCCAAATGCCATTATAAGTGAAGCTGATGTTCTGCTCACGATGATAGTAAAGTCCCAGGCTTGCTGGGCCTCAGAAATACTACAGCAGTTTCCAATACTTCTACTAATATGACTAAATATTGATATTTTTGTAGTTCCAAAATATGTAAAATTTGTTTGTCCTTAAAAAAAAAAAAAAAGAGAGAGAGAGAAAAATAATGAAATAATGAAATAACTCCCGTTTACTTTACACCCTGATTTTAGGTAAAATCAAATTAGGAAATTGTGCATAGACCCCAAGTGGCACAAAGAATTAAAAGCTGGCAGTGAATTTTGATCATGAGCACTAGATTACTATGGAGATAACTGGATAAATAAGTTAAAAATTAAATAATTCTAAAACTGAATGTAATTTCTAAAACTGTTGAAAGATTTGAAAGTAGAGACAAGTGTCAAAAGATTGGATGTACAGTGAAATGCTTGGAAAACAAGGCACGAATTACATATCAGTGATTTGTATTACTGAGTGTATTTTTTGAGTAAGTTTTTTAAAAAGCTTAAGGAAAATGTTTCAGGGTTTGGTTTTTTTTTGTAAACAGCTAATTCTTGAATAATCAGTAGAGATTAATAGAAAAATAATTGCATTTTTTTTGAAATTAATTTTGAAAAAAACAGTGTGTATTCAAAGAACTTCCTGAATATATTTTAAAGACTGGGAAGTAAATTGCACCTTTAAAATATGCAAATAAGGTGTTTCATTGATAGTCATCTTGGCCCTGAAAACTCGACTGTAATATGAGCCCACTTTCTCATTTACACTGTTATCCTCATGTTATGCTGATATGCTGGTATCTTTAGCGTTACCTGGTAAAATTTGTATTAAAAATTAACATCAAGTGTGTGGATGAATCAGTAATTACTTGTCTCTGTCCCAAACATCCAAATGCTGGGAAGGCATAAATACAGATGTTTGCGTGATTTCTGTCAAGGTGTCCTTGAATGAGAGGATTTAAACCTCGACAGTGTTGCTTGGGCCCAAGCCAAGTCATGTGTCCTCATTGGTCTTGAGGCTTTTCCTGTGAATGCAGCTGTCACTCTCCTCTGCAGAGCATCCTAATGGAATGAGACTTCTCTGTCCAGTCCCTGTCTAAGCCTGTGGATGTGTGGCTGAGGCTATAGGAACCCCCAGCTATTTAGCACCCCTCACTTGAGCCTGATAGTTTTTCATTGCTCCAGGACCAACCCTGCAGAAAAAAAAAAAAACAAAACCAAAAAAAACCAAAATCCCAACCCTCTAAATTATGGGATTTATAAAATTATGTATTAAGCAAAATACCTTGATTAAAAAGATATACATACATCATACTTTAAATAAATTATGTGCAAGGGGATCATTGCTTGCTACATTTGAACCTTCTCTATATGGACAGGCTTCATTGTTGTGGCAATATTGATAAAGCTACATTCTCCAGTCTTCAGCTGTATCAGTAGAAGCATATTGGTGCACACACAGTTTGCTTCCGTTCCCTTAGGAGAACTGGGATATTAGGATTTACATTTCCTCAGACATTTTACAATTGGACTATGGCTGCACCAAATTGCTTGCATTTTTTGCATACCCCTGATGAAAACTGCACTGACATTTGAGTATATTCATTAGGAGGGTCATGAAAATGCAATAGTAACGGCACAAAGAAGTTCTGCCTCTAACAGAACAAATGAAACACATTTTCCCATGGTTTTGTCTATTTAATGCTATCCTATGTATCTTACACACACATTCAGTCCCTTTTGTTTTGTGCTCTGATGTAGCTGTTAAGATTCTGGTCATCACGTCCTGTGCTTTGTCAAGGAAAGATGTGCAATTACAGGTGGACTGAGTACAGCCAAGGAGAATGAATCATGGCTGAATTCTGCCTCCTTTGCCATCAGTGGTATAACTAATTTAGGCATCTTCCTTTGCCTTTGCTGGTAGTTTTTGAATTTTCTGGGTCTTTTCCCCTCTAAAATTCTGGGAAGGAGAAAGACACCAGGAAGCATGATATCCTAGAAAGTCATGCCTCACTCTACATAGTGGTTCAAAACTGCCATGAGTCCTGGCCTTAGAAGGAGACTTTAAAGATCAAATAAATACACAACTTGGGATGTGTTTCCTCAAAGCAAACTGAGACCATCTAAAAGCATTTAGAATGGATAATGGATGATCCTGTTCTTGCCAATATCTTTGTGCCTGATTTTGGCACTTGCTTGACTCCTTGGTGAGTGGATTCAATCTGCTAAATCCTCTGGGCGGAGTGGGACTGCCCATTTGGGCAGCAGTCAGCTCTTGGATTCATTCTGCTGCATCCTTTACCAGCACCCTTTCCCTCTGATTATCCTGACATGCTTCCTATCCTGTGTCCTTGTCTCCCACTGGCATTGCTTATCAAACCTTCTGGATCTACCTTTATTCGACTAGAATGCAGTTAAATCAACCTTTCCTCACAAAGCTGCTCCACTGGCAGTTTTGAGGACAAAAACAAAAGGTCTGTTTTTTCTGCAGTCACTTTTCTTACTGTGGGAGGCTTCTCTGCTTCCCTGTGCTGTCACCCATCACTTGGAAGGAATTTCTAGTCTTAGCTTTTAGAGCATCTTCACCAGCAAAGATGTAAATCCATAATTCCTTGCTGCAACTATGAGCATGTATTTTCATGCTGTTAATCCAATTTCTATTTTAGTTGATCATATAGAAGACTTATAAAGTGCAGGATCCTACTATCAATTTTCTTTTGCCATGGGATATTAATTATTGACTGCCCTCTAACATTTCACAGGACCAGTCCATTGGAGCATTTGGCCATCATAAAATACTTCCAATTTTTGGCTTTTAATAGTAGACCTTTTTGTTCACAGCTGAAACTAGATTTACTGCTAAGTTAAGCAGTTTCTTGAACTTCAGATAAAAGGGTTGGTTTTGACATTTGACAGTTAAACTCAGAAATCTTACTGCTCTTGATAATTTTTTGGCAAATTGTTCCTTGCTGCACATGTCATGGTGCTTCACTAAATTCCATATCAACCTTCTCAATCTGTAGTTAAGGAAACTAAGATACAGACATACAATTACTTATTTCTTAGCCCTGATTAGAACTTGGATTTTCTGACTGCTTTGTTTCTTCTTTGAATAACTTCCCTTAACCTAGCATCTGAGTTTTATTGTTTTGTCTTTTTTTTTTAACTAGTCTATACTTATCCTGCAATTCTAAAAACCTATGAAATCCCACAACAGTGCATGCCAGTGCTTCTCAGAATTTATGGTATTGATTAAGGTTGCACAAAATATCTTAAAGCAAAAATGTGCATGAAGTTACAGGAGATGAACTTGTTAAAGATAATTGGGAATAACGAACACTCAAAGTTAGGGTGGTGAATATTGTTAATGTGTTTCACAGGCAGAAGTTTAACAAGCTCAGCTCAGTGGTTCTGGGAAACCTCTGTCTCTTTGAATGTAGCACAGTTTTAAAATTATTCTTGGAAGAAGAAGGGGCCAGGAGCAGAGGAATCACTACTTCAAAGAAAAGAATGAGGCTTCTACAGGCACTACATGCCTTTGACAAATGGCACATAATACAGCAGGGGAAACTTTGGAGGGAAACAGTGAGAATGGAATAGTTCTTGCTCTGTATCAGTCTGAAGTGGAGAGAGGACCTGATTTCAGCTGCATGATGTTTCCCAGGGAGCCATGTCCTTCCAGGGATGAGCGAGTAAATGGGTCCTGGTGGCTGGAAATGATTTGAAGAGCTGTTCCTTGAGAAGGAAAATCTGCACTGTGATGGCACAGGGGAGCTGAAAAGGGTGGGAGGAAAGGAAGAAAACAGGCCTACGCCCAACTTGCTTAAGCAGATGGGGAGACAGCAGCAGCTCCTCCTCTCCTGTGTGGCTGCTCATCAAAGATTTCATTGGTGAAGCAAGAAGGGTTTAATTGCTCCTCCTGGCATGGGGAAACCTCCAGTGTGTCTTTGGTGTAGAGCAAAGGAGGAGACTGTGATTCTGCTCTGGAGATGATGAAGCCCTTGGTTCATCATTCCTGGGTCTGCTAACCCAGCAGCTAAACAAAGCTGAGCAATAACCAGGTTTTGGCTCTGGAGTGCTTCCTTCAGGTCTCTCCTTCGAAGAGAGCACATAGAAGCATATAGAAGAAAGAGAGCCTGTGAGGAAAAAAAGGATTTACCACAAACTTTGGAGAACTTTGGACTGAGGTAACTTCAGGTGGAAGCTTTCAGAGGAAAGGGAAAGTGATTAAGAAGAGAGAGGGAAAACTAAAGGTTAGAGTATTTATGAGATGTCTGTACTGTGAAGGAGAGGGAAACATTGAAAAGCAGAAGAAATGGCTGGGAAATAAGTATTCTGAGGGTAAAAGATGATAAAAGTTTGAGGGACCTGATGCTTGTTGAAGAGTTAGTCTGAATAGAAAGTGACCAGATCCTTACAGGGGCAAACAGCAGGAGATGTCTGGGGAAGGAGCATGTTCTTGGAAATGATAAATATGACTTACTTTGCTGTAGTAATTTGCAAGAAGAAACAAGAGGGGCTCTGAAATAGATATGAATTTAGGAGCTGAAGGAGAAGGACATAATTGCAAGGGTTTTGACAAAAATATATTATAAAGATAGGTAATTTAAGAATTGTAAAATAGTAATTTTCAAGAAAAACCCCAGAAGCTAAATGTTTATAGGAGGAAATGATTATGCTCATGTTGTGTGATGCAGCCTTCAATTGAAACTCATCTGTCTTCAGAAAACTGCCTAATTGTTTGATATTTGGACAAATACTAATTTAACTTTCTAACATGTGGAGGTTTGGGATATTTTTATTGTTTATTTGGGCATTTTTGATTTGGTTTTATTTTTTTTTTTGCTTTGTTTGTTTGTTGAGTTTTTTACAAAGCACAAGACATCTTTGAAAATAAGGGAAGGATCTTTAGAAGAAATGTTATCTTTGGCGAATCTGTCTGCAATATCTCAGGTGTAAGTCTCTTCACAGAAATTTTGGTTGCTGACTTCTAGCATCCATGAAATAGGAGAGTATAACCGAAGATGTAAAGGAAAATGAAGAGTAGAGGCAGGGATTTGAATAAGACTCTGGAGAAGGTATTGATGATGAAAACAGGGAACTGATGAATTAGATACAGATAATGTATCTAAAGGGTTGCAGAAGATAGATTGAAGAATGAGGGTTTTGTTTACGTGTTGTGTGGTTTTTTTGGTTTTCTTTTAAGAATGGGCTAATCAAAAAGAAATTGTTTCTTGGACATGTCCTGTGCTGGTAACTGCCAGGAAAGCATAGGATGGCTAGGGGTGTGAGGAGGTGTGGAGGAAATAAAAGATGCTGTGAGGAGAGAAAATGTCAATTATCAGAACCCAAATGCCCCAGCTGTATAGGATGGCCTTTCCTGCTTGGACAGGTCATTATTACAGCCTATGATGATCATTGAAAAGAAAGTCTGTGTAAAGAAGTCCTTGCAGAGGTTTCCTTTCTCTGGATTTACCATGGGGAGGATGTACACTGTGGTGCTGTACTTTCATGTGAAGGAAGCCTGTAAAGCTTGTTGCCTAAAAGAGTCTTTTGTTTCTGCCTTTCTAGAAACAAAGAAAGTTTTTGGTGCTAAAATAAGTGGTGTGATGTACTGTACTTCTAAAGCTGTTAAAAGGCTCTTAACAGCTCTATAAAATACTTGCCGCCTCCTCCTGTGCTTTCAGAAATTTTTACTCCAATATTTATTTCGCTGGCTTATACAGAATTTCCTCCCCTTTAAAATGTAAGTTGTTAATTATTTCTGGGTTGTCATGATCAACTCCCCTCCAGCTATTAAAATGTACTTGCATTGTAGTTTTATTATTGCTTGCAAAATATTGGAAAAAATTGTTTTGCTAGACAGTTGAATTTGAAATATACATATTGACTCAGCAATGCAAATGGATCTTTTATGTTAATTTCCTGCAAATATTCAAATGGTGAAGTTTTATGGGAAAAAGCACTCATAAAAGCAAGTCGTTATGAATATTCACTGAAAGTGAATCACTTGAGCCTAATCTTTGAAAGTCATGCTGTGTGGGCTAGTTTACATAGGTCACTTCAGACTATAGCAAAAATTGCAGCATTCAAGTAGTCAGCACTGCACAAATTAGAGCTAATAGTAGTTTTAAGGGACTTGCAGAACATGATACAAAAGCAAGCTTAGAATACACTGCAAAATTCTGCATTTTTTCAGAACTCTTTATGAACAGAAGACTAGGCAAAATTGATGAACAAACCAAGTGTCAAGACTTTTCCCACCACAAATGAAAATATTTAAAAGCAATTGTGAAGGTGCAGAAGACCCATGGTGTTTTAGGAGAGGAATAGATTACCTGAAATTCTACCCCAGTCATCCCAAGAATTATGATTCTAGGAAATGATTTTAAATTGTTTTAAATTGTAAATTGTCATTGCATTGTGTAAGTATAAAACACACACATGCAATTTTTCATTGTTTTTGCACACTAGCTTTGTACAATTGTAGTTTTGAGTAAGTGCATTGCTGTATTCCCTTCATTCTCTAACTTTTCATCCTACCAGAGGATCACTGTTACAAACTTAAACACGTTGAAATTTGGCAGTGGTTGAGTTAAGCTTGCCTTTTATGCAAACTTAATTAGCCCCTGAAGTTTTACCATCTTCAATAAGATGTTCCACTGAGCATGTGCAAATAGGTAAGTTTGAGGGCTTATACTTGATTTTAGGAAGATGATTTCTCATATAAAAGTTTGCTTCAGAGCATTCAAACTTTAGACATGTGGTCTTCAAATTTTCTAGTCAAGGCACAGGCTGCTGTATAACAAACCAAGCTGTATGGTTTCCTCTCCTCAGCAACCTGCCCTGACCTCCTAGAGCCTCTGTGTGCCCTGAGACTCTCTGCTACCAGTGGGTTAAGAAAACAACTGCTATGGAAAGGGGTTTTTTTGAAAATGCTACCTGCTATGGACAGGGTGTTGAATCATTAGGATCAGGAGGCCAGTTATGTCATGATTTGCTGGTGCAGGTCAGATTCTCCAATGACATTGAGGTTGCTTAAGGCACCCCAGGAGCTAATGAAAGCTTTCCTTCCTGATGAAATGAACAATTGTAACTAAAAGCTTGAATCACTCAAATTATGTCACTTTCCTTGTTCCAAAATTCTAATTCTGTTTAATGGACATAATGTATCTTTCATGAGAATTCATTGCATCATTAATTACAGCATACTTTTTTTGCCCGGTAGGATTCCCTGTTTTCATTAATGTATGTTAAACAGCCTTCACAACACTCCTGTGAATAGGGTCTGTATTTCCTGCAAAATCACTCTCAGGTGTTTTTTGTTTGTGGTACAGTTTACATTGCATATCTGTTTTTGGTTGCAAAGGTCTTTCTCATAGTTTAGCTTCCTGCATGTAGTTTATTGATTATACTCCTGATGAACAGCAATGTAGTGATCCTTCACCTGGGGAATTGTTGGCCTGCAATGTGGTTTTGCAAGGTTTGTACTGCTGTCTTGTGTATTTGGATGAAATATGCAAAGGGAAAAATTGTCATTTCTGCCTGGTATTTTGCAGAACAGAGGGTGTAATATCAGTCAGGGCCACTCTCCCAAACTGAGCACTATTGAAAGATACTATAGTCTGTCTGGGAGGTGGTGAGGCTGTTGAGTATTGGCAGAATATAACAGAAAGTGCGTTTTGTAGTGAATGTATCCTGACTTTCCTTTTGGACATCTGTTAGACCTGCAAGGATTCTTGGAGCAAGCCTGGGAGCAAGCAAAACTTGATTTTACTTATTATTTCTTGATTAATATTTCACAAATGCCAAGAAATACACACAAGCCGGTCTGGTGTCTTTGACCACTTGGTAAGCTCCTTTGTCAGGTGCATGTTCCATGCTCACAGCTGTTCTCATACTTTGATGTCCTGAGAGGATAGCTAATATCTAGGATTTTATTACCATATTTTCTGTCCTCCCTCCTGTGGTTCTCTAAGACCTGGTTTGTTCTAGATGTGCAAAAACTCTGGCTGTTGCACTGTCGATGGTCCTGTGGTAGCACGTGGTCTGACTGCATTTATCCAGAAATGCTTTATGGGCTGAGCTCTTGCACTGTGCCTCAGACAAATGTTTTCCCCCCAGCCCTTCTGTGGTAAACAAAGTTCTTTACATTTGAATACTTTAGAGCATGTAATTCTGACAGCAGAGCTACGATGCTGAATGACTACCAGAACATGAAAACACTGCAAAATGACTGAGAACACTTCAGCAGGAATTACTATTTATCTTTTATGACCTTAGGAAAAAGATCTGTATTAAAGCAGAGATGTTCCAGGAATGGTCAAGGAGCTTGTCTGATATGGGATGAAAGGCTTGTTAAAATGCATTAAGAGTTATGACAGAGGATGATTTCTTAGCAGTTGTATATGCTGCCAAAGAATTTTGTCACTATGTAGCCTGTAAAAGCCCAAATATGCTAAGGTGACAAGTTACTGAAGGCAACAGCAACAAAACTGTAGGGAAATATACCAGCCAGGTTGCAGCTCATGCAACTTCCATAGTACAGATAAAATTTATAGATGCTTCCTCTGTCCTCAGGGGACGTATCAATTAGTGCTCCTCTGTCCAGAAACACGCGTAAACATCCCGCTGCAGCTCATGCCCAGCTCACCGACGACACCTTTGCACTTGTTTGTGCCCGCTGCGCAGAGCGCTACCAAAGGGAGGAACGGGATGCGGGGAAAACGCGCCTGAGTACGCTCCTCCGCTGCACAGTGCGCCTGTGGAAAGCGAGTCCAGCGCGGCGGCCCGGTGCTGTGCAGCGGAGCGGCGCTGTCCTGGCGTGTCCCGGTGTGTCCCAGCGCTGTCCCGGCGCCGCGCTCCCTCCGGCCCGGGCGCGGCGCTGCCGCTTTAACGCGCGGCGGGGCCCGGGGCGGGGAAGGCCGCGGCGTTGCCGGGCGACGGCGGCGTCGCCGCGGGGAGCGCCGGGCTCCGCTGGCCCCGCTGGCTGCGCGCCGCTCCCGGCCGGGCAATAGCGCTAAATCAGCCCTGCCACCGCTGCCCCGGCCCGGGGCGCCCCGGCGCTGGCGCTCGCTGTTAGAAAAAGCTCCACACGGGACAGATGGGGAACGTGGTTTTAATCAGCTTTGCCGAGCGCTGAGAGGAGCAGCCGGCGTGAGGTGGGCGGCGGGGTAAGGCACGGGGGGACGGTAGGAACAGCGCTCCTGGCTCCCCGGGGTGTCCCTCGGGAATGGCGCGGGGGGACGGCAGCTGCCAGGGAGCCGTGCGAGGCCCAGGTAAGCGCCGGGGGGCTGTAGGCGTGAGGTCCGCCCAACTCGCCCGAAACCCAAAGCAGAGACTTTGAGAAGCCCAAGTTGCGTGTCCCGGTTTGCTGCCGTGTCCCGTATTCCTTGCTGTGACACACAAAGCCAGGTGACGCGACAGATCCGGGATAAACTCCGCTCGGCCATGAGCCTGCGCGCCCTTGGCCGGCCTAATCCCATGGCCTTAGCTCGGAGCAGTGTCTCGGCCCTGGCCGGCGAGGGTGTGCAGGTGGGCCTGCTGGCTGGAGCCTGGAGGAAACATTCGAACCCTTGAAATCCCTAGCCGGGCATCACCTGTGTTGGTGCAAAAGAGCAGGTTTCTCCTACGGACTGTGTCTGTTTTCTGTGGTTTGCAGATCCCGGCTGTCACCCACGTGTGGTTCGCTGGCCAGAAGACGTAGATGTCCCTTGTGACTGGGTCCTTGCATGGGCCTTTTGAGGATGAAACGCTACATAAACTCTTAAAGCACAGCACCTGAGGACATTGCTACCGACATGGACATCATTATTTATTTACGTTTGCTTTAATCAGGAGGAGCTTTTTTGTAAACATGAATTGCCGGGCTCTTTCCTTGAGATGTCGTTTCTTGTTTCATGCTATTGAAACATTAATCTTAACTTATTATGACTCCTTTGTGTTGGTCAGCTCTCAGGGACATTTCCCTAGGCTTGAAAATGTGGGAGCTTTCAAGAATGTGTCAATCGTGCCAACTCAAGCCACTTGTGGGCTGCCAGACCGAAGTACTTTTTGTCATAGCTCAGTAGCTGTTCAAAGTATTATATCCTGCACTCAGAAGTTTTGTGTTCAGGAATGCCCATATAGGTCGTCACCTTCGTCCTACAAACGACTTCTTTCAGAAGGCCTTGGTACCTGTATAACAGAGGACAAGAGGGACTTGCATCCAGGGTCCTCCAGCAATGCTTCCAGTTTTATTTTTCATAATCACAAGAATTGCTTCTCTACTCCCCGTCTTCCAAGGCTTGGAGCTTCATTTACGTTAACTGTATGGTTGAAACCTGAGCAAGAAGGTGTAATGTAAGTAGTATTGAAGGTGTTTACTTTCCTGGTGCTCTTAAAAAAATTGATCATTGCAGTCACAGTCATTATTAGCAAGCTCTTTAAACTTTTAAAAGGTGTGGTGAGAAACTGTGACGTTTCCAGAGCCGTATTTAGGTTGGGGTCTTCCCAGATGTCAAGACAATTGGCTTCACTTTCATGGCATTGACTCAGATGATAGTCCAATGGCTTTCAGTGTTTGGAACTATTCATACATAATGTGCATGTATTTCTCAAAAAGAGAAATTTGTGTTTCCAATTTGCATTCCTTCTAAAAGCTGCTAGAAAATTACGTTGTCACAGGGTTGTGCTGTTGCTGCTTTCATGATGGAAAAAAAATTATCTAAGATGTTAAGGCTTCTCCAACACAAGTTTGTCTAACAAACAAACACGGAAAGCCACCAAAATATAGAAAAGAGGTCATAGTGTTCTTGGAGGATCTGGAGAACATTGTCTGGCTGGCAGACTGCGTTGCTGCTTTAACAAATGATTCCACTATTTAAACTGCTAATGAAATTTCACTAGGTGCTCACAAAATAGAAGCGGCTAAACATGTTCCCTCTCCTGTTTGCCTACATGTTGCATTTTCAGGAAATACTGCTGTTAGAAGTGACCTTTCAGCTTGACTGGGCCTTACTATAATGAAAAACCTGCTTTTTGAAAAATGCATCCCAGATCCTGAAAAAAAAGTTCAGTCATCTATCACAAAATGCAGAGCCTCCTACTCTTTCATACCTTCATTGTGTAGGTCTCTTTAACATAAAGCACAAAGAGTGTAGTTTGTTCCTTTGGACAACATGCCATGAATGATTTTAGAATGTATTCTTAAAATGTAGCTAGTGATCTGCTTTGTTGAGGTGTTCTTGATACTTATTTTGCATGCTGATGTGAAATTGTCACTTGTCTAAGGGTAGCAAAGTCATCGGAAAAAATAGAAATATCGAAAATGATAATGTAAAGTTATAGTATGTTTTATGCAGTAATAATTACCTTAAAAAACTTGACCTAACTGTAGAATTTGTGGTTATGGAGTGGAAATAAATGATATCTGCAGAGCAAAAGGGACTTCTGAGCTGAAGTTAAATAATTTCAGCTGGTGGTAGGTGTGAAGGCATCCCTGGAACTTTGGCCTGTAGTTTTCTATGTAATGGTTGAATCTTGAATGTCAGAGAGTCCATTTCTAGTGTGTTCCCATGCCATGAATTCCTCTCCACACACGTGTGGGCTCATCGGAGTCTCCTTCATCAAAGCACATGCCTAACTTGAAGCACAAGCTTCTCCTGCTAATTTCCAAGCAAGCTGTTGCAGCAGTATGCTGAGTGAGATCTGTGAAAGTCTTTTGTCAATGGGATAGGCTTTGATGCATGGAGCCTAAAACAATGAAATGTTATGGCCTTAGTTTCAAATGATTAAGTGCTGTGAAGAAACCAGACTCTAGTGATGACTGATAAGCCATGGACTAGTGCAAAAGATTAGCTTCCAATTGCTGCTGTGTTAATAACTACACAGTGTACATATTCCTGTTCAGCAGGTTTTATAGGTCGCTTTAAAATTTAAATGTTTTTATTCAATTTTTGTAATAGATAACTTCATTGTAATAGATCACATCAAATCTCTTACGCCTTGTGAGATTTGCTGCTATTCAACATGTAAGAAAGGCAATGGTAAAGCCCAGTCCTGAAAACTGAAGATGAACAGCAATTAGTCCAAGTGGTCAGGATGATATGCCACTGTCCAGGTGCTTTTGTTTATTGGCACAGAAAGAATTGTGTTAATTTTTCTCTCTTCGTAAAAGGAACACTGAACTCCAGTTGTGGTGGAACAGTTGTTGCACATGAATAGCCATTGAAGCTTGACTCAGAAAGCATCTTACAAAAGAGAATAATTACCAGCAGACTAAGATGCTTTCCCTTTTCTTATATTGCTTTAGTGAGTCCTTCAGGTTGGCAGATGAAGTTTGACTTACTGGATGTCCTACATTTTGAAGTCCCTGGTGGGGAATTGTCCCTGTTACATGTCATTTGTGAGTCCTTTTAAACCCCATTATCACAGCAGAGGAGCCTCTCAGAAGTGGGATGCATTCTAACAAATCTTTGTTTTCCCACAAAGCATTAGGAAGATCAGCCAGAACGAGCTGTTCATTTTGCCAGAAGAATGATTGGAAGTTTAACAAGGTGTTTTTTTTTTTTCTGGCAGAGTGCTTTTACATCGAGTACAGCAGACTTCTGTGTTTTGGACATGCCATAGTAATGTGCTTTTGTGCTGAATGTTATATGGTCTGTCTGTGAGAGTGTGTGCTTAGGAAAGAAGCTAGGAGTGTTGCTGTGCCAGTATCCCATTACATCCCGTGACATTCTGTTAGGCATGTACCTGTGTAAGGGAATAGCAGGATTTTTGTGAGAAGTTACTGTGCTGGCTGAAATGAGAGAGTGATGTGAGGATCCAAGTCTGAAGGCCTTTTAAAGATTGTACATAAGCAGAGACACTAAAAATTTTCTTCATCAGTTTCATACACCAAGTTTTCTTATGTGAATCTAGGAGACAGTACACTTTGACACAGAGAGAAGAGTCAGGTCATGTTACAGATTTATTTGAAGCCATGATGTTCTTCTAAGATGTTTAGTAGAGATATTTGTAGGCATGCTTTTAAGTCACTGCATATTGGAAATATTGAAGAAAAACAAGAGTGAGAAAGCACTGACATTTGTACTCCAGTCTTTAAATTTTCTTTCCCTTTAGGCAGTAAGTGGGCAGCGTTCTTGCCCCTGAGTTTCATTCTAGCCTCATGCTTCCTCTCTTGCTGTGTGTACTCATCAGTCAATATAATTGCCTTCAGTAAGCCTGTGTGTAGCCTGTAGGTAAGCCTTACCACAATATAGGAAACTGTGTATGATGATAGCCCTTCACAATGGAATAGGACAAGAATATGGGTACAAACTTTGCATATGTGAGTAACCATTACAGGCAGCTTGTATCAATGTAGTGTGAGCTGGAGCAAGTTCAGATGCCCAGAAGATATTGGTGGTGTCAAGAAGTGAGCTGAGGTCTTTTACAAGCAAAAGGATCAGCAGGAATGGCCTGATTGTGAAGTGGGTAGCACAGAGATGATTTACACTTTATTTATCTAAGGGACTAAAACCATATGGTTCTTTTATTATCTATTCAGATGTTTTATGTTAGGAATTAGACTGAAAGGGGCATCTGATTTTGAACCAGTGCAGGTGTTCCCATTTGCTCCAGTTGATGTGTGGGCAGCGCTAGTGCAGCCATGTTAGATTCTCTAGAATATTTTTCTCTTTGAAAGCTGACTGAGTGGATTTGTGTTATTGGCTTTTTTTTTTCCCTCCAATCCCACCACTGAGATGTATGTAGTCAGGTATTGGCTCTGTGGGTCTGCAGGTTACCAGAAGTTGAAGACTTCACAAAGAAAAGTGGCTTCTCTCTGTAATCATGGCCGGAATGGAAAATCAAGCTCAGAGTCAGAAGTAATGCCTCTTACTATTTCACCTATGATAGAACTAGTTTGGATTTTTTTCTTTTTTCTTTTTCCTTCCCTCTCTTCTCTTTTTCCTCTCGATTTTCCTCTTTTACTAGTAAGTCACAATTCACATTTGTTCTTTCAGTTTTCAAAGTGATGTACATCAAGGTCGCTTCCCTTCTTAAAGTCATGACACCTTTGGGGATAAAAACAATGTGGGGATGTTTGTTTTAGATAAGTAAAATAAACAAAACCCTGGATTATCCAATTATTGTTTATCCAGGAACTGGGTAAATCCAGTTCCTAAATATTTTGCTACTTAGCTGAGCCTTCCTTCACATTTATTATCTAACAAAACTAGCATGTTTACAAGCAAACAAAATATTGAAAAGACCAGTGGACAATTTATTAAGAAGCATGGTTTTAGTAAGGTTGGGAAAACAGAAGTCTTCATTTTGCAAAGTGTTTCATTGACAACATTCCAGCAGGCTAGAATAGTAACAGGAGGAATTAATTTTTCCTAGGATTTAAAGGTGAATTAGTGACTAGTGGCAGTATCAAGGAACAGCCTTTTGGATAGTTTTCTTTTATAAATGCAGAGTAGATGAAGACATCAGTAGGTAAGGGTTCTCTGGTTTAATTTTTTTTCTCTGAAATATGGGTAAGTAAATACTAATCTCATAAAAATTTTATATGCTTCCCTCTTGTGACTTAATGCACTAATTTAGTCTGATGTAACTGTTAAAATATTTGACTTTTCATGGGTCAGTACATTGAGAAATGTGTTTTTCAATCAGCTCAAGTGGGAAGCATAGAACTTTATAATTTTTTTTTGTATTTATGATTGCTTTAATAAAATATAAAGTTTTTACACAAGCATATGGAGCCTGTGGTTTCTCAGGACTCTTGACATCGTGCTTATTGGATTGGCAAAAATTTCAGCAGCTTGAAATACAAAAAAATTTGCTATGGATGGTATTCTCTGTACCTTATATGACATTATTGTATTTGCTATTGATGTGACTTCTTTGTGGGGAAGAAAAATTCCTAATAAGTGTCTGGATATCCTCATTGCCTTGCTCTAGTTTCTTAGGGTAAAGAAAGACACTGCAAAGGGGAGAGTGTAGTGTAAGCTGGTGTTAGGGTTGCCTTACCTATGCAGATTGGGTGGAAAGATGGAAGACTTAATAGCAAAGCATTTCATTTGTACTGCTTTTTGTGGTTATATTACGTTTGCCTTGTTAGACTAAGGAAAATTGAAGTGCCTCCACGGGATGTACTAAGTTGCACAGCTTTGTATGAAAGGTGGGGCAGAGACTTGCACAGTCCCTGTGGTTTCTCTGTCATGGAACCTTCAAGAGAGGAGGCAAACTGGGCCTCTCTTTCACCCCCAGATGAGCTGGGGTTGCCAGCACTCAATAAACAAAGCAAAACACAAAAAACAACCAACCAAAACCCTCACAGATTGAGACAGAAAATATCTTTGCTGAAGTTCTTTTACACTTAGTACATCTTGTGACTTTCACTGTCACTGAACATCTTCTCAAGAGCTGTATTTTTAATGTTTATTTTAATACATTCTGGTTAGCATCACTTTACAGGATAGCACCTTGGCAAGGATGTGTATATGTGTGTGCCTCTGACCTTATGTTGTTTTTCTTGGTTATTTCCAAAGGTGTGTGATAGAAAAGGCTGTTGATGGGCAGACTGTGTTCAAACTCACAATCTCTGAGAAAGAGACCATGTTTTATTATCGCACAGTAAATGGTTTGCAGCCACCAATAAAAGTAATGACACTGGGGAGAATTCCTGTGA
This sequence comes from Zonotrichia albicollis, assembly GCF_047830755.1. Taxonomy (NCBI): domain Eukaryota; kingdom Metazoa; phylum Chordata; class Aves; order Passeriformes; family Passerellidae; genus Zonotrichia; species Zonotrichia albicollis. The sequence continues at coordinate 31,736,144 of NC_133821.1, forward strand.
AGAAATGGATTCATCTTAGTGTGCAGGTAAGTAAAATAAAAACGATTTAATATTTGTTGAAATACAGCATTTTTGTGAGAGTAGTATAACTGTATAAATATAAAAGAATAAATTGGGGGATGTAAATGATAACTCTTGAGTCTTGTAGGTAAGGATCTTAATTTGGAAGCTCATTTTGAGGCAATTGCTAATTTAGGACTGGAAAGAAATGCTGTGCCCGTTCTTCTGAACAAGCAGACTGTACAAAACCGAAAAATCTCACCTTTAAAAATATGAGTATGTGAGGTGAAGAAAACCTTGTATTAATATTTTAGATGCTTATATATAACATTACTGATTAGTCTTGGGTCTCAGCTTATTTCCTATAGAAGGGAATGCCATTCTCATCTATACATGCTAATGTACTTACCTTATGGAGTTCTGTCCCATTTAATTTTAATAACTTCTTACATAAGTAAAAGTGCATGTGAGCAAATGTGAGTTTATGTAGAATCAGTCAAGCTAGTAAGTTACAGAGCTATTACCTCTTATTTTAGAAATATGATTCAGAATTATTAGAGCACAATCCCTGTGTTCTAAAAGTCTTCTGTTGACATAACTTTTTAATAAGTGTACAAATATCTACTGAGGATAAAGCAAAATTGAGTTTGTTAAATTTTAAACTGTATGTACAAAAATCAGTAAACAAACACAGAAGAAATTAAAATTCAGTTATTTGCATGTCTTGTAATTCCCAACAGACACCCTAGTAAATTCTATTTGTGAGCCAAGTTCAACTAATAATTATAAAGCACAATTATCGGGTATTAAATGTTTATCTTTTCCTTCCTTCATTTTCTTTATCTGTTCTATTAAATTTCATTTGGTCTACAGCACAATCAAGAATAGTTTTGCTGCTTTCTTGAAACTTGCTAAAAGGTATTGACTGTGATTTGGATTTTTAGTGCTGATCTTGTCACTTGTAAGAAGTATCTAAGTTGACGTCTTGATTTTTTTGCAGTTTTCTTTTTTCCAGGATAACAGCATGGTAGTGTGAATAAGATTTTGGCTGTTGGATTAAAAGAGTGACCTTAAGGTAGAACTAATGAACTTTACACTTCAAGCACTCCAAGGGTGCTATATTACTGCTGTTGCTGTCAGCCGCATTTTGTACCTCAGAAACTGCTAAAGCCTGGCACAGCCAAGTGAAAGTGAAAGGGCGGGTTAAATACACACACAGATCTTGAACTGCATTACAAAGGAATGTGAAGCACCCTGTGGAATTTGGTCTTTTGTTTCTCTGTAGGAAGTTGTTCAATTCATAGCAGGAAAAAAGAAATAGAGCTTCTAGACCCTTAAAGAAACTGCAGGCTTAATGCCTTTTCGAAGTTTCTGAGCTTGAGTAGAGCCTTCCTGTGCTTGGTGCTATTGTAGGATGCAGCTTGCCATTAAAGATGATAGTGGCTGCAGCCTGACCCATTTAGCCCTTGCCCTGGCTATCAAACTTCAGGCAAAGGTTGCTTTGTTTGTTTCTTAGCAGGGGGCCAAAAGCATTTTTTCATTTTTTTTCCCAAAATGGACAATGAGCAAGACCATACAAAAATATGCAAAGTAACTTCCATCTAGAAGTGTCTGTGTCTCCTACACCCAGGTGCTAGGCAACAGACGCCATGACAAAGGAGTGTGAAGTATTGGTTACAGGTGTGAAACTGAATTTAGAGAGAGAAAAAACATGGTGGGATGGCAGATATGTTTGGAATTCAGGTGTAAGAGCATATTCAGGAATGATAAAAATGAAAGCTAAATGGTGGAATAGCACCAAATAGTAATTAAATGATAAGAGGGAAGGAAAGAAGAAAGGATAGCAGAGACTGAAAATAATTTCTTTGGAATAAAATAATTCTATGGGAAGAGAAGGCTAGTAAATTAATTCTACTGAGGTAATCTAGGAATTTAAATCCTTGGGTTTGTATTTAGATATGTAATTTGTTAGAGGGAACTACTGCTAAGAACTGTGTCATTGCAGAGACTTATTTTCCAGTTTATGGCTGGGAAATTTAAGTTCTGCTAACAGGAGTAGGGCCCAAACATTCCTGTGTGTTCTGCATGAAGAGTTTCTTCATTGAGTAGTTGCTGAAGCAGAAAGTCTGGATATACCAGCTTTGTTAAGTAATGAGGGCGTTATCAGAGGTGTAGGTCTCAAGAATAATGTTGAGCATTCATAACTAGAGTCAGATGAAACAGAAGAATAAACAGTTCTTTGGTTCTCTGGGAACACTTTTGGGTTTCAAAGAGAACAAACACATACAACTATTTTTATGAAACAAGGTAAACTTTGGAGTCCGGAGATTGAATGGAAAAAAACCTTGGAAGTTTTTTAAAATTGATAAAATAGAATTAAGAGAAATTTTTGCCCTTAAAGGAAAAAAATATGGTTATGTACTGCCCAGGCTTATCTGTGTGAATAAGTACCCCTGCAGTTAGAGAGGTCAAAGTGTGTGAGAACTGGGGAATGGGAACACAGATTCACAGAGAATGCTGTGTAGGATAGAAATAAAACTAGAAAGTGGTTGATATTAATTAGACTGTCAAATGGTAAAAAATTCTTACAATTTTTTTTGTGTAAGAAGGCATGACCTGAGTACAGTCAAGAGTGTGCTTGAGATTAAGGATGATTTGAGTAAGGTCCCCAGAATAAATAAATACCTTGGTTCTGTTTTCAGGAGTCACAGAGCAAAACCAATCAGGGTAGTCGAATTAATGTATGGAAACAAAAGTGATCATAAAGAGTAGAAACATGAATATGCAAGCTGATTGTGTGCATGCTGCTGCAAACAGATGGTCTTTGTCCAGAAATTCTGGAAGAACTGGCACACAAAATCCTTTGACAAAGAGACATTCTATGCAAAGCTACCAGTCAGAGATGGGGCTATAATGGGAAAGGTATCATGTTGATACCAACCAGCAGCCAAGCACCTGGGCCCTCCTCACCCCTGCCAGTGGAACAGGGGAGACAACAGAAATAGCAAAAGTGAAAAAAACTCATTAAAGAAAGGGACTGGAAGAGGAGCAAATGATATAAAGGCAATCACTCCCCACCTCCCACAAGCAGACCACTGCCCAACCAATTTCTTAGCAGCAGGGCATCTTGGAAGTAAAATTCCTATCTCCTCACATTTCTTCTTCTACCCTAGTTTTTGTTGCTGAGCGTGAGGCTATAGAGTAAGGAATATCTTTTTGTCCTAGCTATCCCGCTGCCCAGTTTCTTGTTCCAGCCCTGGCTTACTGCTGAGGTGGGATGAGGAGTTCAACTGGGAAAAGAGAAGGGCTTGACATTGGGCAAGCTCTCTTTGGCAACAACTAAAATGTGTTAGCAATGCTATTTAACCCCTAGATTTGAAATGCAGCATGGGGTGTTGCTCCACCCCAGCCACAGAGGAAGGAAAAAGGATCTTGGTAATGCCGACCCATTATGTCTTGGTCTTGACGCAGTGGCATATGAGGATTTAGAAAAGATCTTTGAAGAAATAGATAAAGATGTGGAACTAAATGAAAAATGGGATAAAATGCAGTGTGGATTTCCTATAGATAGCTCATCACTGTCTAGCCTCTTAGCTTTTTTTTTGATGAGAAAGCTGATTTTCAGGCAAAGTAAATGTGTCAGATTTCGTCTATCTGGAGTTGAGTTTAGCATTGATGTGACAACCTATGAGAAGTTGTAGGGTCAAAGGGAATGCTCATGGGAAGGATTGCAATAGATACTGCTCAGAGGAACTTGCTTATAATCCTGGGGAGGGGGCAGGCACAAAACCAATTGAATTATTTGAGAATTAGTCTTTGGGCCAGCCTTGTGTTTTATTTTTGTTAATGATCTTAGCAGAAATACTAAGAATTCCTATCATAGCAGCTGGTAATAGACATAGTCAGAAAGGGGACAGTAAGATGTTCTACAGGAAGAATGGCATGACCAAAAAGACTGAGGGAAGTGGCTTGGAATAAAATTGCTATTACAAAGTGCAAAGTAGTGAACTTGAAACGCCTCTACAAAATTTTCTACTGTCCTAGTTGTTTCCAGTTGGTGAGGATCAAGTCTTTCAGGCTTCTGAAAGTTTTAGATTCCTACTGTGTGTTTGATCTTGATTTAATGATGTTTTTAGGGATATAGTTTTAGGTGTATGTTAGCAAAAACTCTGAAGGTGCACACTGGCGTAAAAGATATATAGCCGTAACTTAAAAGAATCTGATGTGCACTGAAGTGAAACATTAGAAAAACTGTCATCTTAAAGTCTTAACTTCTAAAGAATTAAAAAATTGAGCATAATTAAGGTCAGTTGTGTACCATATTATCTCTACAAAGTGAAACCAGTATCAGATTTATTACACTTACTAACAGCAGCACCATTGTGTATTTTATTTTTCAGTTTGAGTGTTAAGAGTCTTTTACTTTCCCTTTGATACTTTTGAATTTATTTAACCAATTAAGAAGAGTGGAGTTTAAACATGAATTTGCAGATACAGACGAGGCTGCTGAAACAGGAGATTCTTTGAGAACATGTCAGATTGATGTTTTTTGTTTCATATTTAGTGTCTGAAATTATAAAAATAGTCTTTTTGCTAGCCTTTATTTTGCCTGATCATATCTATGTAACTCTGCCATGTTTTGGCAGCCTATAGCACATTAAAAGCTTTGGAAAGTAAGTTTAAAATCTAAATGCAGAGAGGTAACCGTGACTGAATTACTCTCCTGGGAGGAAAATGCTCTTAGAGTGCCTATTGAAATCAGCATTATCATTTCAATACATGTCAAATATGAGTCATTTCCTAGTTTAGGCAAAATTTCTTTATAAATCTTTAAATCTTCCAGTTCTTTCAAGAAAAGGTTAAAGTACTTATGATTTAATGAGACCGCTTTACATCATAACTGTTTGACTATCAAGAGAAAACTTGTCCTTTCCAATTTGTAAAATCCTTTTATTTTCTGCACAAGTTTTTGAATACTTTACAGTTTATTTTATAAGCAAAGAACCTGAGACTTAAAAGCAGGGAGGCAAACATTTATTCTATACACTCCCTATGTATGTCTTACTAAATAAAGGGTATTCTAAACTGTATGGTCCCTAATTTTAATAAGGACACGAGAAAGCAAGAAAGCATTTTGATTTAACAAACTGCTTTGACTTCCTCTTTGAAGTCATCACTTACTATCTATTAAGAGTAGTTTGTCAGGTCCAAGAAGGGAGTGGAGAGTTTGCATTAATTCTGCATTTGGGAGCTTCTTGTCTATTAATTGCAATTGTGTGTTGAAAATATTTGTGATGATGCAGTCTATCCATATTGGCTCATGCTCTGCTCCTGCCAGACAGTGGAAATAAAACACACATTACAGTCTGTCTTGTGTTTGAGTGTGTGTTTAAAGAGCTGTTCACAGACACAAGGAGCATGGAGCTGCTTCAGCATCTATTCTGCTACTGTTGTAGGCCATTCAGGTACTGCTGCTGGACATGCAGCCTCTGTGCTCTTTGATATCAGTAAAACTTTGGTTTTTCCTGCATCCAGAGGTTCTACTATGGTTCTTACCTCTTCTCCTCATGCTCTGTGGGTATTACCATGCTTACTGTGTACATTTGAAAGCTCTGCTGTAACTTCAGCTTCTTGAGAAAGCAGCGTATTTCCCAGATGATTGATTCTGCTCACACTGTCTCTTAAACTACTTATTTTCTTGCCTGAGTATGAGTTTGAATATATTTGCAGATTTAAATTTGCAGTCTAACAGCTGCCTCGGAACACAAGGCAAGGAACTTTGCCTGGGCTAAGATTTTAATTTCAGAGAACGCCAAAAATACAGGTTTTGTCAATGCCATCGTGATTCCACTTCTGGAAATTGCAAATGTATTCTGTAATTGCAGTTGCAAAACCACTGAAATCTGCCCAGACTCTGTTATATATGGTAGGAATGGAATTAAGCCTTTGTGTGGCCAGTACTGAGAGGAGGTGGTATTGAATGTTTTACAGAGGCTATGCCTTATTTGTCTAGAGAGTTTCAAGATTTGAAAAGCATCAATCTTCAATTTGCTTTGCAAAAAGTTTCCTTCCTTATATAAAAATAAATTGCAGCCAATTAAATTGTCTAAATGTCTTTTTAATAATGAAAACACTCCATTAAAAAGATTTGCCTTCTTATTTTTCCCCCAGTCTCAGAACCTACTGTCCTGTAGGTCTCAGGTACTTTTGTGTGCCCTTGAATTGCATGGGGAGAAACCATAAGAGTTTGGAAGTGTCTCCTTGAGTTTTTTATAGCTGTTGGTACACTGCACTAAGAGGAGACTTGCTGGGTGCATCCACATTGTCACTTTCATGTATGGAAAGAGTTCTTGTTGATCCAGGTTTGCCTTCTGTCTACTTTGAGTCTTATTTTACTATTGAGATTCTTCCATTTGATTCCTTTTTGAGGAGACCAAGCTTGAAGTTGTACAGTGGATTATCACCATTTAGAGCACACCATTTGCAATGTGGGAGAAGGTCCTCCAGCAGGTAGTTCTTGGCTGCACAGTGTGTGAGCAGAAAACAAGCAACTGATTGCAGCATCCTTGCTGGTCAAGATGGATCACAGATACTGAACAATTGTCCTTTCTGCTTTATGCTGTACAAGTTTTTTATGTAAATGTTTTCACAAGGTACTTGAAACTTTTTTTTTTACGAATCTAAAAACTTCATGACTACAGCCAAATAGAAGAGCTTTTGTTTTTGTGGGTTTGTGTTTGTTTTTGGGTTTGTTTGTTTGTTTGATTTGGGTGTTTATTTATTTTTAGAAGTAATTTCTACATTTGGTTCAGGTTTTTGTAACTTAAAGACAGACTTAAATCAGTAGTCTGATCAAGAAATGGAAGGTGAAACTTTCAGGTTGTCCTTTGTGCTACCTTCATTATTTATGTGTGAACTCTGTCTTACATCTTGCATTAACATCTGTGTGTGCAACAAATGGAGGGTGACATAAATTACATGTGTAGATCTTGTACAACACAAAATCTGTGTGTGCTGGTGGCAGTCCAGAGGGGGAATCTTGTAAGATTTCACATGTATCATTTTCTTCTGGAAGCAAAGAATATTTCCTGGCTCTGACCAACTTACCAGGTTGTGTGGAAATTAAAAGGATCTGGGATGGAAGATGGAGAGGAACTCCTCTTGTCCAGTGTCTCATTCTAGTGCCTTAGCTCAGTAATGCTGTAATTTTTGCATAATTTAAGGACTCTGTCTGTTTGATAGCTGTCTAGATAGCCTGTCTTGGAGTATGAAAGAAGACTACATTAATAGGAACAACTTTGTTTTAGATGTATTATTGACTTATTTTCTGAAAATCAGTGGGTTTTGAAGTTCTTAAGCTGTACTGTCTTGAATAGTCACTAACTGACCTGTTTTTAGTTTAATAGTCTAATTATTTTTCTTTTAATTTACAGATTGGAATATGTGTAATTATAGATAATTATAATTATTAATATATATTATAGATAAAAATATATATAATTTATATTTTGGCAATGAACTCTTGTGGCAATGAGTTCTTCATATGGTATTATGGCTGTATGAAATTGTTCTTTATTTTAAATCTGCTGTCTGCCAACTTCTTTTTTTGCTGATTTCTTTTGCCAGTTTCTTTTTATTTATCATTCTTATGCTTTTTGATATTTTGATTATAGAACTTTATCACGTGTTAAAATCATTCATAAGTGAGATTTCTCCTTATATTGAAGCCACTGCATTTTGTTCATCCTCACTGATATTTTCAGAAACTTTTGGGGTTAATGAGGGATGCAAAGGACAGAACTCCACTTGTTATCCCAGACACTTTGCACCACAAATTTCTAAGCAATAAAGTTTTGTGGGCTTTGAAAAAATTTATTTCCCAATGAGGAATGTTCCTTTTTTTGCTCATTGGTGAGGGACTCTCTATAGTAACTCTAAGACCACTTGTAGCAGTGACTGTTCAGAATTTAGTGTTGTGTTTACATGGACAGGAATATTTTTCTTGTCTCCTACCTTGTGGTCAACAAGACATTTAGTCTGCTACTTTGCTGCCTGTTCCTTAACAATTTTGAGATCCTTTGCACCTTTGAAGTAAGCTTTGATTTCTATTATCTGCATGTATTCACTCCATCTTTTTTTCACCTTGCTAACCACTTTTCAAGCCTGAACAAAATGTTAGGTAGCAGAGATTGTTGCAGGTAGTGATAAACTACTGTCTGTGTGAAATGTGACCATTTAATCTCTTCCAAGTTTTAAAGTTTGAAACCTTCTTAGAAAGCCAGTATGTTATATTGGTCAGTTCTTATCCACACGCATCTTTACTTCAAAGAATTCAAATTGGATCTTGATTTCCTTCCACAAAAGTCATGTTGCCTTTTCTAGTGTACAGTATTAACCGGTGCGCTTTTCCGACCAATTCATCCAGTACAGACTTGATTTTACGGATCTCAGAAGAAATGATCCAAGCCCTCTTCATGCATCATGTCTATAACTTTAATTTCTGCATTGTTCTTTTCTCTGTGTAGGGTTAACTGAAAATAGGTCAGAGGGTTTTTTTGGTTTCTGCTTCTTTGCTGATCTTCCAATGAATCTGAAGGTATTCTTTTTTTTTTTCTTTTCTTTTTTTTTAATGAAAAGGGCTAGAATACCAGGTTCTGTAGTATGTTTTAATACAGTCAGCTCATTTTCTTTATCAAAATTTGAGCTTTCTTTAAGGCATAGCAACACTTTTTCAGTGGTATGATCTGTGTAATTCCTGACATTCAGGTTCAAACATCTTGGGCTGTAGATTTTAAAGACAGATATGTTTTGTTTTATATATTTTTTCATAATTTACAGTCTATGTGCATGCTTAGTTAAGACAGTTCTGGTTTAGATAATTGATTTTTCTCCCCCAACTTTTCATTTCTTTCCCATCTTGATACACAAATAAACTGCCTTTATTTGGATATAGGAGCAGCTGACCCTCCTTTAATTCTGTCTGTTCTAGAAAAGGGTTTCCATTTGGAATTGACCTAAATCCCTTCTTCCAAGCTCTGTTTGTGTGCAGAGTCATGTAGCCTTGCTTGTCTGACCCTTTGTGATACTGGCAGCATTTCAAAGAATGGCACTGGCTTTTTATCTTCTGCCTCCTGAATAAAAGCCAAAATATTTTCCTCTCAAACCTCTCTTCTCTTCTTTCAGGTGGTGTTTAGGTGTATCCTTGCTATTGACTGATTGTAGATGGCCCATCTATCTTGTGAGGGTCATCCTTGTTGCACTTCTAAGCAAATCATCATGTGGTATTCAGTGGCAGCATACAATAAACCATCAACATTGCTCCTAATCTGACATTTCAGAACTTTAAACTTCTGTTTCTTTACATTGAAATTCTTACCCTTGAAGATTTATCCTCAGTACTCAGAGGTATGTGCCTTTTTCTTTCCAGCTTGATAACCATGTCCCATGGCACTTGAGTGGTTCTTGGAATCAGGACTGGTCAAAAGAAAAAGTCTGTTGTCTTTCTGAGCTTCTCTGGTTACTACTTACTTGTGCCTTATGTATGTACCTCTTGTCCGTAAGTCATGCATGTAACAGGTTGCATTGCCACTCTTCTGCTGGACTTCTGAATGCATTTAATTATGTTTGAAGGGCCTTTATCCTTTCTCTTAAGCTGTGTTTATTGATATCCTTCTCTGTGCTGTTCAGTAATCTTTGTGGCTTTTCTGTGCCTTAATTTGAGGCCTGTACTCTAAAGTGCTTAGGAGATCACTATGAACTTTGTAAGTTGCCTCCCCTGGTCATTTCCTGGCCCATCTCTACCAAAATGTAGTTGAGGGAGCTGATGCATAAACGATTTTATTTCACTTTTTCCAATAATAAACTACTGACAATAAGCTACCAAAACACTGTCCTCCAAAGTCCCTTTTGGTCTGAGTGGAATTAACAGCACAGTTTGGATCTCTGGCAAAGCTTGGCTGCTAAGACGCTTAGTAACTGGAAAAAAGCAGTTATTATAAGAAATGAAAATTGAAGCTTACAGTTGCCATCAAAAAGAGTGTTGGAGAGTTAGAGTACAAAGGAGTAGTTGAATGACCATTTCTAAAGGACTTTGTGATGGATGGAAGAAAGCAGGGCACAGAGGAGGAGGGAAAGGCCTGAAGTAAGGTTGTGGGGAAGAATATGAAAAGAATCAAAGACAAACTTTTGTGGCTCCTTGACCATGAAAAGAAACTAAGCCCTGAAAGAAGAGATGAGACTTTATTTGCAAAAATCCCTTAACTGGATACATGGAACTTTTTGTGGCAAGGCATTCAGAGGGCAGAAATAATTGCTTTCTTCTTATGTAAATCATCCCCCAAAAAAGACAGAGGAATGGATTTTCAACTTTTCAGTCCCAGCAGAGCTGTTCAGCTCTGTTTTGTAGAACTGTGTATTCTTGCAGTAAATTTGGGAATTACTTAGGAGCCATAGTACTGAGTGGTGTAAAATGGTGCAAAATCTTCAGATATAATCAGTTTAAAAGACTAGAATTTAATATGTAGCTGATAGTGTCATAAAAGGTTAATAATTGTACATTAGTAACAGCACCCCTCATTTGTGCAGGTATCTGCTTATTCTTTGACTAGTGAAGCAGAAGACTTTATTCAGAAGGGACATTTCATTTGACATCCACATCTCATCCCTAATTTACATGATTACAAGTAGTTCGTGAAAATTCTGAACCAGTGGTTTTACTGTATTTTAAATGGAGGGGGCAGAGAGAAAATATGCATTGTTATGAGATTATCTAAAATGTACTTTCTGACCTTTTGCTTCAATTAATTGTGGCAAGTCTGTGTAACAGTTTTAGCTACTAAAAAGCAGCTTGTTGAGTCCTTAATACTTGTCTCCTTTCATGATACTGTAGTGATCATCGAATGTTGGATCTGATTTCTTCTGTGATTTGGGGAAAATACAATCATTATGCAGCAAGAAAGCAATTGTTCTTCATGCATTTTCAGATATGGTGACTAGGATCCTCTCATATTTTTTTTGTTTGGAACTCATTTACACCACAGGTGTCACTTTTTAAAGCTTTCCTTGTAAAAAGAATCGAGTTTATCAATGGTTAAAATAGTAGTTTAGCAAAGCTTATTTGTTAATTCCTTCACTTTCTAACAGAATCTGTATTTGCAGTTTTGCTCTCTTGTCTTCTGTCTGCCACTCCCCTGCCCCGATGTGTTCTGTCCTGAGGCATCAGTAACAGATTGATACAGCTCTACTGACCCTGGCTATAAAGGATATTGGTGCAGTGCTGGCTGGGGTAGAAAGTGGAATAGCTGTAATTAACCATTTTAATACTTCTTCATACTAATGAAATGCTTTCAAACTATGGACCAACAAAAGATTAAGCTAAAATTGCCAATCTGTACTTGGAATGATTACTCTGTGCAAAAAGATCGCTAATCTCTGATTCAATGTTGATTCTAAAGCGCTGTTTACTTTTTAAAATACTGATTCTTTAAAAATATAGTCCATTTCAAAAGCTGTCTCTTTTCACATTGATCTTTCTTTGTCTCCAGCCTGGTTTACTAGATAATTGAGTATGGGTTACATCACTCAGTTTTTAAAATACTACTAAAATTACCCCATATGAAAAAAGAACAATTTGTATGTTTCTTATTTTCGATCATTCTGTTTGCTGTCACTTGCATTTTTGCATCTTGAAGGTTTTGTTCAAGAAATAGCTCTTATTTCTTTTTAAGCTTGTAAACTGCCTTATGGATCAGTCTTGTGTTCCAGTTGCTTTTTGATTTTGCTGTTTATGGTCAAATTTATATTAATAAATGGCTAAATCTTGAACAGAGTTAATTGTTTCAGGAGCATTTCAGGGTTCCTTTCCCCTTACACCCTTCCCCCCCTGTTTTTTTTATTTTAAATTTATGTTGTTCTTCAGGGAATTCGAGCTGAACTAGTGGATCTATGCACGACAAGAAAGACTTGGATTGAAGGAAAACCATTTCCCACTGAGAAGGGATTAACATTGTAGGAGATAGTGAAAAAGAAAAGTAAAGGAGGGCAAAGAGAAAAGCTAAATATCTTTTATACAAATGCTAGGAGCATATGTAATAAGACTGCTGAATGGGAGTGACATGTTTTCAAGGATAAGAAAGATATTATTGGAATAAGACAGACAACCAGGAAAATGAAGGGGGATTTAAAATGCCAAGATACACAGTTTCAGTGAAGGGAGAGCTAATATTAAGCTGAAAGAGATGTAACAATATTGCTGAAGGATAATACTCTATCTGCAGTAGGAAACACTCCTGTTCTCACTCCCTCCATTTTAATTTTTTTCTTTAACTACATTTTTTAAAAGCTAAGTTTAGAGGTTTGTGTGCAAGCTAAGGACAGTTTAGTATAGTTGTGATTCTTGGCTGTTGTACCAGACTTGTTGGTGGTCAGAAAAAAAGCCCTGGCCATAAAAGTATTTAAAACAGGCAATGGTCCCTAAGAAAACCAGAATTTTGATTTGAAGAATGCTGGTGTATTGAAGAGAAGACAGTAAGGAGAGAGATTGTTAGAGATCAGTTATGATATGAACTGTGTTAGAACTACAAATGAGAGCATGTTTCTGCTGTTGCTCTAAGATTCCTATTTTTATGCTGTTAATGAAGCAGTGGAGAATACTGTCACAGTTATGGAAAAGCTGTAACTGTAAATCTGTATGTGGAGACAAGAAGCAAAATCAAACGATCAAAAATCATGAAATTTGAAATGGTTTTGGGGTGGGGGTTTGGGCTAGATGGAGAAGCAGCCCTAAAGTTATTGATTTTAGCAAAGCTAACTTTGAAGGAAAGCAAAATGCTCCTGGGGTTTTTGCCTGCAATCCTGTGATGAATGGGAAATCCACTCCACACAAGTAGAGAGTACATAGTGTATAAAACACGTAGAGAGGCTGCAATTAAAATTCATCCCAGTTAAGTCAAGAAAAGGAAAGGCCGATATGGGCCTGAGGCAAAAGAAGGAAAGGCAAAGAGACAACTTGCCCCTCCCGACCTTATGCTTTTTCCTTCCCCTTCGCTGTTCTTTGCCATTTCTTCTGCTGTCCCTTTATCTTCTCCAGCCCTTCTGTTTTAAGATAGTTCTGTCACTGTGGTCCCCTGATGAGGTTTCTTCCTCAAGTCTCTTGTTTTTTTCACACTGCATTTCTCAGACTGTGGGCATAACTGTTCAGAGTGCTCATAACGTGAGCAGGAGTCTTTCACCCCTCTTCTCCCCAAAACCACGCTATGCATCCCCTTAAACATGATTGCAAGCTGTATACAGTAGACATTGTTTTTCGTTCCTAACTTCTTTTATCTGTTTGTGAATCTGGGATGATTTCAATTCACTTTGTGGCAAGGAAAGCCAGAGCTGGGAAGGGCAAGCATGGGAGAATATAACAATTGGTGTAGATGGTGTGGAAATATGAAAATCTTTAGAAAAAGACACTGTGCTGTGCTGGCAGGATTTCTGTGAGAGACGAGAGTGAAACAAACACATGCATGGTTGCAAGTGGTATTCCTTTCTTTTGTGTAAAGTTAGGACACAAATTGTGTCTGCTTTTGGGATCCTCTGTGCAAGTTCCTTTATTGTTCAGTCTCCCACATACACTCATTATCAGACATCGTGTTTCAAAGAACAGATGTGACGAAGAAAGTAAATTTAACTTATTTGAGGTCTGAATCTGGGCAGGTGTAAAAGGACATTGCTGAAGCTGAAGGCAATTTGTAGTAGCGGAAGATCTGCCCCTTAACTAATGCAAGCACTTTGAACAAATTTTGATCTCGCATTTTATTTTCAAAAGGTGAACAAAGATTATAATGGCAGAAGTGGATGTTGGGGAGAGATTTAATGGGACATTAGTGGAAGATTGAATGGTCTATTTCTGTCAATCTGTACTCTCCTTTTTCTTTTTTAAATTGCAGTGATTTGTTAACTGTAGGAATTGGCAACAGGCAGAGAGGATGACCATGTGGTCTTATAGCATTCAACTGATGCCCTGTTTCTGAAGATGGTATGAGGGATCATAAAGTTTAGTTCCATGTGTATTGTGATGATAGTTGCATCTATATTTAAAGCTTTCTGTCACTGAAGCACTCTTGGTGTTGTCAGATGTCTATTGGACTGGATGAGCTGCAACTTCTTGCAATTGAATGTCAATAAGACCAAAGCAATTTTGGTTGATTCATAGCACCAGCTTAAGCATATTCACTTGCACAGATTACATTTGACAGATAGTTACCTTCAGCTGAACTCTGTGGTTAGAAGCCTTGGTATATTCTTGACAGTGAGCTTAGAGCTGATGCCTTATGTTTATTTCATATCCTGTTTTTGCCTTCCTAATACTGCATGTGTATGTCTACATTTAAATAAACTTACAGCTGAAGTACTAGTCACTCCACTTGTTATCTCTGGACAGAATGTTGTGATGAGTCAATTCTGATATTTAAAAAATGGTGGTTTTTTTCCATTTAGGCAGTTTTAATTTCAAAATCTATCTAATGAAAGATTTTATTTTATCGGGAACTTCTGGAAAAGTGTCTGTCAAAGTCTAACAAGAAGAGGATAAGAAAATGAAGAGGTAGAGGATATAAGCAAAGATGAAAAAGCATTATTCTCTTTGGAATGTTTTTCTGGTATTCCATCAGTTTTCTGGCCTTCAGGGAAATATAGTCAGCACAGGTGTTCTTACCCTATTATGTTAGTGAAAGTTAAAATTGTCTGGATTCTGCAACAAAATTGCGCACAGTGTCATCAAATACTGATGTGTGTTAGCATTCCCTATAAATTTTCCAAAGAAAGGCATCTTTCCTTGTAATTTCTCATAACAGTTCTAAAATAGTCTGGGTTAAAATAGTTTCAATCCTTGATTCACTTAGTTGTTTATGCTGAACTTGCTTGCATTGAAACTTCATTTGGAACATACTGAAGAATCAAGCTTTTGAATTATTTCAAACCATTTCCCTCTGTGGGTTCCTAGTCAGCTTAAAGCACCATCCTGCTTTTGAAGTAAAAATCAGTGATTTAACACCAAACGCCTTGTACGTATATTGTTTCCACTCACAAATTCAATTTCTCTTCTTAAAGGCAAGGCTGATTTTCCTATAGAGCTTAAGGAGGTTCTGAAAGGGAGATTTTTAAAAATTCTGCCTTTCAGTGAATAATAGGATTGCAGCATCCTTGAATTTTGATAGGAATCAACCCAAAGTAAAATACTTAAAATGTTTCTACTTGTATATTTCAGGTAGACTGATGTGTTCTGGTGAGAGGACAGAGTTGACTCTGTAGTTTTGGCAAGAGTTAGATAATGAATCACAGCCTAGAACTGTATTGGCAGGTCTTCCTTCTAGAAATGACAGAGTGGTTGGAAGTGAAGGAATTTCCCCTAACCATGGATGGTAACTTAAGTAACTTTTTTTTGAAAATCATCATAATAAAGTCCTAGGCCATGTTGTTACTTATGTTAGTGGTGACAGTGAAAAGCTTTGAGCCCTCTTTGTTTCCTTCCTGTAAAATGCTGTTTGTCCTGAGAACTAAATATGTCTGAAAAACATCACATTGAAACCTCCACATAGTAGCCAGGGTTGCACCTTGCCTCTGTTCTTTTCTTTCAGACTTGCAGCTAAGTTGCTTCCAAGGTCTGAAATACAGAAGGATGAATTTGGGTTTGCCTGGGGACATGGAGTTCTTACAGCTCAAAAACTACACTTTTGCTATGTGAAGCTAGTATAGTATTTGAATGTGGAAGGAGAGGAATTTAGAAATGTGAGCAAATAATTTAATAAGAGCAGATAAAATTGATTTTATTTTGTTTATAGCTTTTGCATTTGCTGTTGGGCAAACCAACTAAAAATGGACTGAGGATTTGAAATTGTGACAGGGTTATAGCTGGAGCAGCACCAGCTTCACTGGCAAACTCGTCAGGCAGTTCTTTTGCTGGTGCAGAAGGTGCCATTTGTCTGTCAAGTGTTATGCAGATAAATTGTCTGAGCTGGCTTGTCCTCTTGGATATTATTCTTTAGTTTCCACAGCCCTCCCTCCCCCAAACCCCCATCCCTATTAACATGGTTATTAGTGTCTTTGCTGGTCTGTTTGAGAACAAGTTCATAGACAAATTCCTCCTGACATATCCTTGTTCTCATATGTTTGCTACATAAATTCATTATCTCTTGCCAAGCCTTAGATCTGCCAAGTTCCCTCTGTTGTCTCAATTTTCATTCCAGATTAAAAAAAATTAAATGCAAAGCACAAAACACTAAAAATGAACTCTTTTTATTTTAAAGGTTGTAAGCTTTATCTCTGAGAGAGGGAAAATAAAAAAAAAAGTCCACAGGAGACTTTGATGTATGTAAAACATCTGCCCAAACATCTCTAGCAATAATGTCATCACAGTGATAGTTCTTATTCTTGACTTATCCATTCAGCTAAGGTTTTACATTTGGGTTAGGCTTCATTTTTTACTTTGTAAGGATGGCTAAGCCATATGGGACTGTAGGAGCAGGCTCTGTACTAGTGCTGGTGAGTAATATGTGGAGTAGAAGATGGCTAAGAGTGATGTGGAATCCTGACTCACCTGCAGAGGTTAAACTGTGGGAATCTCTTTAGTTTTGGAGCAGTCATAAGGTGGGTGATAGATTACCTGAAGGGTTGGGAAGAGTATAGTTTTGGGATCTTGGGATCATAGAACCATAGAATATCCTGAGTTGGAACAGACCCACACAGATCATAGAAGTCCAGCTCTTGGCCCTGCATAGCATCAGCCCCAAGAGTGCCTGAGAGCATTGTCCAAACACTTGTTGAACTTTGTCAGGCTTGTGCTATGACTGCTTCCCTGGGCATCTTGTTCCAGAGCCCAGCCACCCTCTGGGTGATGAACCTTGTCCCAGTGTCTGGCCTTCATCTCCCCTGACACAGCTTCATGCCATTCTCTTGGGCCCTATCACTGATCACCAGAGAAGAGATCAGTGCCTGCCCCTCTCCTTTCCAGGTTAACCTGATTTGTTCCCTGTTTGTATTAGTGTTTGAGAAAAATAATACTTGGGAGCAAGAATCTGATTCCACCTGTATTCACTACATTTATCACGTTGTTTGGGGTTTTTGTTGCTGTTGTTTTTTTCTTTTTTGTTTGGTTGTTCCTTTTAAAGCTAAATGTGCTTTAAAAGGAACAACCATAGTAGAGAAAAAAAGGAAGTAAAAATTAGTCAAATAATGCAAAATGAGAATAAGGCAGAAATGAGGGCTAGGGAAGGATCCTTTAAAATGAATGTTAAAGGTATGTAAATTCTGCAATTTATTCAGTGAGGAAAGGTGTTGAATTGTGGCAGAAAGTGGTCTGCTGTTTCTGATTCATCAATTTAGGGATGCATAGGTGCTCAGATTAAAAAAAAATATATGAAATGCTACCATATGGTTTTTGGTCACTAGCTCTGCTTAAATGACAGCTGAAAGTAAGCCTTAGATTCATGCTAGTGGTTTCATCCTGGTTTTTCCCCCAAAATTCTTTTGCTTAGTCCATATCACTGACCTTTCCTCTTTACAGAAAAATCATTTATGAAATATTAAAGCTGTGTGGAAGCCTTTGTAATTGCAGCTTCAGCAAGATTTGCAATTATGCAAGAAAATACTGAAATGCATACCTGTGTGCATCTCCTCTCTTAGATATGCAAAAGCCCTTTACTGTTGCTTTATTAACTGTTACATTTCTGTTTCTCACCTGCTTTTGCAGAGGAAATACATGAACCCACATGTCCCCCAGTAGTAAATATGCTGCATGTCTTTATATGAGCAGGCAAAAAGAGCATATTGAACCAGGTTGAAGGTGAAAAAGATTTTTATGCTCAAGTTTCTGATTACACCATTATAGTAGCATCACTAATTCCCCTCCTTCCTCCTATTGTCTTCTTTCCTCTGTTGTCATCAGTGGCCACTGTTGATTTGTTGACTCTATTAAAGTATTCAAGGAAGCCACAGGCCTGTCATTTTGGTCATAACCTTAATCTGTTTTCTCACCTTGGGAGAAAATGTGTTAATACACTGTCTGATTCTATAGAATGGACTTATTGAGAAAGTTCCTGACACAAATCTGCAATACATTTGCAAGGAAAAAAAGGTTTTCTGAATCTTGATTAGTTTAACAGATAGCAAGCCATATTTAGCTGGAAATTTTTATAAGAACCACACCAAATTAAGTAACAGTAAGCAATTGTAATGGTACGTTGTGTAGTAATTTTTGAGCTGAGTGAGTTGCAGCTCCTCCTGATTTCTCATAATCTCTGATTCCTTGTTATTTCTGAATGATTAAGCAAATCATTTATGCTAACTTCTGCTTTAATTTACATCTCTGTAAAGCCTGTGTAACTGATTCTGGAGTTGCTTTAGTTTTTAATACAAGTAAAGGGAGGGGTCATTCCTGCTAGCTTGCTGATTTGGAAAATAAATTGAGCTTCCCCCCCCACCTCCCCATTTTTTTCTGCCTTACAGATAAATGGTATAGCTACCTAACTGCTTCTCATAAAACATTTTAAAATTCTTCATATTGTGTATCATCTTCTTTATAATAATTGTTTATAGTTCTGAGTAACTGCCTGCTGTGCAAATAGGGTATATTTTAAGGAAAATGAAAACAGACTTGAGTTTTCTTACAGCTTATTTTCTGTTCTCTTATTTGGGGAGTATTTGGGTTTTATCCTTGTATTTGAGAAACGGACATTGTGTTTTAGTTTGTATTAAGTTTTAAATTTAACTTGCATTTTCCAACTAGCTAAATTTGCATCTTGAACTTAAAAATTTGCTTTAAAATTTTTTTGGTATACAGATACACGTTTTTTTGAATAATCTTGTTCATGTCAGTTATATATTGTATATCCCTGAACTGCTCCTTTTTAATCTTATTTGAAAACAGTGGTGTCCATTACATGTACTGGAATGTAGTAATTTCCTAGTATTGGGAGATGCATTTTTGGTCCTTGTTTTGCCTGTGTCAGTCAGTCCTGCCCCTCCATCTGAGACTTTGTGTGATGGTCTGAATAGCTGTAAGAGCTGAAGCTGCAGTTGACGTAGTTGCCATCACTAAGTTGGCTGGAAAACTAAGTAGGCCAGGGTTGGTATCATTTGGCTTAAATGACTGGAAAAGATTTTTTTTCTATTGCTTTCATTTTTGGTGCCAGAGTTCTCTCTGTTGTGGAACTACTCATTTATGGCCTGCAAATCTGGGAAGTAATCCTTCTGTTCTATTAATCTGTCTTGCCAGACACTGTGATCTAGTTATTAGAACAAAAGATGATGAAAGGAAATGTTGGGATTAAAATGTATTTTATGGTTGCTAGAAGCTCTTATTAGTAAGGGTAAAAAGAATGTATATTCAACCAGTGGAGAAGATTAATGTTGTCTTGAAATAAGTCCCTATAATTTACCTGTAATATTTCAATAAATTTTTCCCATGCCAATAAATGTTGGAATAGGAAAGATATCATAAAGGATAAGGTTGTACTAACTGAAAAACAGGTGTCTTTGAAGCATATACTAATTACAAATTAAAATATTTGGGAATGAGGCTACTGCCTCTGTTGGTTGTGTCATTTAGTGCTGTAAAGCTTTGATCTCTGGTTAGTGATCTTTAGCTCTTCTGTGATACATTTAGGGATTCTTAGGGATTTTTTTTAATCAACTATAAAGAATTCTTTTCTATGTCTCTCCTTCCTATCTTATTTATTAGAAATCATTTTCCATGAGGTATGTGGGTGGTATTAATATTAGGACCAACTTGTAATGGAAAAATCT
Organism: Zonotrichia albicollis; assembly: GCF_047830755.1. Lineage (NCBI taxonomy): Eukaryota > Metazoa > Chordata > Aves > Passeriformes > Passerellidae > Zonotrichia > Zonotrichia albicollis. The sequence continues at coordinate 31,755,929 of NC_133821.1, forward strand.
TACTAATGCAAAAAGATCATAGTGTTCACTGAAAAAAGGTTCCGTTAACTTCATTTATTTTGGCTGAAATGGTGCAATTCAATTCCACAAGGAAGAGACTCAAATTGTCTCAGTTGCCTTTATATATATGTAAGAGGACATTTTGATGACAGGATGATTAATGCGTGTGAAGAAAAAGTGTATGTTGCTTAAGTGGGCCCGATATCACACATGTACATTGCAAGGTAATAAATGTGGGTGTTATTATGTGGCAGCCAAAACCTTGTAGATTATAGTCTCAGAACTCCCCCAAACTGGCTTCGGCTTCGAAAGGGTCATTGTAGTTCAAAAAAGTGGAGTCAGTATTACTGTGTCTTTTACTTGGTATCAAAACGTTTTCTGCCTCTGTGTTGATAATGAGGAATATTAGGCTCTTTTTGGTTTTTTGAAAAAAGCATATTGTTAATTTTTATTGTACTACTACACATTTTTACTCTACCTATTATACTCTTTACTTTTAACTGTTGGACTGTTTCTTTATTTATACATTGGTATACCAATATGCATTATACCTATAAATATCAGTACAATACAAGGCTTATATAAAAAAAGAGAAAGAAAGAACCCATGGTATTCTTCAGTCAAGGAGCTTCTGCTTTTTTGCCATAGTCTCTTAACCAGTGCAACTGCTCAGGAGTATTTGGTTGTGATGTTCTTTTTTGCCACACAGATTACTGCAATGTAGTGGAAGTTAGCAGTTCTGTTAGCACTTAATATGTGAAGATACTGGCTTTTGTTTGCATGACAGTTCTACTTGATCCAAACCAAGTGGCAAAATTCATGTTAAATTTCATTGTTGTGTTTTTGTGAGTAGGATCTGAAGAGCACAGATCTTTAGGTTAGAAAATAAAATTATAATAAATTTTCTGTACCTGTCTCATTAGCAGTAACATGGGCACAATCCTGTGCCGCATATTATCTGGAATGACCCTTTCTTGAACAGGGAGGTTGTACCACATGATCCACTGTGGTACTTCCAACCTTACCCTGTCTGTGATTCTGCAGTACTGTGACCCATATGGCAGGGAAGCTTTCCTTGCTAGGAAGTGCTTTTGTTTGGTATTGCTGTCTCTGATGCACAGTTTGTTTGTGCTAGAGAGCTAAAAGCTTAACTTGGGATGCACTGAAGGAATTTGCCTGTCAGCTCTTTGGCCCTGTACCTCTCATCTTTGAAACTCTTCCAGATCACACCGAGTGCGCTATTAGAGGAAGGAGTATTGATATCTTTCACCACCTCAGTTCACCATCAAATGGATTTTCCATTGCTTGGAGTTGGTATTAGGTTCTATGTTGGCAGATGCTGATGTAGTTTCAGAGCAAATGGATCTTAGTAACTAATCCTTGCCACCTCCTTGAGAGGTGATTTGCTGTATCTGACAGATGGGGAAGCACAGGAGTGAGAGGTGGTTGTAGAGCTGGGATTAGAGTGCTGATGTCCTAGGCTTCTGGTCCTGTGCTCTGCACAACCACACAGCCAACCTTTCCTACCCATCTCTTGTTACTCTCTTGGGGCAAATTCTTATTGAACATTATTAATAAGGACAACTGGGGAATAATCCTGTTGTCCTAGTCAGGAGAGAAAGTGTCTTTTAGTTCTATGCTATTGTATGGAATTTATTGCTAACAGTCAGGAGACCTTAAATAACTACATCAAACAGCCCATTTGGTGCCAGCCTTTTCTTATTTAGCTTAGTCTAAACTGACACCAAACTTTGAGACCTCCTCTCCTCCCACAGTGGAGAGCCACTGGGATTTTTTATACCACACATGGTTTCCCTCCTACATTTTCCTCCCATGTCAGATATTCATACCCCCTTTAATAACCAGCAGGGGGATCATTACATTGAGCTACTGCCAAATGCATAATGACTGCTGCCTTTGCCTTACACAGTCACTGCACTACTGATATCCAATTCAGCATTGTAAAGTGCTTAGGGCTACCTTGGGGATGTGCTATATTAAACTCAACTATTCTAAATCCTATTTAATACAAAGAGGTTGGTGGTGGGGGAGGGGGGAGGGAGATTTAAAATTGTCATTAGTCACCTATTTTTAACAAGTAAAAATACCTGGTCACTTAGGGCCCAATTCTGTCACTCTAAAGTCATGAATGGACCCCCTGATTTTAGTATGGAGTGCATGGAGGTGAACACTCTGCTTGCCACAGGGGGAGGCAGAATTAGGTCCTATAAAGCGGTGCCTGAGACAGTAAGTTTTCAAGAAGCTGATGGGGGTGAGCGTGCCCATTTCTGAATTCCCCTTAGAAATGTTTTACAGTGGAAACAGGAAAGCGGAAACATGCTTCATATCTGACTAAAAATAAAGGTACTCTTAAACTTGTAAAAGGCAACATTTTTATTTGAATGATATGACAGAGCTGCCACAGGAGTGTTACCTGCTATAAAGAAAGCTTAAGAATTATTACCTTTATTAGACCAGTGACACTGAGCTTTAGCCATACATTTCTAACTTCTGTCCCTCTACAGAGACAATTTTCTTTTCTTAAATAAACTGTCATGCTAGTGTTAATATATTGTTGGCTCCCTCATACTCTGAGAATACTGCTGATATAAAACATGTATATGTTAGATTGGTAATAGTATCTTTAGTGTAGCTGACTAGAACAAATGTGTTTCCCTCATGGCTGTGCTAATGTGATAAAGGAAAATTGGCTGTTCATCAGCTTTTGGCTGGGTAAAGACAGTAGAGATGGAGCCACATTCTTTTTTATGCATTAATACCACTGAGAACTTTTCACTAGTTATATTTCATGTGCAGGCATGTTGTGCAAAGATGTTGTAAAACATGAGATAATGCTACAAATAACAAAGTAGAAAAGCCTGTATCTTTTATGATGATAACAGTCAAACACCAAATGACAGTAACAGGCTGTAAAAAATGTGATGCGGAAAAAAATGCAATGTAACCACAATATATATGTATACTTAGGCTCTTGCAAATAGGGCATCAGATGTTTAGAGGGCTTTGTATTAAAATTAAATAAAGAAATTGTTATATTTAGGTCATTGATGTGTCAACACAAAAGATAATTTAAAATGGAGAGATGTATTTTGAGCGGTGAAACTCATATGCAATAACTTTTTGAACAAATCTCAAGGCTTAGTAATTATGATAATAGCCTTCAAATTTCCATCAGTGGAAGGGCAATAAATATTCCTGTCTAAATTTGGGAAATATTGACTGAATCTGGAAATGGCAATAAAGCTCAGCATACTTGTTTATGTTTGAAAGTACAGTTTAAGGAGGAAAAATTCATTTGTGCAATCTTGGTGAAGCCAAAAGAAAAATGGCCAAACAAACCCCTCCATTTTATTTCATGTTTTCTTTCTTAAAATGCTGATAGGCTCATGTTGCTCAAGGCACAGATGCTGATCATCTGAGCTCAGATTTATAGATAATTGTGTCCATTTATCTTGGTCTGAAATTTGAAAGATTTTATTGTCAGAGTAGTATTGTGTGTGCTTATATTGTGGTTTTCAAGCTGGTATTTTGTTAACTGGTAAATAAGTTCTGTCTTTCCTTTTTTTGCAACAAATTATTCTGGCTTGTAAACCTTCTGTGTCCTCACATAGGTATTGTTCTTATGGAAGCAGTAATTCCAGGTTTATTTTCTTTTGATTGGCGTGACTGTCAAGATGGGCTAAAGCACTCTAGTTTTATTTGCCTTGATAGACTTGATTCACAAGGCATATGTACCTGCAGAATTAAAATAATGCTCTCTTAATTGGCGGCAGCAAAATGGTGTTTCAAAAGTTTAAAGCTACCAAGTTATCATGTGAAAAAAGCTTTATGCAAGCTAAACATTGCTAAAATCCAAATAATTTAATTTTTTGCAAGTAAATTTACTGAAATAAAAATTTTTGGTAAGTCCAACTTAGTTTCTATAACTAATTTCATTAATCAAAACCTGAATATAGCCATAATATTTCTGGTTTTTAGTTTGTGTGGGCCTGGATTTTTAAAATGAGAATACTGAATTTCATATAATGTAAGGCTGAAAGGCACTCCCATATTATTAAACTTTTCCTAATTTTGGGTAACCTAAGTCTAAGCATTTCTAATGCAAAAAACCCCCCAACTTTGTCAAAGCTCAGCATCTTGTGACTTTGTGGAGCTGGGAGAATGCCATAAAGAATTTCTATGAATGTTAGCTCAGATTTAAAATGAATTGGCAGGAAAGGGAGCGCTTGCAGAAAACAGTGCCCTGGGGTGCTGGCTGAGTGCATATTCCTAGCCAAGGGTTCCCTGGATGAAAGGGAATTACCCAGTGGGTGTAAAGTAGATGTAGGCAGTTCCTATACTGTTCCCTTCAGCCCTTGTAGAAGAAGCATGCTTGGGTTAGAGAGGCATTTTGGGGGCTGTTGGAGGCCTGTGTTTGATTATCTTAAGCATGGTGTGCAGCCCCTTGAGGCCTGTTCGAAGTGATGTATGAGAAGAGCTGTGACAGCTGTAACATGTGCCCATGGCCCAAAGTGGTGGTGGAGCTGTAACCAGCCTTGTACCTTGTGAAACACACCCACCCTTCTTTTCCTCCCTTCCCCTCCATCTCCACCAGATCCCTGTGCTGTAGTTCCTTCTTTAACCCCTGTAGAAATTTTATACCCTCTGCATCTGAGTGGTGATATGTTAATGAAAAAGAGGTAACTGCTTTCAGTAGGCACCAAAAATAAAGACACACAACAAATAGCCTGAGGTAATGATATCAGTTAATCAGTGATAGGCAAAAAAATGTAGAGAAATTAAAGTGATTGCATGATAAAGCATGTGTTTGCCCCTTTGATTCTATAGGTGCATCACAGCCGAATTAGTTTCTTCTTGAATGGTTGGGAAGATGATAACACAGCTTTTGATTCAAGGACTCTTATGGGAACAGTTATAGATACTGATGATGATGGTACTCTGCAAATTGGACAAAGCTTCACAGGTAAATCTTGTAGTACTTTAGTGGAATGCACTGGAATAATCAAAATATACATTATGTGCTTAAAAGAAGCGTGTGAGTAATTTAAGTTACATATATGGTGAGAAGTAATACCTTACTGTGGAAGAAAATTCATATTTTTCCATTATCTTTCTCAAAAGATTGGCTTGAAGATAGCATAAATTATGATCATCTACCAAACATCTATGTATAGGAATAGATTGATGTTTGGTAGCTGATAATAATTTATATGATGGGTTTTCCTGAATTCTCTTAAAACATGTATGTAAAGTGACTTATTCCACTAATTTCTCCCTGTAGTTTTTCTGAGTAAATATAGGGAATATTGCATGGAATTTTGCATGGCAACTAGACTACTCTCTCTGCAGAGTCAGGAAGAGAGCTGAAGGTTTCTGGCTGTCTGTGTTCTTCAGTTTTATCAATACTCATGTAAACCATGGCAGAATGAGAATCTTTCAGCTTCTAGTAATGCCTGAAAGTTTTACTCTTCATACACATGTAGAGTTTTATATGTTCTATATCATGACATGATCATTGAAGAGCAGTGGGGGATGTTTGGTTACTTTTCACTAATTCTTGGCTCTGCAGGTGTAAGAACACTAACTATTGCTCTTCAGGAACATGCACAATTTGAAGTTGGTTCTAAAAATATGTCCCATAAACAGTTTTATTGTGGCTTTGGGCAAGAAAGTAGTCTGTTCCCCATTTCTTAAAGCTTGTATTTGGAAATGTACTTTGTTGTGATTTTGATTCTGAATGCTGGATAGCTAATAATCATATAAAAGAAAGGAATCTTTTAAAATGCTTTTTATCTTTATTGTATAAATTGATAGGTATAGTTGTACCTACTGTATCTCTTCTCTAATTAGAGGTGGCACATGGACTGGCTCATTACTTCTGTCTAATGAGCCGGTCCCTGTGCCACCTCTCTAATCAGAAAAGAGATAGGTACAAAATGTTCTTATAAAGTTATTATAAATCATTCTTTTTTTATCAAAAAAATTAAGTCACTGCCCTCTATAGTTTTGTCCAGGCCCAAGATGGTTTCATTCAGGAGGGGTAATTGTGCAAGAGAGATTTCTGAGTGCTGAATTAAAGGTGCTCTCATGCAGTGCAAGGCTGCCTTCTGCTCAATAGATTATTTATAGTATATTTCCTTAGGTTTAGAGCAATTTGTTGGAAGAATGCAAGATTTTCGATTTTACTCAGTGGCACTTACAAACAGGTAAAGAACTTTTATTTTTGTAGCAAAATAAGAGTGTGGTGAGAAAGAAGTGTAGATAACAATATGCTTATTTCTCAAAGTGTAGTGCTTTTCAGATGTTTCCTTTAGATAATTGATTGTGACGATGTAGTTCCCTGAGCCTCATTTCAAAGATTATCTTTAATCCTAAAAAATCTTGAGTTAAAATAAATTCAACAACTGCATGTATTTTGCTTTTGAACTGTTGCTTAAATAGGCTTGATGTATGTAGTGCTGTGTGTAGTGTATATGTAGTGAAGCAAACACTGTAATAAATATGTGCTCTCCTTGTTATTGTTGTCCTTGCTACAACCTGACTTAGTATGTATTCTGCAGAGAGTAGATCCAGTTGCTAGATTTCAATGCTTATGAACTGTCTAGGTGTTACCTACTCATCATAATTCTGTCATAATAGTGTGTGCTGATAAGCTTAGTCCTGGTGGATAAGACTTCCTAAGCTTCCTATGAGCTGTGTGTAAACGGTAGGGCAAGAAAGGGAGCTACAGGGTCAAAACTGGACCACTCAGATGCCAGTCTGATGGGGAGGACAGGCATTCCTAGGATTGGCATGCTGGCTTTGTGGCTGGAAGATTGGCTCCCCGTGCTTAGCTGTTGCTTTCCTCTGGTTTCACTTCCCCACAGTATCCATGTCAGGTAGTTTGGTGCTCACCTGCCCCACACACACACCCCTGCCCTGAGGTGCCACTGTCCCTTGCTCTTCAGACGAAGTTGTCACCATAAGCCACCAATGACTTCGCTCCCTCAGCCCACAGAGCCCTGAGCAATTGCTTTGACTTCCTGTGTTCCTGAGGCCAAATTACTGTTGCCACTGCAATTTCTGTTGCCCTCCAGCCTCCCTTCCTAGCACATTACAAAGAGATGTTACCTTTGTTATCCGGCTCATGCTGGATTAATCCAGTCATTTCAGGCTAGGCAGAAGTAGTCAGGTCCTATTTGTCTGCGTGGTGCTTCCGGGGAGGCTGCGCACAATGACACTCAGAACTGCAGACCTTCAGGGTACTTAATGATAGTCTTTCAATAAGATGTAGAGCAGTTTCCTCAGAGCTCAGCTGTCTGCAGGACATTATGATGAACTGAGCTCCTGTGAATTGGAAGCATTAATGTGAATCTGAATTCCAAGTTTTATGAAAATCGCGGTGGTTGTATTTCTCAGAGCAATGCTTGTCAAATCTTTTGAACTACAGTTTAGGTCAGTAAGATGAATAAAGCTTAACAATTGAAAATTAAGGTATTTTACAGACTGTTTTGACCTACTGATGTCTTTCTAAATTTGATTTTATATCCACAAATAGCATGGTGCAAAATGTTTCTCTGGGATAAACTGGGAAGGAAAGTCTTGCCTGCATACCAATTAATTTAGGCTATGGATATGCAAAAAGTTGTGTAACTCTGTGAAAGCTGTAGTGGCAGCTAGCAAGTATTTATTTGCTTAATAAGCACACAAAATTACATTCTTACTGATCAAGTAGGAAAATGGGAAAAGTTACAAGGTTTAAATATAAAAATTCAGTCTCTTCTAAACTCACAAAATCCTTCCTTTGTATCACCAATAAGCAGATAAAGAACTGTTCATGTCATCCATATATCTGCTTGCTTGCCTGCCTACCTACCTTTGTATTTATTGCAGATGCTGATGTCAGAGGGAACTGAAGTATCTCAATGATTTGACGTGACTAGGTTGATTGCAGTTAAAAAAGGGGACATCTTCATAAAAATTAACTAAAAGTGAAAATATTTCTATCCAGATTTCCTAAGATACAATATGATATTGTTCAAGCTGGTCTTTTGGGAGAATTTGAGTGCAAACATTGAACTTCACTGTGGTTACAGGCAGTACATTGGCACTATGGTGTGTTTAAGAACAGAATCCAGAATGCTGATTGGAGTCAGATATGATGCTGCAATAAAATGTTAAGAGTTTTTCTCCATGCATCTATGGTGGGATTAATCTGTTTAGCTTTAGACCTCTTACCAAAGAATTTCTTTCCCTTGGTGTCTGAAGGGCTCCATATGTGTGGAGCAATGGAAGGAGCTCCAGGATGGTTCTTCACAGGTACTTTCTGAAGATGCCTACTGCTACCATTGATAATGTAGAGACCTTGGGGGGAGCCTTCACTCCTAGCTGAGTGCCCCGTTCTTAAGAATTTGCATCAGGAGTTTAGGGCTTCTACTATAATCTAACCTGAATTTTGTTTAATCTATGAACCTAGACGCACAAAGTGATATTTGTTCTTCATGTCATGTATCTAATTACTATTCTCTGTGCTGTGACAGAGACATTTTGGAAGTATTCTCTGGAAAATTCCCTCATCTTCATACGCAGTCTGAGTGCCGCTGTCCTGGAAGTCACCCCCGGGTACACCCTTTGATACAGAGGTACTGCATCCCTAATGGTGCAGATGATACCACTAATGACAGGGTGCTGAGGCTGGATGCAGAAGCCCACCCTCTCCACTACATCAATGATAATGACATTGGGACCGCTTGGATTTCATCTGTGTTTGCTAATACTGCAGGTCTGGATCGTGGTGTTTCAATCACAATAGATTTACAAAATGGACAGTATCAGGTAATGGGAAGATGCCGTTTGCCATTTATTGAAACAAAACTAAGAAAAGATTTTTATAGATATTGCGTTGCAATTTTGAGGATATTCAAACCTTATGCTTTAAAATGTTATCCTTAGAGGACCACGAAGAAAGATTCCTTTATTGGCATGTAACAGTGCAAAAGGCAACAAAATGCATTATGGTTCTCAGCATTCTCTTTTGATGTGCCTGTTTTAACCAGCAGCAATCTAGAGTAGAAACACAAGAGTTGATCCTGTGTGAAGGCACCAATATTTGGAAACTGATTGTTGTCTCTTAACTCCACTTTTGTAAATTTCAACTTTTATTTTAATTTATATTAAAACTTAAGGTGCTTGTTTTGTACCTGCTGGTAGAAAACTGCAGATAAATGAAATTTAATGTATCAAATGCACATTGACATATTAGAGGGTGTTTCTGTTTGTAGATGTTCTGGAGGTGATAGATTATCCTCCCAAGGAATATGTGGGAGGAAAGGAGAAAATAAGCAGGTGTAGTTATTGAAGAGGCCATATTGCTCCTAAGCCTCCACTAGGCTCTTGAAGAATGTCAGGATGTCTCGGAAACAGGGACATATCAGAACAGGGGCTGCATTCACAGCAGGGAATTCACCAAAATTCATCAAATTTTCTTTCTGGCCTATTGTTTTTTAATTATTGGTGAGTAGGGAAAGAATATGATGACAGGATTTGGCTATGTATGTAAACATTCGTTGTTTAGTTAAAAGTGATTTTAAATGAATGTGGAACTCTTGACTTTTGCTTATTTGATACACACACTTCTGCTTAAGCAGTATGCTGAGGGAAGTGTTGTTTAAAACAACATTTGATGAGATTCTGAGCTAAAAATATGTAGAATTTAAAAAAAAAACTTACCTGCTGTCAGACAAACAACTTGTTGAATATTTGGCACCACATAGTTACAACTTTCATTTTTACCAAAATAACATGGCTTTAGCAAATTGTGTACCTGACTTTGTAGAGCATTTTCAGTCTTTGAGAAAAAGTAAAGTTCTGATGCAGTAGTTCAGTAGTTGTCTGATAGTGTCTGAGAAATCAAAGAGCTTGTTCAACAAAAAATATTCTCTCTGGCTTTAGTTAGGAATATGTGGGGTGAAATATGGCTACTTCTGCCTATAAGTGGTAAAGCAGACTGTATAGTTACATTAAGAAAAAGGTTTACATTCTCATTGTTTTACAACTTAGCCATTAATATCAGTTCATAAATTTGTTATCTTTTTGTAGGTATTCTATATTATACTGCAGTTCTTTAGCCCACACCCTGAAGCAATAAAAATTGAGAGGAAAAAAAGAGATGATCTAGAATGGGAAGACTGGCAATATTTTGCTAGAAATTGCAGTATTTTTGAAATGGAGAACAATGGATCTCTGGAAAAACCAGATTCTGTCAACTGTCTCCAGATGCATAGGTATGAGTGAGTATTATCTGCATAATACAGATGGTTTGAACAGGTAACATCCTGACACGTTTCACTGCTATGTCCCAATGAGATAGAATCTTTTAATTTGGTACAGTCATTTGTTATGGATTGCTGAATATATTAAAGATCCTAAACATGACCTTTCAACTCAAAATTGCCAAAAAGTCTCCTGTAATTTTTATCAGATTTTAATAATTTGAGTCTGAGTCAATTGATTCCTCTGTTATTTTTGAGGCAGAGTTTCAAAATGTTCCGTGTTAGTGTTTTGATGGCTATTGTCAGTAGAATTGCAGAACACTGAGAGGATAAGTGGAGGAAGGCACTAATATAACATTGTTCTAAACAGTCTAGTAAATATGGAAGTCTACCTTCTGATCTCTGAGAGGGCAACTTGTTTTGAAGCTTAGGAAAGAGGCCAGACTGAAGTACAAAAGCCAGTCATTCAACCCTGCTAGTGTTATGCAATGCATGTAAAAAATGAGTTGAAAATGGTATCTTGAAGCTTTCTCATCTTTCTAAGCAAAAAGTGATATAAAACTCTGGGAGGAGAGGCAAGAAAGATTATTACCATTTAGAAATACGTTGCAAGCCCTTTTACTTTCAATTAACATGTGAAAATTGAAAGCTGTATAATATATAAAATATACATTTACTATATATAGTGTATAACGTACATAATAGTTAATATGTTACCTTATCACACACACATACCTGTGTATGTACACATACATATATATAATTGAAATTTTGCCCCTGCATACATTCAGCTGCATTATTTCTTGCCTGAGTTCAGATGCCAGTCAGTATTAGATTTGTCTAGTACTTGGCTGGAAATCAGTGAGAAAATACTTTTCCAGGTGCTGTAGGTACTTTGCCTTTTTTTTTTCCCCACTTTTTCTACCTTTCTAAGACTTTTCAAGTGTCAGCGTCTTTGTCTGTTCTCCAGGAGTTCAGTATTCTGAGGAGAGGAGCATAAGGTCATTTGAGTTACACCATTCTTCTGGAAAGAAATCTGAGCTTTATTGCTGATCTTTGAAGCAGAGCGTAGAGGAAAATGGAAATATCTTAAGTAAGACAGATGTTTTTGGATAAATAAGTGAGGTGCAATACCTTTTTCAACCCCAAAATATGAATTTGTATAATTTTAAAAAAGAGCAGAGGAGTTAAATATAGACTGTTTCCATAAATAAATGGACTGTTCTCTAAGCAACACAGTTTCTCCCCTTCAATTAAAATGTAAATGATGATAGGAAATTATATGAATGAATAATTTTTGGGTACAGCTGATATACAGAAAGCTTTAAGTGATAAGACATATATTGGTGAATATTCTGTGTGCTTAAAGAGGAGCTGCTGTTGGAACAAAGCCCCAAATTTATGTCAGCAGTGTAACAGAGTTCCCTGGAGGATTTTATTGTAAAACAAAACTTGTTTCTCTCTCTTTCTTTCATACCCACAAACTTGTAGCTGCCAAGACATGTCCAGATTGTCTGTCCAGGATTTAGACACCAGTGTCCTTGTGTCCTAGTGGTCTATCTAGGATTCCCTGGATTTACATGGAAGACAAATGACCTTGGTTTTGAAATCCTTACTGTAACTTGATGGTTCTTGTTTTGGTGATCACATGCTAGTACTGAATGGACTCTCTTTTGTGTCCTTTAGGAAATGAAAGTGATTAAGGTTTTTGTTTCTCCATCCTGTATCACCTATGGAAGTTAGGAGTTGCTCACTGTCCTTTATCCCCGTATCAGAGGCTTGAATCTTTGCTTAGTCTGAATATTGGCTGCCCCTTATTTTAGAATCTCCTTTGTTTTCCTGAGAAACTGCATGTAGAGGCCCTAAAATCTTGATGCTTATCTAGTTGCCATCAGCCTTACAGTCTTTCTGCTGTTCCTTCTGATGCTTCCATACCAACATGGTGTTATCTGCCATTTGTACCTGTCTAAGCATTTCCATTACAGTTCTATACGACATGGAAAAAATATACTTTATTTAGTTATCTGTGGAGGGAAAGAGAAGGCATAATCACCCAGAAAAACGGATATATTCCACTGAGATTTTTGTGAAGCACTGAACTGGATTAGGAACTCAGGAAATTCAAAGATCCTTCATGAAGACAGAAGAGCTTGGCTCAGCAGACCTAGCCTAACTAGAAATCTCATCTTTCAAAAACTGACATATTTTCAAGTGACATTTTTTGAGTGTTGCATGTCAGGTGCCAGGTGATTACGTGATAATGTAATACCTATTTTTAATGATCCCATGTAGGTGTGCAAATCAGCAGACATTCTTTTCTCTTCCAGAGGCTAAACTCTGCCTAGTACATAGACCAACGTGACATAATTCGTACCAAGTTGTGCAAACGTGCACTTTGTATCTACTTGTTTACTCAGTTTTACTTGAATTCTCAGGACTGTCCTTCCCCTTCCTGGGCTCAAAAATGTGGTTTTATTCTCAGTCTTACTGCTTTCCATTACATTATCTTGTCCTTCACTTGCTGGAAGGTAGCATGTGTTTCTAACCATATCATCAGAGGAGCTGATAATATCGTCCCGTGACTCTGGAATTCAAAATATAACAATTGTTTCTGTATTTTTTTTAAAGTGTTTAGCAGGTGTATTACTAACAACATAAGCCTATTAATTATTGTGTTAGTTGACTGAATGTTTTCCTTATGTGGTTCAAGTCTAGTTTGTGTTTCTCAAGGACAGTGTGTTAAATCTCTTGAAAATGTGTGCAGGTGACACTGTATCAATCACACTTTAATCATATTTTGAAGTTGCCTGGTAAAGGCTTTACTTTTAATTGGAAATTTTGGGTCTGGAGAAGAGCATGGTAGTTTAACAGACAAAACAGTCATATAGAGAACATTTTTTTTCCCCATCTTGAATTCTGGTGACTGGAAATCCACTGACATAGGAATTTTTACTCAGAAAGCATGAAACTACCATTTACAGTTGAGACCCTGTCTGAGAAACAGTATGTTAGGGGCTAGAATCTGTAAAATATGTAATATTTTGCGTTTAATTTGTTTTCCTCTCTATTTAAACAGCTTTACACCGTATTCTCGTGGTAATCTAACTTTCAGCGTTCTTACCCCGGAACCAAATCACCGACCTGGTTACAATGATTTTTATAATACTCCATCTATTCAAGAATTTGTAAAAGCTACACAAGTGAGGATTCATCTCCGTGGCCAGTATCACACTAGTGAACCTTGGGTAAATTTTAGGCACAGGTACTATGGAGTTAATGAAGTTACAGTCAGTGGAAGGTAAGTGTTATGTGATTCTTCCCACATCCAGCACTGTCTCTGTTACTCTGCATGGCATATAGGGACCTGCCTAAAATTTGATCAACTTGTTTTGCTTTTACATCTATGATTGAGAAAGGAATTTGGTCTGAAGCAGTATATCAAGTTGGAAATGACTGGTGTACTGTTTTGTAAAACTGTTTGCTCACATTTTTTTTTACAATTAATTATACTTATTACACAAATCTGTCAAAAGCAATCCTTTCCTTGGAATTACCAATGCCTCTAAGCAAAGGCTTATGTCTGAAACAATGGCTTGTGCTTTATTTCAGTTAGTCTTCCAAGCTGTAGATTCCCAGACATGGCAATTTTAGCAGTCAGTGCAGAGCTTTTCCTTTGTTTTAGTTGGAGTTTTCCTTTCAAAATTGGGTAGCCGTCAGTAAAACTGTTGTACTATCTGTGACTGACAACTTTATTGTATATGATAAGTGTGCTGTCTTGTGAAGGGACTAATTATGCCCTGGAAATAATATGCAAATTTGGCAATGAAATAGTTTCCAAGAAGCATATGGTGCAGATTTGTAAGTATTGTTATTCCTGAAATTATATTGGTAGCTTTCATTTTGAGAGAAAGTGCCCTGTTAGAAGTCTTGTTTACTTTAAAATTTTCTATCTTATTAATATATTTTGATTATTGATTTAGATGTATTATGATAATGCGTTTACTAAAACAGCTTTACATTGTGATGATGTTACAGTAAAATAATTTCAGCTGTAGTTTGCAAAGCTGTGTCATGCCTCCAGAAGAGCAGCCTTGCAGGTAGAGTGGTATGGTTATTGACTATTAATTAAGACCCTATACAGATTTTATTTTAGTAAGAATTGGAAATTTTAATAGACATAAAATGGGTTAAAATTCAGACTTATTCCTGATGTGGTTAAGATTTCTTGAAAAACTAGAGCCACACTGGAAGTTTTTAATATTGATGAATAATTGTAATTTATTTAATAAAAGCTTACATATCAATGTTACACACTGAAATACAGTTTTCATCACATATCATATAAGGCAAGAGTAGCTCTACTACATGCTGGTTCTTACTTTCTTCAAAAGCAATTGTTGATGCTTAAAAATATATTGAGTGAAGTAATCTTTTGTAGTTTACTGCACCTAAGAACATTCTCTTCAGTGACATTTATTTGTTCTTAATAAGGAACCAGGCTATGTAATACACAAATTTGACTTTGTGACTGTGTAATATGTTTTTGCACAGATGTGCTTTCATGTTCTAACTTTTGACACCACCTATTGTTCTTTCAGGTGTAATTGCCATGGCCATGCTGATGATTGTGACACAACTGTGAAACCATACAGGTGCCTGTGTGTCAAGGAAAGCTATACAGAAGGAAATAATGTGAGTCTCATCTTCGTCTGTCTGTGCCATCTCTGCAGCCTCAGCACTGGAATTTCAGACCTGGGAAAGAGTGTGTGTTAGTATGAGTGTGTTAGTGTATGTGTGTGTTAATGTATGTGTGTGTTAGTGTATGTGTGTGTTAGTGTAGGCCTGTCTTTCAGAGGGAAATTTTCTGTGGCAGATTTGTATCAATTAAGGTAAAAGATGTATTCCACTCTCCACCCTCACCAAAAGCCATTCCACCACAGACCATCAGGAGTGTTGTGTTCAGGGATTTGACTTTTTGTTAGAGATTATGCCACTTTCAAACATTAGATGTAAACCTGAGATTAGACTGTGAGCATCTAATAAAGATTGTCTCTGCCTGCTGTAGCAAGTAGCAAGAGTCCTGTAGGGTGAAGGTACTATCCATGGTAATTTTAGTCTGCTCCTGTGGACTCCAGACCTATTCAATAGGTGGGATGCAGTAAGCAAAGTCCTGGAGTTCAGCTTCCAATTTAGTTTCATTTGAAAGGAAACAAAGAGTTCAAGTGATCAATAATGCAATCCAAAGCACCGCAAATGCAAAATTATAATTTTCATTTGTAATTCTAACAGTTTTATAATTCTTGGCCATGAAAGAACCAAAGTGGATTTGATTACTGTAAGTCATAGTATTCTAGATAAATACGTGGAGGAGAGCTCAATGGTACCACTTTCCAGTAATTTCATGCAGCCTTTGCTTGTCTTAGGAAGCTGTTCGCATACAACTTCGCAAAAGCAGAGCCGTGATGTATGAGTAAAAAAAAAAACTTGCTCAAAGAAAAGATTCCCTAGATTAATTATTTATCTCAAAAGAAAAAAAAAAGGAAAAAAAGTTGAGGTTAAGAAAAAATGAGCTACATCAAAGGAATGAATCCCTCAATCTCACTGAGTGTTAGATTTCCATTGTGAGTACATGATGTACTCCTTGCTACATTTATGCCTTTTGGAAGTAGCCTTTCTAAAAATTAAGAAGGGGTTATATGGAGTAGCAACAGCAGTAGCAACGGGGAGACTAATCACACATCAAAAAAAGCCCCAAGCAGTCTGTGCTTGCAGGAGCAGAGTTAGGAGAGGTAGCCTCAGAGCATTTGATACCATGCTCGTGATTGTGTGAAAGATTCTAGTAAAATTTCATAGGGGTTTTAAGTTTTCCCATTTCTTAAGCAGAAGTGTAGGATATCCAGTCTAAATGGGACTTGAACCGAAATTGCAAGTTTTTAGATGAGTCAAATCAGAAAAAAAAATTCAAGCTGACATTGTCCCTTTAATTAGAACACACATTGTGAAATGTTACTTTGTAAGGATTAATTATAAATATTTAATAAGATCTGGAAGTTCACCAAGCACTCTTGCAAGACTTATGCTACCTTGTGAAAACAAACCAAATACATTTTAATGATGTATCTGCCTTATCAGATATTTCCTGTCAATGTTAATGGGTTGTTCCACTGGGTGTCACATCTTTGATTTGGCATATATGCATTGTAACTATAATTGAAGTACTTGAATTAACTGTATTAATTCAGAGTACAATAAGGATGTTGTTCAATTATTTTTCTCATTCTTTAATAACCATGTCAGTATCTATTAAATATGAAATAAAATAGCAGTAGTAATAAAATAGAATTAGTATTTTGAAATATGTCACTAACTACTTTGAATTTTATCAAAGATTTATATGGAATCCAAACAGCCTAAAGATTTTAATTTTAATTTTTTTTCTTTTTCTTTTCTTTTTCTTTTTTGTTTTTTTTTGTAAGGCTAACACTTAAAAGTCCATCCTGATTTTTGATTGTCACGGGCAATGATAAAACTGTCGGATAGATTTACACCTGTTTATTTAGCTCCCATCATAATGAATTAGGAACTGTAAAAATAAATGTATTTATTTATTTATTTATTTATTTGTTTGTTTGTTTAAGTAAGCATTTGGTGAAGCAAATTTCCATATATAACTTTTTTGGTAGAGAAAAAGAAAATATTTTTGAGAAGAAATAGCACTATCAGCAAGCAGGTTTTTTTTTAACTGAAGTTTTGTATTAGCAGAGGAAGTCGCCACAACTGAAGGACTATAAGAAAATTTTTTGCTTTAGGATGGGTTTTTTCAATGTCTTTTACTAGAAATCAGAGATCATTGAAAAGCTTTTTACATATGGCAGAGTGTGTCCTTGTCAGATTTACACTTAATACAACTAAAATTACTGTCTTGAATTTATCTGGCATTTACATCTGGCTAGCTGTTGGGTAGTAAAGCAATACCAGAAATGAAAAATCTGCGTAAGTATTACAAATAGAAATCTTAGTTTAGGTATTTGCATCACTATATTATGAAATCTGACATACCAAATGGATTTTTTTTCTTGAGTTCCATTTTGGTGAAGAATCATGTTGAAATATGTTCCTATGAAATCTGAGATGATGAGAAGAAGGGGTTGCTTAAGAATGATTTGTGAATGTTGAGGGGCCAGATTATGAAAAAAGAGGAAATTAATCCTCACTAAGCTTGTATCTCATTTTCTGAAAAAAATGTTCAGCTTCTTCATTTACAAATTGTTCTCTAAATGCCTTGGGTCCAGCTTTGGAAGTTAGCTCTTCCTTTTACAAATGGAAACTGAGGGGCCGAGAGTGGAGTCCAGATTTTGGTAATGTTTGTATGCAAAGATTAGCTTTTAGACTCGAGGAAAAGTATGTTCAAAAACTTCCCAAGCTGTGACATGACGAGCTGGACACAGCCCATGAAAGAGCAATGGAGTCAAGCAAGGTTAGCCTTGCATTGCAACCTCAGAGCCTCTTTTAAATCAACTGTATGGAACTTAGTAGAGAAAGGTAATGTCAAAATATATAGGAATAAGTATAGAAATTATAATAGAAAAGAAAATTTAAAATAAATAAAGCGACTCTGAGAAACGCTTGAGAAGATATGAATGGAAGTGAGAGAATGACTGGATGCAGTAAAGGTTTCAGGTCTTCAGAGTTTTCCATAATGGTTTTAAACATCTGAGGTCTGAAAACTGGATATGTCATACCTTGTGTTATCAAGAATTGAATAAGTAAGATGTTTCATACTGTTACAGAAGAATCTATGTAAACCTTAGTTAAAGGTCAGTCTATATCATGTTAGATGTTGGAATTAATTATAAATAGTACATGAGGAGCTGTAAATATTAACTACAGTATACTAATAACAGAGTTCTCACTTGCAGAAACAAGTAAGCCAGCAAAAAATGCAATTTTTGGTACATGGAGCTTTGGGATGGAACCCCATAAGACACCTTTCATTTCTATTCTGTCTTCTTTGGTCTCTTGGAGTCACTTAGTGTTCTAATTTTGGTTGTGTGTTTTTTTTTTTTTTCCTTTCTCTAGTAAAACCTGGCTTTTAAGTTTAAAAGCTCTTTGATCACTGGGGAGTTGACAAGAGACAGATAGTTCATGTGTTGTCTTGGTAGATATTCAAATGCTGAGGTGAGGGTGCTGGTGAAAGCCAGGAGGAAATCAAAACTGTCTGTAGAGCATGGCAAAGCTATCTGGAATAGATATTCCCTAGAAGCCATATTTATATGGCTAAGGAAATGAAATGGAGTGAAAGCATTGTGGATGGATACAGAAGAGGATCTTGTAGGAAGGAAAGAATTGTATATGATTAATTATCCCATTACAGTTAACACTTAGAGGGCAGCATAAATAAACATGGATGCTATACACAATAGAGCTTTTCAAAGACAAGTCAGCATTTCAAAATGCCTGAGAAGGTGGCATTCTAGCCTCAGTGTCACTTTATCAGATTTTTAAATTGTGTACTTTTGATAACGTGCATTTCAGAAGCATGTGTATAAGTACTGTAGGTGTGTATGTACACTATTTATTGCAACTGAGCTTTCAGAGTGGGCTGTAAACTCCTACATAGGTTACAAAAAGGAAGAAAAGGAATTAATTCCACATAAAATCATATATATATAAAAGAATGCCACTGAGAGGCAAGCAGCAGGATATTTAAAAAGTGTTGGAATAAAAGGTTCTAGTTAATGATGACTTATTGCAAGTTTTAAAGTATTTTTACTGTTGCTGTCTGAAGTATTTCTTTGGATATTTGTTAACTGTTTCTTCAGAGATACTGTCCACAGAATTCTTAGGGCCTGAAAATGAACTTGGTATATAAAGGCTTAGGCTCAAGTCACTAGTGGTACCATAAGTATGCTTTAAGTGATATTTTTTTCCATTTTTTGACACTAGTTATATACAGGATTCTCTGTTGTAAATTTTAGCATAATGGTTATTTTTCTTCTTCCAGTATAATTATTAAGAGAGAAAAAACAGTGCTTATAGGAGTGTACTTTTAAAATTTTAATAATAATTTTAGTAAAAAAACCACATCTTAAATGCATTGTTGGAAATCAGTTTTTAATCATAGTTTTAGACTAATGAATTGGGTCAAATTAGGCTTGGTATTTTGGCCACCTGGCTCCATGTTATGTTTTCTCAGTAAACTTTTCACAGATGGTGAGAAGTTCAGATACTATATATAAGAAGGTGTGCTTATTATTGGACATAAGGAAAACCATATATTTAAGATGTTTTCTGAAGAGCCTAGATGTAACTGAGAATAAGGACATCTGCATGTTTCTGTGTGTTACAGTTACAGAGGAATGTTGGTGTTGTAAATCTACTGCTAGACCTTGCCATGGGCTTCTTGGAAATGTACTTATTCGTTTTCCATGTGGTAGCCAAGAACCAAACCCTAAATCTCTTGATTTGCAATTCTCAACTACTATGTTTGGGATAAATGCAGAGTTTAGATTTGGTGAATGAAGATCTGAAGATGGCAACATGTACATCATAGTGCTACCAAACATGAAAGTTCAGCCCTGGAGGTCTGGAAGTTAAATGCAATTCTTAACCTAATAAAGATGTGACAAACAGCAGGGTGATGTGGGGGTGCAGTGCCCATTTTTATTGCATGCAGGTGTGACAACTACTGGAAAAACAAATGTTTCACACTCATTGCCAACTTCTGAATGATTGCTTTTTTGCCAAGGAGGTTGTAGAGGGGGCAAGTCAATCTCTTCTCCCAAGTAACAAGTGAAGAACAAGGGGAAAGAATCTCAAATTGGGCTAGAGAAGGTTTAGATTGGATATTATGAAAAATTTCTTAAGTTGAAAGGGTTGCCAGGGATTGGAACAGACTACCCAGGAAAAGTGATGGAATCACTGTCCCTGGAAATCTTTAAAAGTGTGTAGATGTGGCTTTCAGGGATGTGGTTTAGTGGTGAACCTGGCAGTGTTGGGTTAATATTTGAACTTGATGATCTTCTTCAAAAGATCAAGTCTTTTCCAAAAGATCCTTTCCAGACCTAGTAATTCTATGATTTTTAAAAGTTTTGTCAAAGTTTTAAAAGTCACACAACAAGAGATGTTTCAAAGAGGCATCTTGCTATGTAATCAGATGCCATCTTTTTCTCATACTCCTTCGTGCCTGTGTGTCATTTAACAATAGGTGCAAGCACAGGTGTGCATAAGTAACTGATCCAAGATTAAATCTGAAATGAGATGATGAATGCTTTCAGCTGCTGTGTGGCTGGCCATGCACAAATGGAAACTCAGGGCTGGCAGGTTGATAGCTATTCCTGCACTGTTTTCCTTTCAAGGAGGACATATTTCCATAGGCATGCTGGGAGGAGGGAGCTGCGTGAGCTGGATAGCTTGGCTGGTAGCTTTTTTCTTTGTTGTGCTTCCCAAGTTGTGCCATGCCTGAATGAAGCCTCTTGTCTCGTGTTGCTGGGTGCTGTGTAATGCTGATTTTTCTCAATGAGGAGAGAGAGGGGACGTGGATGTAAATGAGGGAAGGACTTGAATAGGGTAGAGCTGTGTAACTTGTGAACAGTTATGGTCAAGGTGTTGCCCTTAGTGCACTAAAGTGAGATAATCACAATTAGGCACCAATTGCTCTGATAAACAAAGGCTTGAGTTCAAGGTCTCAAGTGAAACCTTGCTAATTTTCATCCTGAAAACTCCTTTTATCTCTCACTGTGGTGATACTGCGTGGTTTTGGTTTGTTTTTAACAAATTAGAAAAAGATGCAGTTATTATTGCAATCTTATTGCTTACTTTTATTTAGTATTCAAATGAAATTTCACAGATAAATTCTTGTAATTTCATTTTCTCTCCCAAGTGTCTTTTGTTTTCATTTGTGACTGGTCTGCAATTGTTGGACTATCTTAAGCTTATGGTTTTTAATTCAGATTATTTTACACACAAATGATGCTTTTCCAGCACCAGCTGTGAGTGAAACAGTTTAGATATTTAATGCAGTTTCCTGGTTTTCAGTGTATAGGTGATATAGACGTACTAAAAAGTAACAAATAGTTATAATACTACTTGGAATAACAACCCTAAGGAAAGATGAACATGCTTCTCAAGATTAAGAAGGAAGTTACCTGAAAAAGAAAATAGTTGCCCAAATATGTAACAGAAGCAACTAATTTTGAAGCATTTCAATTCCTTCCGAAAGACAGAAATTATGATTGCAATATATTTTGTTTCGTTTGTTTCACTCTCAAGGTCAAATAGTAGTCGTACAAACTACAGTTATTACAGTGGTAGAAACTACAAGAACACTCATTGTTTAAAATGCATCCAAATGTATGGATTAAGTGAATGTCTTCTGTACCTTAAACAAAGCAAGCACTGTTTTGCATCTTTAAAGGTGTAAGTGAATTGGAATCTCAGTACATTGGCCTGTGTTGTGTATCTAAATTCTTAAAATGTTGTTCTTCTGCTCACTTTCCTTGGTACTTTGTTTTTAAAATTATTTGAGAATGTTAAAATAATAATTAAAATGTTGGGTTTGTTATTTCCCTTTGTGCTTTTTCACTTTTTTTCCCAAGCAAAATATTTTTAACATTTAAATTGGGGAAAACACATAGACAAAAATATGAACATAGAGATTGTATTAGTAAACTTGTGAGGTGAAGAAATATTCATGTCTAAGAAGTAGCATTTTCTTTTACTTGTGATTCATTTCAGTGTGATCGCTGTTTGCCGCTGTACAATGACAAGCCTTTCCGTCCAGGTGACCAAGTCCATGCCTATAATTGCAAACCATGTCAGTGTTATGGCCATGCAGAAAGCTGCCACTATGACTTAGCAATGGATCCTTTTCCTCAGGAGCACCACCGAGGCGGTGGTGGAGTTTGTGATAACTGTCAGCACAACACAGCTGGTAAGTCAAAGAGAATGGACTGTTTATTTTACAGCTCCTTTTTGACTAAATCTTGTGTCAGCTGAAATTAGTAATGCTCTATGGCTGACAGTCCAATAAATTCTCATGTATATGTATTTTTAAACCACTCAGATAGTGCAGTAACAACAGTGGTGTCAACTCTTAAGCCATGGGAAAATACTGTAAAATTTAATCCAATCTTGTATAAAAACTTTAATGCAAAACACATTCAAATAAATAATTAAAATATATGGTTTCAAGGCTATTCCTGTTACATGTGCTAGAGCATTTAAATTCAAAATATAATCTTACTGGACCGGTTTAACAAGACAATATCTAAAAAGGTTGTCAAATTTCTCTCTAATGTCAGTTTCTTGCTTATTGAATAAATCTCTTTATTCAATGTTGGTAGTACATTTGAATACTTTAAAAATTCTCTTCTATTTCAATTTTCTTGGCTTTATCTAGTAAAGATAAAGAAAAGTTTTAGGTTCAATTTTTCAAAAAAAAATGTATAGGCATTTGCATGGCACAGCTTTTATATAAGTGTGGTATTATATAACAGATGGAAGTTTAATGGAGTAAAACATAGTTTGTAACAGGTTCATTGTTTCATATGCTCTGGATCACTAAATTGGCAGGTAGAGATGAAAGGTGCATTAAAATGGACGTCCTGAAAATTATAGAATTCTCTCAAAGGAATAGTCTTTAATTTTGAATTATACAGCTAATTTTAATGAATTGGAAGCCATAATGCATAACCTTTCTTTCATGCAGGAAGGAACTGTGAGCTGTGCAAGGATTTCCATTACAGACAAGCAGGTGCAGATCTTTCAGCCACTGATGTTTGCAAACCCTGCGACTGTAATGCAACAGGCACCAAAAATAAAAGCCTCCTGTGTGATAATGTAAGTAGCCTTAATAGAGAAAAAGGAGAAAATGTTTCAATCAGCTGGGTAGACAGCCAGATTTTACAAAGTAATTTCAGATGGTAGCTACTCTATAAGTCCATCCTTTTCAAAATGATAATTGACTTACACCAGACATTTGAAAGCTGGGAAAACAGAGAGGAATTTGAGATGTACTGCTGAAGACTTACTCATCTAGATCAACAACAGACATAAAAGGTGTTGTATGAGTAGTAGTTTTGGGAGGCTACCTCTGCACTCAGTAATGTTAAAACATCTAGGTTTTGAGTGTTTTTGAAGGTCTTCGTACTGTCTTAAAGTTTCTAAAAGGTTTTGAAAATTCAGGCAATAAGCTGAGCCTGAAATGGAACTAAAATTAAGCTACTTTTCCCTATAATAAGACAAGGATTGATCTCCCTTTTAATTTATGAAGTCCATTAAAAATAAAAGAAACCCACAAAGTGATGCTGAGAAGAGAACACCGTCAGCTATGCTTTTAAAGTCAATGGACCTCATTGTCATGCAAGCTGTCTAGTCCAATAATAAATCTATCTGTAACTTTTAAAACATGCATGTTGGAAAAAAACCCAGGAAAAGTGTTTAAAATCTTGAATATATACTAAAGGTATAGTGTGGTTTGTGTTCTATTCACACGTGTCCTGTCCATTGCCAAAATGTAAATTTTGTTATGACCAGGGAAGAAGTAATCGTTTTGAAATTTATTGTAAAGGTAGATCTTATTCTGTGGGTAAATGTCATAGAACTTCTTCAGCTTGTTGCCACTTTTCCTATCTCTTCTTTTTTCCCACACTTCTATTTGTAAAGTAATCTCTGGCTTTTTTCATCGTATGTCTCTTGTCACTGAATTTTATTTAACAGTGAACTCTTGGGGATCCTATTGTATTTTCATCCTCAGTTACCATCATAGTTGTACAGATATGTGCCCAGTTTGGCTCAGTACACCTTATAGAACTCATACATTGGTACATATTCTGTGTGAAATGCAAATACAGCAAAATACGTTTTTTAAAATAGTGTGCTGTATTATAAATGATTTTATCATTTTCAGTCTTCTGAAGTAACACACTCTGCCAGTAACACAGAAGTGGGGGGGGAAAAGCTTGCAAAATACAGGTATCATGTTAGAATTATTTTTTTGAGACAGAGGAGGAATGAAAGCGAACGTTAATTTATGTATCCAGGATTTGTGGTGAAATGTTAACCTAAATCAGCTTTAACTGTGATTAATAATCAGAGCAACAATAGTTTACAGAAATCAGTGCTTTATACTTACATATACAAGAATGTTGATGATGCCTGACTATGAAAGTATGAACGGGGAGATAAAATGGGAAAAATGGGGGAGACTGTATTGCTCAATAAAGCATCAATTGCTGCAGTAGAAGCAGAGCAGAGAGAAATGATTGAGAGGCATTAAAGAATAGATTAATAAGGCTGGGGATTAAAGGCTGAAATGAATTACATGAAATAGGAAGGCATCATTGGAGGAAGTGTTTCCAAATTTGACCTGTGGAAGATGGAATCATAAGGAATAAGGACCCTACTCATGAAAATTAATTGTCACATCACACTGATAATTTTCAAGGAAATTTGCCAAAAATGGGGCAGAATACACTTTTACTGCATAAATCATCACTTTCTTCAGATCATCAACATTTTTTTCTTTTTGCAAAGTGCCACTTTAGTCACTAAGTTCCCAGAGGTACAGAGTTCCAAAATTAATCCCTTGAATCACAAAACAGTCTCATCTATTGAATCACACAGAAAGAACATTCACTCATCAAATGAAGTGTTATTCCTGCTGATAGTTTGCAAGATGTGTAGAAGAGCTGACTGCAACACAGTTGCTCCCATCTCGGTTCTTTGGACTGGTCATGAAAACTTTATGCCTCTTCTGTATCCTATGCGCTCTGCCCTTGGTGAGAAATGCATGTCGGTATAGAGAATTTCTCCCTTGCAGTGTCTCTCACTTTTCATACCTCCAAAGATCACGTCCACTTACAGACCCGGATAGACTTTATATTTTAAAATACAGGCTTTGTATTTTAAAGTGCGAACTATCATAGTAAAACTTAAATTGTGACTTTATGGCTTACGGTAACCGGTGGAATTTTAGGAGTGGTGTAGCAGTTTGTTAGGTATTTTTGCAGAGTGAGGTTTTCCTTTGAGACTGGTGAGTACAAGTGAGAATTGCTGCAGCCTGATAAAATTTGTCCACTTCTGTGCTGGTTATTGATGTTTAGTCATTGTAGAAAAGATGGTTACATTGTCTTTGTGAGCATTTTTCATGAAATATTTCAAACAATCAGAAAGTCCAGATGAACTGTTAGAGGTGCTGGAGCCTTAGGAGAGTGAAAGAATTGGCTGCCTTCCTCCTTTGTCCCTAACAATTCACACTTGAGAAAGTTCTCCCAGAATACTGCTGACGTGATCATTCTTGTTCTTGTTGGAGATTAATGTTTTCTGGCTCTCATACCAAAATCCTTTACTCATTTTCCTGTACTGCTTTTTACCCAGACTTCTCTACAAATGCTTACGTATTCTATCAAGCGTGGCAGCTTGTGGTCCTTTTGTGATTCTGTTATAGTATGTCATACATAATGCTGGGGGAAACAAGTACTCTTTTCCTGGGCATTTCTTTTTAGAGAACCTGAAAGTGCTGCTATTGCCTTTACCTAGTCTTTGGAAGTAACATTCTGGTCTCAGTGAATCTAGTTACCTTTAGTTATCTCACTGAGCTTTTGCTGATTTTTAAAAATTTGCCCTTAACATTCAAATAAATATGTATCATGTACTTGTTGTTGTGAGGAAATTGTATTTTACTGCAGAGAATATTGTTTCGAGTTGTAAAGACTTGATTTTCTTCTGTCAAGGTGGCTGCTGTATTGTCTCATTTTACAGTAAAACTCTAAGGCAAGAAAATGAACAAAATATTACTGTTTTCTCTGAAGAGTCACATGAAAGCATATTCCAGTACTTCTGAGTAACTATCTGAACAGACTTCATATTTCACCTTGCTGCACGCTCATGAAATACTGTTTTTAAAAATTTTTATGTATATATATATGCACAAAATGAAAATAGTATTTCTGTTTCAATTTTCACTTCTGAGTTAATTCTTTTATCTAAAACTAGGATGAGCCTTCCCATCTTTATTTATATATCTACACGGATTTCAACTTGTTTATTGTGATTGACAATAAATAAATAAATGGAATATGTGTTGCAAGGGAAAGAACACAGGTTTAAGCAGTTCATTAAGGGGATTTCAGTCAACAGATTTACCAAAGAGAATAAAGAATGTAAAGAAGCAAAGGTGTCAATGAAAAATACTGTGTGTAAAGGAGTCCATAAAAAGTCAGGGTATCAAACGCTGTGTATTCTGAATCCGGGTTTCCCTTAATGGGAGGCCTTTAACCTTATTGCTAAAGTGAGGAGAAATTAGCTTTTTTATGTTCAGCAATCCTATGACTTTATTTTGGATGGATTTTATAAAGTGGAAATGCTGGTTTTCAGTGAGAGTTTATTTGTGGGATTTGGTCCCCTCCCACCCCATGGAGTGTTGTGGGCAGAGGGTAAATGCCTCATTTTAGGTTTTGAGCAAAAGTAGTAGAAAGCTACTGACTTTTGAAAGTCATCATATGTGATGACAAGAAGAGATATCAAGGGAGTGCAAAGGAACTTCATTATTGCTGCTTATTCAATTTTCAGTTCCCAAAGCCGACATCCCGAGAATACTCTCAGGTATTTGGTGTCAGACCATTAACCTGTGTGTGTGAGCCAGCACACTGTACTGTTCTCATTTCCTAAACTGGAGGAAAGGAAAAGTCCTCAACCCCCTTGCTTCCCCTTCCTGAGACTGCAGACAACTGGATGCTGGGGTCCTTGCCAGATTTGCCTCAAGTAAAAAGATAGTGAGAAATATGTGATTACCATTTATATCAGAAAGACAGAACGTTGAGATTGGTACCAGTCAATTGCAAAATAGGTGATGGCAGAATTTCATGCCAGACCTAAATATACTACTCAGTCTTGCAATGCCCTGAAACTTGCAGAGGGTCAAGGGAAGGTACTTCTGCTGTGGTAGAGAGTAAATAATTGAAATTAGTAATGACTTGGCTAATTATAAAATGTTATTTTTTTCAGGACTTTTGGGCTTCAAAACCAGAAGTTAACTTTGGAAAAAGAAACTTCAAATGTCAGCTTTTTAAAATTTATTAATATCCAGCCTCATATTGCATTATTGTCCAGAATTGGAGAGACTTTCTGATTATATGTTTTGGACACTATGTTGCTTCTGTTACAGACACCAAAGAATAGCAATTTGAAATTACAAGCATATCCAAGACAAAGGAGTTGATTTTAACTTTCAGAAGGGCTTAGGCAAATGATTTTTACAGTAAATTTCATTTTATAGAATAACAACATGTATGGCCAACAAGAGTTCAAAGAGTCAGAAGTTACATTTTTGATACTATGATATGTACATGTTGAATATTTACTAGGTGAGTGCTGTGGTTACACAGTTTGCTGTAATCTAGTGAACAACTAAGGCAATTCTTTGGAATATGTCACCCTTTGTCCTGGTTGTTTAAATCTCTTTTTAAGTCCGTGTATCAGTCTAGTTACAGAAGGGTTGCTGAACAGGCTTAACTTTGAACTTGTCATCCTAGATGTAATGTGTTGAAGTGTCCCCCAGTTAAAGAGTAGTATCATAAGCGTCTAAAGCAAGTTAACTGCTAAAATTCCGAAATATTAAGTGGTTGGATTCCTGATTAAGGTCTAGTCTGCAGCTGTGGTTTAGGCAGGAGAAGGCTCCTGGCATTCCATTTGTAACTGTTTACACTCGAGGATATAAGAATAATGTGTATTTTGCATGTAAATTATAAATGACACAAGGGATACATGTGAACTCAGCATCAGTGATTTTCTGTATCAAATAACAATTGTAATTATGAGGTCCCAAGACACACCACCACTTGGTTGTAATGCTCGGCCAGGTTAATTTCCAGAGTGAACAATCCAGTCAGATATTTTCCATCAGTGATTTAGTACCAAGATGGTCATGTTAATACACAGTCTGTTTGTGTCTGCTGTCTATTTGGGTCATAACCAGGCTTCTCAGGCATAAGTAACAGTAGAATAAATTCCTTTCTGCTCTTCTATAACCAGCATTGGTCATAGAAAATTGAAATATTTTTCTTTAAATGGCAGATAACCCTTGAATTGGGGAAGGGGGGGAGTTTCAGTAATATTTCCAGTGACCAACTGGTGAAATTCTGGTTAACAAACTCTTTAGTTATTCATTGCTACCAATATTTTCAATGATACCATATTTTTCAGAGTAAGGTAAATTTACAGAAATAATAATGATACAAAAATAGCCTTTTCCCTTTGTAATTTACTTGGATTTTTATGTAGTTATTGAAATAGTTTGTTTTTCCCATTTTGATGTAGAGTTCCATGTTACAACCTGTGGTATACCTATTTCTGCAGCATTATAAACATTTATCAGCTTGTTCAGCTTCTTTGAAACAATACTCATTGTCAAGTGTTTTACAAATTATTTTGGTGCTGCTCTGTCTGTACAGAGAAATTAAAGATACTGTTTTTCTATAATTCTAATTTTTAAATCAAATTATCCTCAGATTAAGCCCAAATATTTTTTTTACAGAGAGATCTGCAAATGGTTTTGTTGGCTGGTTCCTGGAAAAAAAATTTTTTTTTAAATTGGCCAGACATTTGTCACTCATTTGAAGATTTATCGTTATTCTTCAAGCATCAATTTTTTCACCCTGTTATGATAAAGTTTGGGGATGTACATTTTCTGCAAGTGTGTGTGATGAAAATTACTGCTCCTTGTAACAGCTTGACACACAATTATCCTGAAGATCCTGGTATTCTTTGCTTCTTTTGGCACTTAATAATCTACATGTTTCACTTGTGGCATCTGGAAATACCTAAGCTTTGTCACAATTAGCCATGGGTTTCCAGGTATTCAGGATCAGGACAGCTCTGCTGTATGATATAAGACTAATCAAGCACAGTATCTTCTCTGATTTCCAGAAGTATGATCCTGCTGGGATGTGCTTTTTTAAAGTTTAGTTCTTTATAGGTTTAGGGCTACCTGAGCTAAACTCAGGATTTCCATCTGAGTAGTCACATGTTTGGTGTCCACATATGGAATTAATCTAACTAAATTTTTTAAGCAAGTAACTCCTTTAAGTTTACTTCCTTAGAATTTCCTTGGTATTCTGTCTTATAACTTGAGGGAAAAAAAAAAAAAAGAGTAATTATTCAGTAAGAGACTCATGATTCTGCACCCACGTATTCCCTTCATTTTGGTCCTTTATTTCCAAACTGTATAGTTTTTAGTCTCTTTTCATTTTTATCTTTGCTTATTCTACTCACTCTGTGACCTCTTTTTATTTCATAGAGGGTAACCAGATACACAAATTATGTAAAATGTTGATACAAAACAGATTTTTATGACAAAATGAGATTTTCTGTGTAATTTTCAGTTCTTTTATTGATAATCACAGTATTCCTATTGCCTTTTTAACTGCTTCAGAGCTTCCAAATTATTTGTAGGGGAAATGGAGCAGCTTTAACAGCGTCTTTCTTGAGTGGTAATAGCTAATTTTGGATGTATCACTGTCTACCTGTAGTCAGTGTTGGTTTTTCCCAGGCATTAAGTTTGTACTTCTTGATGTAGAAATTAATTTGACTTTTTGATCATGCATTTGGTTCAGTGTATGTGATATATTAAGATACTGCTGATGTAAAGAAATGCAGTAGTATCATGTAGCATGATTTCCTTTTGGGAAAAAAGTACCAATCTTTTCCAATATAGAATTTAAATTTCTAATAGAATGTACAGTAATAATAATAAAAAGCCTACTAGAATGTAGATCTCAGAAACTTCCTTACGGCCTTTTAAGGAGAATGACATAATTTTATTCCTCTTTTACCGGTGTTGGTTTAAGTAATTATTAAGTATTTCAGTAATGTTATGTTTTGTTTCACCTAGAACTTGAGTCTTATGTGCAGTCACTTTTTAACAGATGAGATTTTGCTAAAATATTTTTCTTCTGACCTCTTGGTTTTAAATCAGTCTTAAAAATCATTCCTGATAGAAAGGTAGCACCTCTTTCATAGTGAAGAGCTGTGGAAGATTTCCTCTGCGATCTCTGCTGTGGTTCTCTTTCCTGAATGCTACACATAATCATAAAAGCATTAGTTGATCATCTGCTCTCCTCCAAGCAGAATTGTTATCAGTGCTATATCCAGTCAGTCATGATTTTGTCTGGATAAATCTTGATGCCTCTAGGAATAAAAATTCCACATCCCCTCTGGATAGCCTGTTACTGATGTTGCACTTCTCTTTTAGTGAAGTGTTCCAATGTCCACTGTGAATCTGCTAATCTTACCACTTAATTATTTATTGCCCTGATTCTCAGGTAGTCTTCCTTTGTTTCTGAAATTCTATTTTTTTTTCTTCATGCTTTAGGCATGTTGCTTATTAAATGCTTATTTTTGTATTGCCTTACTCTAGTTTGTAACATTTGGTGATAGCTATCCTCTCTTATTTAGCTATCCAATTTTGATCTTTCTTTCACTTATTTAAGATGAAATTTCACATGTAATGCTTTCCTTCCTGTAGTAGCTTTTGGAGTAACTTCAAAGCTTTTTTTGACTATGAGTTGAGTGCTGTTGTGTAACCTGGGTATGCTGCAATCATGAGCACAAAAATTTTTCTTTTACAGTTAGGCATTAAGCTGGGTATTTTTCTTCATTTAGGATTAAACTCAAAGTTGCTTTTCGCATGTGAGTTCTCTGATGAATGGCTGTGATGCATGACTGGGTCTCTTATAATACACTAAATATCTAGATCAAATCCAGTCTAAAAGGGAATTAACTTGAAAATCCTTATTGCTGTGTTTTCTGCTATTGTGGTCTTTTAACCCTTCTCATACTTGCTGTTGTCATGCCTTTCTAATATCTACATGTTCCTGAAAAATAAGGCTTATACATCAGTAATAGATCTCTATCAAGAAGTCATATTAAAGAGATTTTATGGACTACAGAATTCTTTTATGAGGAAAGGATAGGAGTATATACTTCTCTAAGTTTTATTCAGTAGTTCCTGAACTGAGAATTTACTTTTAGATGTTGAAATACTCTATTTAGTATTAATAAAGCTTAGAGCTTCACTTTAGATTTAAGGGTATGATGATAGTATTTAATTGGAACTTGCCAGTAACTTTGTCTCTCCTGTTGTTTCAGCTTGGCTTGACTCATGGCTTAAAGATGAAAAAGGCTGCTGTTAAGAGAAATTTTTGTTTCAGTAGCTAATTAAAAGCAAAGTACATCGAACTACAGTTGTTGATGCCATAGATGAAGACTGGTTTTGAATTGTTGTGCTTTTTTGTATTTTAACTATTTGCACTGGAAAAAATAAACTGACCCAAAGAAAATTTGGACTGAGCCAAAGTAAATTCCTTATAACACAGTTTCTTTGTTTCTGCATTTCCTAGAACACTTCAGTTAGAAAAGTTAGTTGATCATGAATCCCAAACCTTTTGCCAATTCCCACGTCTGTGTTGCTTTGACTGCCGAGGATTGTTTTTATTTTGTGCATTAACCGATGTCTCTGTTTCTCCATCCCTGTGGTGTTGCCCTTTCCCTGTGGTTGGTTTCCCCACCATATTGGAAAGTGATGAATGTAGAGACTGAGGCTTTTCCCTGGCTTTCAGAGGTCTGAAACGGAAGTAGTTTTTCAGGAGCCCTTTAATCTTGCACAAGATATGAGACTCGTACTCCCAGATGATGGTCCAGGCATAACAAAGGATGTGTCAGCTCCTTCTGAATAGCAGTGCTACACATTTAGGGAGAGGGTGAGGACCTTTACATACCCCCACTGAAGTGGAATGGTTTGGATCCCAGCTGAACCAAGAAAAGAAGGAGAGGGTTTCAGTTGCTGAACTGTTGGATGACATCCTTCACTACAGGGAGAGGAAATGTACCTTGGATGAGTAATAAAAAAAGAAAACCTTCAATTTTGCTTCATTCTTATTTAACTAACATTTTCACTAAAATAAATAAGCATACGGGCAGAACAAAAAATGAAGAACTTGACCTTTGAAAAATGATCATTCTTTATGGTTACTGTGATTGAAAAAGTTATTCCTTTTACTAGAAGTCACCATATCTACAATGCAATTTTGTAAATATTTTTTGCAGGTTCTCTGTCCAGATTGTAAATACAGCTGCATTGTTTACTCACTTCTTTTTCCCTTCTATTTTGAAAGAACAGGGCTTTTAAACTTTAAAAATCAAATAGTTACACTCTATTCAATGTTTCTCTTTTTTCCTCTCTCTCAACAAATTAAAAAATGCTCACAGGCATATTTTTTTTTCTGTCCCATTTAAAATTTTCTCTCCCCCCAACTCACACTCCCATTCTTGTTGCTAATGAATGTATCATCTAAAAATAGATATGTTCATCATTCTATAATATTTTGTATCTTTCTAGATTGGAGGCCAGTGTAATTGTAAGAGACATGTGTCTGGCAGACAATGCAATCAGTGCCAGGAAGGATTCTACAATCTGCAACAGTCAAACCCTGATGGCTGCAGTCCCTGTAACTGTAATACCTCTGGGACAGTCAATGGAGATATTACCTGTCACCAAAATTCAGGACAGTGCAAGTGCAAAGCAAATGTTATTGGTATGTGTAATGCAAGAGTTCAGAGCCATTTTTCTTGTTTTCTCTGGAAATAAAACACACTTGGTTTCTAAATGAAAGGTGTAGAAAGCTTCTTTGCTGAAGGCAGATTGCAAAAATGAATGAAATTAACTGTTGAAAAATTATTAATTTAATAATTCTATCAAACTATAGCTTGAAGCTTAGTTTAATCAACCCTTTAGAAGTTTCTTTATGGCATAGCTATGTTAGCTTACATAGCTCCATACTAATAAGTCACAGAAATAATATAATTTGCTTACTGTGTAGATGTTTCTTTTAGGAAATTAGCACTTTTTCAACATGTTTTGTACTTAATGAGTTCCAAGCAAATCGTTTCCATGCTAGTTTTCTTAATAGACCAAAATAAATGGATTTTTTTCTCAAAATATTCTGTGCTACAGGGTCCTTTGTGATAAATCTATCAATTTTTTTTCTATTATATTTCTTTGAACTGTTCCTATGAAATGCAAAATAAGTCAACATAATTCCACAGATCATGTACATAGCTAGGGTTAGTTATCAAGGGCCACATAATTTTAATTTTGTAATTCAATGCCAAGCTGATTATAATAAACTGCTACCTTCTGTGTTATTTATCATTTTTTTTACAAGACGTGCTTTTTTGTTTGTTACTCCCACAGGTATTTTTCAGAAATTAGATTTGATTATAGCAATTTATTACTTCCAGCATATTTGAGGGGAGCCACAGCCACATAAGGACAAAATTTATCAAGTGCCCAAAATACACAGTATATATAATACACTTTGAAATGTTGATGTATGGGAATATTATGCAAGGAGAATTTCCTGATAAAGAGAGCCTTGCATGGTAACTGTACATGTCTCAGACTATACATATGTCTCAAAAAGAAAAATTCCTCTTCTGCTTTGTTATTAACAGAATTAGTAATCTATTTTTTCCTCACCCTAACCAGGTTCTAGGTTGCATTAATAATGTTCAAGTACATGTTAATGTATTTGTTATTATATATACCCTCACTTGTGAATGTTGACTCATTTGTAATGTTGTCTTTCTTGCTTTTGGAAATTAGAAGAAAATGTAGAATAACAACAAATAATGAAAATAACTCTAAACAGATTGAAGCCTGAAGTTTCAGTCCCTTTTTCCTGCGGAATGCTGTATTTTTCATACAATGAAAGGATGCTAAGAGTAGAAGACCTCTGTGCATCTTAAACCCTTTTTCTACCTTCAAGAAAAAGGACTTCAGAGCATTCTTAATTATATATTCATTGCCCGCATTTTACGTTTGAACCTGTGAAAACACTTCTTAATTCGGTGGCAGTTTGGCAGACAAGAAATTCACAGTCTGGTTCTCACATATTTGGTTATCTACATATTGTATTTTCTCCCCTTGATGAAAACATTAAGAACTGTTTTTATTTTCACTGAAATAGTTGTTAAAAAAAAAAAAAAAGGCAAGTGTGGATCTATACTTTCTGTACTTATCTGTAGTTATAATGGGGGATTGTACTTTTGCAAGTGTTTGTTTGCAGGATAAAGACCTAATTCTTTCCAGACTAGATTCTATTTTTTTTTTGTTTTCCAAACCAATTGTAAATAAGCTTCTGTATATTGAAATGTGTGCAGCAAACTTTACCAGGGGACTTTCCTCTTTGGATTTCTAAATTGGTTTTTAGAGCAATCTGTCTGTTGCCATTTTCATCTCTTTAAACAAACACAATAACAGAAAAATGCAGCTATGGACTGCAATGTTATGAAACATGAACTGTTAGAGTTAACACAACTGTTAAATCTTACTAATGATTCTATCACCAGTAAAATACATTAGCACCAATAATTTTATTAAAGTAGGTCACTCATCTAGAATAAAAAGGTAGAAGAATGTGAATTAAATGCCAAGCGTGCTAACTCCCCTGTACTTGTTAACATTGAATGTGATGCCCTGTAGGCCTTCCTCAGTATCGTTAGGAATAGATTACCTGTCAGGAATATGTATGGCATATTCAAATAAGCACTGCGCATATTTTAAAAACTGATATGATATGAATCCATGTAGACCAATTTTAATAGTTCAAAATGAGTCATAATTCTTGTTAACAATACAGTTATTTTTAAAATTTGCAGCAATAGTGGTCCTTTTTTATTTTCCTTATTGAAATTAAATGATATGCCTTAGGTGAGTCATTCATCACTGTTAAAGGAACTCGCCTTCTGTTGGAGATTTTGAGTTTTTATCCATATATATATATTCATTCCCTACTATTTTTAGTTTTATTTTTCTTCATGTAAGTTACTAGATGTATTTTTCTGCGGTTTTGTATTTTTTTAAATGATGACAGTATTTTGCTAGAATATTGTATTTATATTTTCCTATATGAAACAATTAAGTCACAGCTTCATAGTGAAGGATTTTCTCTCTGCAAGGGAAAAATACGTAACTGAATTTGCATTTTTCGTATAATAATCTAGTTTGCTTTCTTGTAATGTACATTATATAAACTAACATATAAATGCCATCCCTTGGGGCAGGGATAAAGCAAGCATTGACTTTGAAAACAAAGCTAATAAAACTACAGGATGAAGCATGAAGAAAACAGTTTATATTTTAATGTACTGCAGGAATTAACTAAATCATACATTTAGATAAAAATATTTCATTTTGGATTATGGAAAACATTTTCTGCTTTCTGTAAGGGCTAACAATAAAGACTAACATAAATGCAATCAATGATAAAACTGAAGTATGGTGTTAAGCAAATAATTTGTTATAGTTAGTCAAACTTGTGCTGTCTCAGTGTATATTTAATGTTTTTAATACAATGTATAAATCTATTATCAGAACAGATTGTGAGACTATTGCAATTCTCTGTGCATTGCATTTCTGCAGTATAGGGTGAAGAGTTCACATAAGCATTGATTGTGCAACAGGTGCTGTTCTGGGGGACAAAGAGATTAATTCTGCTTTGTCTTAGAAATGTTACAAAGAATCTCTTGCAGAAGTATCTTAAATTGTATTAAGAGACCAGCAGAAATGCATTGCTACTGAAACAGATTGGAAAAGTAAACAGATTTTTGGGATGCCACAGTTATTCAATTGATCTGTGCAGCCTCGTCACTCCTGTTAATTATGCTGGCAAAGAATCAGTCCTCCCTTTCTGTTTTTTATTTCATTGTAGTGTAATTACACTTTTAAAAAATGAAATTAATAGCTTTTAAGATTTGAGGGTTTTTTTATTAATTCCTTTTCTCTTTCCAGGCCTGAGGTGTGATAGTTGCAATTTTGGATTTAAAGCTCTCAGATATTCTAATGAAGATGGATGTGAGCCTTGTTGGTGCAACAGCCACGGCTCAGTGAGCCAATTCTGCAATCCTCTCTCTGGGCAGTGCAATTGTAAAGAAAGAGTGAAAGGGCTTCTCTGTGACACCTGCATGGACAACTTTTATGGGCTGGATGTAACTGGTTGTAAGGCCTGTGAATGTGATGCTGCAGGGTCCATTTCGGGAACCACGTGCGACGCGAGGACGGGGCAATGTGCGTGTAAACCAAATATCGGGGGAAGGCGCTGCGATGAGTGCCTCGATGGGTACCACAGAGTGCAGAAAGGTCACTCCTTCCTTTGTCTGCCATGCAACTGCGAGAGGGCAGGGACAGTGAATGGCTCTCTGCTTTGTGACAAAGCGACAGGACAATGTCCTTGCAAAGCTGGTGTGACCGGCCCTCGGTGCAGTCAGTGCATGCTGCAGACGTACAACCTCAGCATGAGCAACGCCCGCGGCTGCCAGCCCTGCCACTGTGACGCTCTGGGCACGTTGGCAGGAACAGCTTGTGACCACCTTTCTGGGCAGTGTGTCTGTCTGCCTCAGCGCCAGGGGAGGAGGTGTGATGAGTGTAAACCAGGTAAGGGAACAGAAATACAATCGATTTGATGTAGTAAGTTTTGCTTTGTTTTTTATCATTTTTTACAGTTTTTAGTATGTGTTTGGACAGCTTCACGTCTGACATATAAATATATGTCATATAATATATATATGTATATATAATATGTATATATGTGTATATATATATAATATGTATATGTATTATATGTATTATATGTATATGTGTCATACAATTATTTTTCCATTTCTTCCTAACTCTGAGAGTGAGAAGGAAACATTATTTTCTTAATCACCACCAAATATTTATTCTATTTTCAGATATAATTTGTATAATTTGTGTTTCAGTTTCAACATGCCCAAAATAAGGTTAGGCTACTTCTGGATATTGAGAAAATATACAAATAATCATGTTTCAGTCCCTGAATAAGTGGTAAATTGGCATAATCTAATGAACAGCAGCTATCCTCATAATGAAAAATGTGGATTTGGAAGGCAGAGTGCATGCTCTTCAGGAAGGGCACTTCATGCATAAAGCTGAGCATGGCAGGGGGCACAGAGATGGTTGCTTAAACTTTGATGAGGCTGGCAAACATGCCACTTAGAAAGCATTCACCTGCCTTGCTGTGTTGGGGTTGTGCTGGCTTGCACAAGGACTGCTTACAGTTTGGCCCTACAAGTAGGTGATATTTGCAGTTTGCTACATATTTATTCAAGATTTTGTGCCCTATTTTTAAACAGAGTTTAAAAGTCCATTGTAAGTGGGGAGCTCTGTAGTTATATTTCAATGTTTTTGTTTTAAAAAGTAGATGGGTAAAGTGAAACTATAGGTAACGTTAACCTACCCTTCATCATAATATTAAGCAGATAGATTTAGTTCAAATTAAATACATATGCAATTTTTTCAAGTAGCAGGTCACATTAAAAGGTACATTATAGCTCCATTGGTTTTAATATGCCATTCAATAATTTGAACAGAGGTTAAAAAAGCTGCTTAACCTCCATTAAGTATTTTTTTAAATGCTTTCATTTAAATTATTTTAGGTACATATACTAATAAATAAGGCAGCATTCTGTTTTTCTTAGTTCCTCCTCCAGTGCTATTTGACCTGCTGACCCTCTATAGCAGCCACTTAATCAGAGATCGGCAGAGGAGTGATGTCAAGGCTCCCTGAGTCAGTGACCGCCCTTGTCCTTGGGAAAGAAAGGCCAGGGTTTATGCAGAACTAAATGGTTTAAAAAGGTTTAATTGATAGTGTGAACAGGCTGGTTTGTAGAAAAGCTTACATGGCACTCAGAGGAATAGTCCCACAATAGTTCCTGGTAAAAAGAGAAATAATTAAAAAAAGTATTTGTGTAAGTATTATTTTTAAATTTTCTAACTAATAGCTTTAAGCATGTATGTGCTGAGCACTGAGCTCTCTGCTGCAGGTGAAAGTGTAAATTCCTATTTTTGTAGAAGTGCTGTATTGCTCTTGGTAGAGCACAGTGAGCTGTGCTATTTTCTCTGTTTAGTCAGAGCTTATTTAGATGTTTAGTATTTCTAACTTTTATGTAAATATTCTTTGCTAGTATGTGCCAAAAGAGATTTTTCTCCTGAACAGGGAAGACTATTAAAAGTCTTCTATATAGAAATATAGAAGATTTTAATTGGTTTCAAGTAATTAGACATGTTCTATGGCTTTTTTTTTCCCTTATCTTTGGGACAAAGATAAAAAAGGTACTCCAGATGTATAAGAAAATGTACTCCAAGTGTATATGTAACCAACACAGCCTAATTAAGGCACACACAAATTAGTTAATACTGGCAGCCCTGAAAACATACTGAGGATTTCTGCATCTGTTGGGACATTTCAAATTTATGACAGAAGGTAAGTGGCCTTTAAAATAATGTCCCAGTGTAGCCTGTCTTTTATGTGCTTTCATAAAATCCGAGAAGTTTTCAGTAGTTACCAAAATCTTAATGCAGAAAGAGTTGCCAATTGAGAAAAGATCAAACTGGTTTTTGGAAATTGTTTTATAAGAAGATTGTTTTTCTTAAAGCACTTTTTGGCACATTCAGCCATGTGTTTCATCTGCTAGGCTGTATCCATGACCTCCTGTTTTCTGTTTTGTTTTCATACAAGTAACATTTTGGTAGATTGATGTACATTTATTTTTTCTTTAAACTTATAGTGTATGCAAAGAAAGGAATACTTGATTCTAGCCTGAAACAAAATGAAAGAGCAGTTTTGCCTTGTACAGAAACTTGCTTTTGAGATGTCCTACGGTGCAGTGGTCAAAACACAGGTTCTCTTCAACCCGCAAATTGTTGTGAGCATTTTGTCCCTGCCTCATTCTGGAACAGTATGGCTGACTGGGATGTGTGCCATACAAATCCTGTTCAACACAGGTCTTGGATTTTGTTACAAGAGCAGGAAAGCTGTAAAAAGACATTTTGTTTTGTAAGTTCTTTACTCCATAGCCACAGGTTTGCATAGAATGCTACATAGTATGGAAAAGATGTAATGGAACATGTAGAATGTGTGTCTGTGCACCAGTACAGAGGCTTTGTGCACATATTACCTCTCTTGGCCAGAAGAATGTGAATTGTCTTGTGACAGCATTGCTGCTGTGGGTAACTGCATTTTGAGGCCAGCCTGTGGTTAAGAAATGAGCATTACTGCCACAGTTGGTAAGGATGTAAAAGTGCTCAGGAATTGGTCATGTATTCCTTCTCTATACAGCGGGAGAAATGCTAAGAGGATGATTAAAAAAAAGAAGCTGAATACTTTGCTATGACTTTCATTCTTCCTTTTGAAAAGTATGTTTGATTGACAAATGTGATCAATTATGGTTGAATTGGAAAAAAATCTGAAAAAGAGTAAGCATAATACTAGTTACATACATAGATCTCAGAGAGATTT
The DNA here is from genome assembly GCF_047830755.1 of Zonotrichia albicollis. Taxonomy (NCBI): domain Eukaryota; kingdom Metazoa; phylum Chordata; class Aves; order Passeriformes; family Passerellidae; genus Zonotrichia; species Zonotrichia albicollis. The sequence goes on from NC_133821.1 coordinate 31,795,575, forward strand.
GCAGTGGCTGTCTTAAAATTGGAAAATGGCTCTATTATACAACAGTGGATCCTTCATAAAGCAACTTTTATGAGCCCTTCTTACCTTGCTGTAAATTAAGCTTGCATTAAGTTATTACTCTTTCCTAGCTGGAGTCAAATTCTAGGTGGTGAAAGTAAATAATAATAATTATGACAAACAGTATGAATTTGTAATCTTGTATTTCCTCTTTTTCCTCTACATTTGATCATGATAATTTACTTACAAATTAGTTGGGGAAAGAAATTTATCTCATTTTCCTATTCCTCACTTTAAAAAAAAAAGTTTTGCCTTTACCTGCTACTTCTAGGTAAAAGAAAGTAATTGTGGTAGTGTCCAGAAACTTTTAGAGCATTTCTAAAAGATTATAATAAAAATATCCTACCAAATCCTTCACTGCTCTACAGTGGTTTAGGCAGTGTGGCTGTAGGAGAGCCAGGATGTTTAACACTAAGGTATAGATTATAATTAGTGATTTCACTGGTATAATAAAAGCAGTATATGCTGTAATCCTGCTCAGGGAAACAAATTTATTTTCCAGAGATGTGCTAATTTGTCCGTTATAGACTTCTCTTAGATGTTACTATGTACAAAGGAATCGTGGAATCATAGTTCTATGCAAAATTTCAGATGGACAAGGACCTGGTTTAGCCTGAGTGCTTATCACTTAGTGCAACTGTAAAGTGGGTCCTGAGGAAGTGCTTTGACCTTCTGCACGAGTCCAAGGCTTCAGCTTGTTTCCATCCTTCCTGTTCGGTTCTTCGAGTGGAGTCGTTCATTGTGCTCAGGAGTGACATTGCTGGGAAATGGTCTCCTGTATTTATGCACAGGATGGGCACTGCAGAGCGCAGGGAAGTGCAGCAGGAGATAATACATGCTGCCTCACTAATAACTTCAGGCTATTTGCTCTCTGTGCTGCCTCACTTCGGGGCCTCTCTGGAATAAAGTGCCAGCAGCGTGGTTTTTTATGATGCGAATGTATGTTAACTGGAGACTGATATCACTTCACTGTCCACTTGAGATTTATCTCACCGAGGACCAGAGGCTAAACTTGAACAAAGATTTGAGCAGTAAAATTCTAATGTTTTCAATTTGTTTAGTTTCTCTGCTATTTGGATATGAACTCACAGTGCAGCACTGCTGCAAAGACAGAGAATACCACCCTAGGGGTGTATATATAGAGCTATCTCTTGTAAGACAAATAATAAGGCCTTGGGCAATATGACATGTTACAATATAATTTTGGGCTACTTATTATAAAGCAGGACATCGGGAAGTTATTGGACAGCAAAAAATATTCAGTAGCTGAGAACATGGCTAAGAAACTACTGATTGAACTTGATGTGAAGAGAGGGCAAGTGTCTGAGAAGTCTGTGCAAATGCTGCATATCTCAGTAGCAGATGAAATTTTTCTATTGAAGTTGGACAATAATAACTAATAGCAACCAGCTAAGGGAGATAGAAACTCATATCAAGGGCCCTATTTTAGCATTCATGTGCCAAGATAGGTCATTGTTGTTGTCTAGTGTCTCTTAGTACTGTGGCACCAGGATCTTTTGCAGAGCTCTCAAGCATTGCTACATTTTAAATAACATGTACTCCTCTGAGGGGGGAGGAAAAAAATAAAGAGAAGACCAACTTGTGTGAATAAAACAGTTAAATATTTATTAATAATCAGGTAAAAATAGAATATGTTTTGAAAACTTATGTAATTATATTTTTACTAGTGTGCCATTACTTGAATTGTCTTCTGATCAGAAAGAAATTATTAGAATGAAATAAGGCCATACATTGTGAAATAGATTATGCAAGTGGAACAGCATCATTAAGAGAATGTGTGTAAAAGCTCTTTCATTAGGAACTTCAGGTAAGGTTATGAATAATGGGTAAATTCTTGAATGGCCAGATTAGAGGTGTATCTAACTGTATTTTTCAGTAATAGATAAATATCAGCATAAATAAAGATTGCTTGTAAGTGCAATAGGATGAAATATGGCATAGCAGAATCATACCAAACATACTGTGGGTAATGTGAAATGAATGCTCAAATTCATAATTTGAAATAATACAGGAACAGGACAGGGTTGAGGGTGAAAGTTGTTTAATACCAGATCAGTAACTTTCTTTTATCAATTTCTTAGTTTCTGTGAAAGTATTTGTGTAGGTTACAAGCTCTATGTTAAAGAGGAGTAAAATATAAATAAGAAATGCTCATCAAATGTTGTTTTTCCAAAGAAACTCTGTCTTATTTCAAGGATTAAGTCAAGCACTGTTGAGAAGAATGAAGAGACATTCTTAAGAAGATACGTGCATTTCTTATGGTTTGCAGTTGGCCACTTTCAGAGCTGAGCTCTCAGACTGGAATGGATGAATGTCTCTTCACTTGTGGCTGCATTCATGAGTATTTCTCATGTCCTTGGATCTTTCCCCACAGAAATGTTAATGTACTCCCCCTGTTTTGCATTTGCACTGGCTAAGAGTCTGAAGAGAGATAACCAGCATTCTCAAAATCCCTGTCTTTTGCAGGTTTTTATTTTTCTCCATCCAGCGCCACTGGCTGTCTGCCGTGCCTGTGCCACACAGCTGGTTCTGTGAATGAGATCTGTGATAACCTCACCGGCCAATGTAGTTGCCAAGATGCCTCCGTAACGGGACGGACTTGTGAACATTGCAAAGAACTTTATTTTGGATTTGACTCTGTCACAGGGAGGTGAGTGTTTCTTTTCTTACAGGTCACTTTTAACCTCCTTGTCACATTTTTCCTCATGGCTCAGTCAAGGGTTTAGTGACAATGGAAAGATATGTTCTAGGTAGGTTAATCCTTCTATGAGTTCATGTGTCCACTCTGATTTACATGTGATACATTACACAATCTCCTGTGCTCCCATGAGATGAAGAAAATAGAAATTTTGCTAGGATTTAAGTAGTAACAGCATGAAAGGTCTATAAGGCTAAGTTATAACAATTTGTTAATTGTTTCCCTATGTTTTTTCTGCATCTTCAGTAAGGTGTGTTGTTTTCTGAGGTGTTAACCATTGACTATTAAAATGCAGGTAATTTGCCATTCTTACAACTAGTGAGTGCTATTGAAGATTTCAGGAAGATTTAATGGGGAAAGGTGGGGAGAGAAGGAGAAAATTACAGATATCCCTGACTTCCCAAATTTCTTTTGGTAGCAGCAGTACAAATATTCACTCCACCTTGACTCTTAAAAATTTGTTTTTCTGAAGCAGTGCATTCTTTTTCAACATTTTCTTATGTGCCGCAAGGTAAATTGTATTTCTAATGCAGCCTGGCGTCTTTAGGTACATGGATTCCCTGGATTATAAGGGGAAAACACATATATAGTATAGTGCACTGTTATTTCAACTACTGCACTATCTTTTTTTTTTCCAGGATCGTCTTTCTTGCCTAGTCCTCACAATCTCAATTTCCTTTTAAAATATTGTCCAGAAAGATTGCACGGCTCTTATGCTATTATCTTTTCATACAGACTGATGGTGTTAAATTGTTTTGTTATATTTGGTATTTTTGCCTTTCAAAAAACCAAACCCACATACCACAGGCAAAAGCAAAACCAGTACAAAGTTCCCCTCCCTCTTCTCCTCTCCCCTAACTAGTCTGGGGTAGACATGCTTTTAGGCAGTGATTAGTAATGTCATCCTGCATATATTTGACATTATTCTGCAGATTTTTCACTTTAACTTTTATGTTACTGTCACTCATTAGGAGATTTTTTAAATTATTTTTTACTGTTTCGGGTCACAGAGGCATCTGCTAATAGCCATAAAGTAATCTGTAGGAATAAAGACTTCCTATTTTCACTTCCTGTCATTTCTAATGGTGAGAAATAAAGACTGTGTAATATTAAAGTTCCCTTTTAAATATATTTTCCTTAATATTAATGATATCTTTTTATTTTAGTTACTTGGAATAGATTCTCCCTCCACTCCTCAGTTTTAGCACATTTGTGCTAAGCAGTAGCTTTTCTGAGCTAGATACTGGCTTTCAAATACCTGCATTTTAACCTGTCTTTTGCAATTCAAAATGTGGAAATATAAATCATCTAGATCCAGACCTTGTAAGGATAGAAAGTTTTTAGAGTTCTGGGATTTGAATCTGAATTGGCTTTAATTCCTTAATACTAGTTAATCCTCATGGCAGTGTTGAAGACTACTCTGGTTGTATGATGAACTTATGTTGCATTTTCTTGGCTCTCTTTTCACTGTTGTCTTCTTGGGCAGTGTACCTCTGTTCCTCAGGCAGAAATTTTATCCACTGACAATGATAATGCAGGTCTTTATTTGTTAATCTATTTTATTCCATTTCTTTAACTGTTAATATCTTCATAAAAAGAGTAATATGCTTTTTGTTTCTCCATAAAGTTGCCAGGTCATTTAAGCCAGCCTTGCTCCAAGTGTCTCTTTTAAGGACAGAAAAGGATGTGAGCTATCTGTAGTGGCAAAGACATATCTGTCTTTGCACAGTAGCACAATAGAAGCAGAAACTGTGATACACAGAGATTGCGAGGCTTTAAAATTCTCCCACTCTGAATGCATATGTGAGCTGATTTATTTTGTGCTGTTTTTGAGATAAAACAGGAACTCCATATTCTTTAATGCATTTCAGGTTATGAAGCAGGAAAAATTTCTTGGCTTTTAACAAATTAGGAATACTGAGTGTTTGCAGCAATCTGAGCAGGTCTGTAATGGTTGTGAGCATCTGTACACATTTGAAATGCTTTACCTCTGTATTGTTTACTATAATGAACTGGTCAATGAACATCACAAATTGTTTATCTATTTATATATATATCTTGACAGATTACTGTTTATGAAATCCATTTAGCAAGTGAGGTTTTCCCATAAGGATGAAAAATGAAGATTTTAAACAGATTGCTGGAGAGGCTCTAACTGCACCTAGAGAGTCAATGTAATAAAGGTTTCTCTATATTAATATTACAAAAACCATTTATCCTCAGAAAATCAATATCACAATTCATCTTGGCATGACATTTCTCTTTCCATGTTTTAAAAGTCTGTTTTCCTTGATTATATATAATTCTGTTTTAATAAAACTCAAATATGTTTTACTTAGAGTACCTTGGAAAAGTAGCATTTGACAAGAGTACTGCAAATATTTTTCACAGGATTAAAAGTTACTTATCTTTTAAAAGAATTGAAATTTTTTTGAAAATTCATAATTGACTGAATCCTTAATTCTGACTGAAAAGCATGAACTATGCCTAACAATAAATCCAGTTCTAGTTTTTTGCAGTTAAAGAACATGATGCATGTGATTACACAGAAATAATGTGTAATCCCATGGAGCAGAATATGGTGGAATATCTGCTGTTATTTGCAGATCAGGAGCCTCATTCAGTATAGGTAAAGGTAGGGAGCCTACACTTTTCCTAGAAGAAACATGCAACGAGCAGAAAGGAGCAGCCCCACCCTGCCAGGCTGAGAACTATCACTGTGACTATATGGATGTTGAGAGTGGTTGTCATGTGTGAATGATAATCAAAACTAGAATAATCAGGAGACCCTTATTCATAAGAGGTGCAACAATATACAGGAACAATAGGAGAAGCTTCTCTTTCTCTGTTTATCTATCAAGAAACTTTTGTTAACATCGCCCCCCTACTAAATAATCAGCATGTAATGAAATTATGAAATAATAATAAAATACTGTCTCACTGAGTAAAATCTTTTTTGTAACTTAACTGGGTTTAGTTAAAGTACTCTAAACAAAACCTCTATTTAAAGGGGGATTTGGTTGCACTGTCTGTAGATGAAAAGACTTTTCAAAAAATTGCCCTTTTTTCTTGACTGTAAAAGAGAGCAAACTGCAGTATAGTGGCTTCCAAGAGAGAATGTATTTTATTTATTCTCAAAAGGATATTAGTCCATAAAACAAATTTGCAGCTTATTTTGCAGCTTTAGCTTTTATCAGCCTTTTTAAGGGTGTTGAATGATTCCCCAGGAGATCACACAGCACGAGCTGCTGTGGAGTTAAGGAACTCTAATACAGAGAGCTCTGCGATAGGCAGAAAATGTATGTGAAGAGTTTCCTTAAGCTTGTTTAAAAATCTGTCACATTTAATGCCTATTTCACTGATTATTGACCTGAATTTTGGTGTCCTAATGTGAAAACAGTTTCCACCTTCCCCTCCTCTCTCCCTTGCCTCAAAAAGCTGATACCTAAAGCATACTTGAACTCAGTTTTTTTCTGCTTTCATGAAGATAGTAGGAGATACAGACCAAGGTGTGATGGTGGTGACTGGGAAGATGGCAAAGTAACTTGTGTAAGGGCACCACAACATATTTCCTTAGGTCTGGTGAAACTGGCCAAGGAAAGATCAGCCAAACATAAATTGACTCTTGTTTAGTCTTAGGGTTAGCAGAATAAAGGGGGTAGAGCCTTAGACTTCTCTGGAGTAATTTTTTTGCTGCTTCATCACCTTGGGACCTGGCATCTGGAGTAATTTAAAATTCCCTTGAGTCTGATGCTGCTTATGCCCTGAGGATTGGAGATTTCCACCTTAGTGCAAGGGGAGGGAAATGCAGACTTCCCAGTATGTTTTAGCTGTGGTGTACCTTCCCACCTGTTTCCCAGACCATGGCTTTTCAGATCTCTTTTAGTCTGCAGCAATTAAAATATAGGGAAATTAGAATGTAGAATCTAGGAGAAGTTTTATTTGCCGTTGTTGACTTTGTTATGAGTAATAACAGCAGTCTGTATTGCAAGGGGTAGCATTACAGTATTTGTAGTCATTGCTTTGCTTAATTTATGACATGTTCAAACTCTTTGAATATTTGTACAATCTGACATTGGTATCCATGCTATAAATGAATGTCAGTGGGGAAATAGTGTATCAGGTGAAGAGCAAGTTGATCACAAGAGGTTTCACATGCAAAAGCCAAAGGATAAATTAATCCTGAAAGTATTTTACTGGTCCCAGAGAGATTTACAGAATTGAAGCATGGCGTTTGTGTGATACCAGTGCATTTAATTTTTTTGTTCTTTTTAATTTAAAAATAATTTACTTGTAGATTTAATTAATTATTCACTGTAGTTGTTTCAAATTTTGTCCTTCAGGCTCTAAAAACACTGGGATTTCTGTTAGAATATTAGTATTTTTGCTGTTTTGTTTCCTGTCACTGTTTTAATCTGATTTTTGCTCCACTCTGTTTTGGTCGCCATTCATTTTCTTTTATTCACAGCATGTAATTTTTTTCAACCGTAAGTTGCTTTTGTGGGCAAGAAATTATTAGTTGATTTATTTTTTTCCAACTAAAGCATAGTTTTCCCTGAGGTAGAAGGTTGCCTATTTTGTGCAGGAACCTCTTGAGCTGGTTACATATGTATCACTGAATTCTGCAGCTCTGGAGAAAGGTTGTGTGAGTAAGAATGTAAGACTGAGTGCATAATGTGATTATTACTGAACATTATTATCCAGTTTGTGTATGGATCAATATATATAAAAGCTCTTTAATTCTAAGCCATTTTTATATAAATTAGAATATTATTCTGGCAGTGAAATGTAATATAATAATTATAAATATTATAAATATTTCACTGCCAGAAATACTTTTTGTAAGTTTTTTTAATCAGACTAATAGATTTTCTGCTCTGTTTCTGACTACTGAACTGTTTATGATGTTTTAATTATGTCACCCAAGAATCTTTTAAACAAAACCCTACTGTGCTTAACTGAAGTGTTGATGTGTGTTGATGACTTCCTTGATTTGTTTTTGTTTATAGATGTCAGCACTGTAATTGTCATCCTGCAGGAGCCATTAGTGGGACTTGTCATCTTGTTACTGGACAGTGTGTTTGTAAACAATTTGTAACTGGCTTGAAATGTGACAACTGTGTTCCTGATGCCAGTAATTTGGATGTCCACAACCTCTTTGGCTGCAGTAAAAGTAAGTGGATGTTAGGTCTTAAAAGCATGTCTTTTAAATTAAAGTTTTTAATTGATTTAGTGAGTATTGAATTGGGTCAGCAGTAAATTATTTCCTCCCCACCCCCAAATATAGGGTCACTGAAGTTTGAGTGATTTTTACTGTATTGTAGGATTGTTTTCTAGAGAGATGTGTAGAATCCTTCGTGTCATACACACATTAGGCTTGTAGTTTAACCCAGGGGATAAGGGTTAAACTACAAGGGACAACCCATAGTTTCCTTGCACATTTTCTTTGTAGTGACTAATCCAGAGTTCATCTTTTAGTCAAAAATGCAGCAGCATTTGTACAACATACAGTTTAGCCCCCTTTCCTGCCACTGACAGGAGGCAGGACATCTGCCTTCAGAAGGTCTGAAGAACAGAAGGTCTTGTGAAAACCTACTCCTGGCGATTAATTCCAAATGTTCTCCTCAGTGCAATGTAGCTTTGCCTTTCTCCTCTTGGGACACTTTTTCAGTCAGTTTGGGAAAATATGTGATGTGATGTAACAAAGCATCATAAATTGGCATGTTTGAGGTGGGGTCAATGCTATATTGAGGGTCAAATAATGAATTGTAATGAAACAAATTGCAGAGGAACATATGGATATCAAGATCACCAGCACACAGTCTCCAAGCTGGCAGAGTTATTAAAGAAGAAAAGGCAAAATTATACGTCATAAGAAAATTCAGTACTTAACTTGTCTTTGGGTCAGTGTTCAGACATGGGTTTTGAGGGCATCATGCTATGCAATACCAAACCATGTGGGAAGGAGCTCAGGTCATTCTGGAAAAGCTGTGTTACATTTTGGTGGCACACCTTACTGCCATACACAGTTAACAGCCCAGCCTTGGAAGCCTTGAAAGCAATGAGTGAGGAACTCTGCAGGTGATAGATGGACATTTTTGTCAGCAGGCCTAATTAATAATGGTCACACTGGTCATAATGCAACAACAGGGTTAGACATTCCCAAGCTATCTCTGAAATATGCTTCTGGATCTTCCCTCAACAAAATACTTCTTTGTGTGTTCTGCATGGGTATTTATATGATATTCATAACTGTGATATGTGAAAATCATAGATTTGCAAGCAGAGATGTAAATGCACAAAGTATTTACAGGTAGAGACAGCTATCACTTTGTATTTTTATTTAATTTTAAATCAGTTTAAATTTCAAATCATATGCATTGTAGAGTGCATGGCATTATAAATGGTCATAAGTATCCTATAGAGAATGATTGCTTTCTGAAGACATTTTTTTTTAGCTTTTCTCAAAGTTTGGAAGTATTTAAATAGTTTTGATTCCTTTTTCCCCATACTCTTCTGTAAAAAGCACAATATCTATTCATTGTTCAGGCAGTTGATTGGCTCGTTGTTTCTTTAAAAAATGTAAGATGTTTCAACTGAATGTGTAATAATAATAATACATGGCACTTTTATGATGCTGTTCATCTTCAAAGTGCTTTACAAACATAAGCCAACCTACTTATTTGTGTTGGGATACACGTTGGATAAAGGTCAATAGCAATTCAACTATAAAATTGATTAATAATAGTATGACATAGAGAAATAATATAATAGATTTTAGTTAGATAAAAGTACATCAGGCAGTATTCTAAATGACAAGCGGAGTCCTCTTCTGGACATAGAGGATATAGCAATTGGAGTCTTTTGGTTATTCATACCAAAATATTTGAACTTGTTGCACACATGTGGAGCTTTGCCTGGCTTGGCATTTGTAGTTATTTTCATTGCAGAACAGTATTTTGTTGACACATTCATTACTGGTTATAAGTCTTTGCCAAGGGAAGCAAAAGTAAGCTGCTGTTACTGTCCAAATAGTGTTCTTTAAGAAAAAGAGTTTTTTATTTAGCAATTTTTCTACTTAACAATATCTTAGATGCTGCACAAAAATGTACCATGAAGTACTTTGCTTGCTATTTAAAATTCAAACCAGCTAACCTCTGGAAGCAATATACAGTAGTGTGAGACTGCCAGTGGAGAATGAAGGTGATGCTGGTAAATTGCTGTGATTGCTCAGGTCTTGTAAGCATATATTACATGGAGAGAAATTCTTTTAAATGCCAAAGGGATTTAGGAGCACTTGTTTCCTCTGATTCTCAAACTTTACTCCTGTAGAAACTTTAGCATACATTTACTTCCTAAGTGAGATGAACTCAAAAGTTGCAGATTGGCATCAGAACAACCTATGCATTTTAAGGGGAGATGATGATTATGTTCAGTTCAATCCAATGAATTCTAGAAATACTTTGTGCTATTTCTTGGCTGAGAGATTGCAGTAGAAGCAGGGCTTTTCATTATCTTACTCTAAATAAAAAGCTTCATCTCACTTTCCAGATTTGTATTAAAAACCTGTATATAGTGTGCCCACTGATTTTGGTCTAAGTCTCTACATCTATCACTTGTGTGGCTTGAGGTCCTCATGACATTTTCTGTCTGCAGCTTCATTCTTTGCTTCTTGTCTCCTGTTAGCTTGGCTGAACAGATTTTAGTAATTAACTTTTGGTGGTACTAAGCACATATCCACATAATGAGGAGGATGATAGTTTATAAAAGAAGAGAATAAAATCCATGCTTCAAATCTTGATGTTCTTCTATAATACTTAATGTAGGGGAAAAAAGTTAATTGGGTGGTTCTGAATCCAGCTTCTGGTACCTTACTCCATGTGCTGATTTCTGTGCTGCCCTGGACTATTCTCATTCCTTGAGAAAAATGTTTTCCTCTACATCCACACTGCCTTGGTGAAGAGGATGGGGAAATGGCACAGTCTGCCTTTGATAGCAGTCACTGTCTGCCAAAACAGACCTGTATTGTTCTGTGCTGATGCATGGTGTGGGGGACAGAGGGTAGGGCTTTCCTCAGTGTAACTGGGTTACTGGAGGTCCTACAGCAAGCTGTGGACTCATGCTCTGACCTGAATAATTACATAAATATAGAATCATGGAATCATCCAGGTTGGAAAGGACCTTTGAGATAATAGAGTCCATCCATCAAAATGTATGTTTATGTTAACATGTGTGTATATATGTATATTAAGTTTAATTTCTGAGTATTAGCTATTATCTTAGGAAGGACCACGATTACACATTTGGATGACAAAAGAGCCGTAGGAGAGATTTTGAATGCTCTTAAAATGTGAGGCACTTGGCTTTGGAACTTCAAGTTTATTGATACTATTGCAATAAAGTAACACATTTTTCAAAGTCAATAGAGGCAGTAGGAGAGTCAAATTTTGGCAAATTAACATGTCAAGCTGATTTCTTAAACTGTTAAAATACCTTAGTCTCATGGATTTGAATTTTACTGGAAACAAATGGAAGCCAATTGCCTAAATAAACTTTAAAATGTTGCCCTTTTTGTTTTTGTGATTTCATTATATTACGTAAGCTTATTTTAACACTTCAGTAAAATCTGGACTTAGCTGGATTTTCCGTTTGTATTTTACTTGAGGAGTTTATGCCTGGTCTGTGCTAAAATGGAATGAATCTTTTGAAAAAATAAATCCTAACTGAAGTAGAAACTTCAATAAAGCAACCATATAAATGAATTCTTGTTTTATAAAGATCTTAAAATACATTTAAAAGAAACCCCACCCCACCTGTCTGGAAAACACTTGCTTTATTTTGGGGTGGAATGGGGGATTAAGTTTATTCTTCATTTATTTAAATATATACACTTTTTTCATGGATAAAAGGTGTTGTTGAAGAGCATTTGGATGGGTTGGTGTAGTCTATTAGTGTCTTGCCCTGGTGACTTTTCATTTACTCAAAGGGTTTTTTGGGTGAAGAATGCTTAGCAGTTTCTTTGCATTTTTCTCTAAATTTGTGTGATTATTGATTACCTTGATTTTTACATCCTCAGTTTTTGTGTATGTTTTAGCTCCTTTCCAGCAACCTCCTCCTACAGGAGAAGTTCTCAATTCCTCTGCTATCAATCTTTCATGGAATTCCCCTGACTCTCCAAATTCTAACAGGCTTATTTACCAGCTGTATAGGGATGAGGAAGAAATTTATACAACTGAAGACTACCATCCTTATAGTAAGTAAGGTTGCATCAAATATTTTGTACTTGTGTGTATATATCTATATCTATGTGTGGTGTTTCTTAGCTATTTCTCATTCTTGTCATTATCATTCTCTGTGGTTTTGAATATATTATCCTGTTTCCCTTTAATGAGTTATTGTTCTGTGTTACTAGTTTTGCTTGGAAGGAATGAATAACTTAGTCTAAAATCTGGCAAATGGAATCACCCAAAATACCTGATAACTATTTTAGTTTTTAATCTCAAAAACTTTAAAATTGACTTTCTGAAAGTATTTATTGAAAATATACACAGATGCCAAAACCTATGAGTCAAAGTCACAGATAAAGAATTACGGTGAACAGAAGAGACCATAATGTGCTTAAACTTCTTATTTCATCTTCTTGGTTTTAAACTGTTAACAGATAGGAAAGCTTTTTGTGGCCTCTAACTTTTAGCACCTTCTGTTAAGCTATCAGTGTAGCTCCTGATTTGTCTTTAGCAGCACCACTTCTCTCATGTTGAGGCTTGCCAAGGGATCCTCAGAAGGCAGTCCTAAAGGATTCGACACTCTGTCCAAGCTGAAAAGGCCATTTTGTGCTAATATTGATCCACTTATCAAAGAAAAGGAGATGGATTTGGGTACTGTTTGTATGTATACATGGCACACAAGTGGTTTTTTAAGAGGACGAGTGTGGTTTAATGCCGCTAAGGTTTGACCTCTGTTCTAGGAGGTTCTTCAGTTTGTTGCAGTTTCTTACCAATGCAGCATTAATGTTTTGCAGAAGTTGAGTCTCTCTAGTTGTTGGTGTGTACCCTGGAGGGGAGAGAGAAAAAAAAAGCTGTTTTTCAGTGGAAGCCCAGAACACCTCACATTTCTATGTTTTGGTTCATGCTGCAGTGTTACAGTTCATTACTATGTGGCTTATGTTGTGACTTTGGGCACTCTGCAGTACATACTGTGAGGAAAGGTATGTGAACCCATGTAAGCACGAGATTAAGTGATTGAGAGAAAGAAATATTAAAAAATGTAGAGAACTAATAGAGAATATTCCAACACCTTAATTTGGTTTAAAGGCCTAACTTTAGTAAAAACAAAAGAATTTTAAAAGAAAAGCTATGATATTTCATTGTTATACATCTATTTAGTAATGTACTTGAAACAGTGCATTGTTGAAGATGTTATTTCATTATTTTACCTACATTTCTTTCTTTCTACTTTGCAGAAAGCAAAAAAAAAAAAATTGTGGATGTATTTAACTGGATAATGAGACATTAACATGTTTCAATTTAACAAAACATTATCTTCTTAAAAGTTTCAAAAGGCATTTTTGACATTTCCCGGAAATCCCCCGGATCAGTGATATTAAATCATCTGCTGGTGTTTGGATATTAAAAAAATACATTGGTAATGCTGACAGAACGTTTCCTAATGCTATTTTTTTCTTAGTATAGTTTGGAATTTGTGATGCTTATGAGGTGAGAGTACAACTGGATTAACATTATTTTATGACTAAATTAGGGCTTTATAAAAAAATTGAACTTCCCAAGGAAAATTAATAATAATCAGCCTGGTGACCTGGATGATAGTATTGCAGAATGCCCAATTAAAACAGTGTTTTCTTAACTGCTCTGGAAAACCTCAGCCTCAGGTTTCTAACAATTGTTAGTAACAAAGTTACTAACAATTTTAACTCCAAATTAAGTTTTTTTTTTCTAATTACTTATAAATGTAACTAAATACAAAATCATAAACTCATTAAGGATGGAAAAGACCTCTAAGATCATTAAGTCAAATGATGAACCCAGCACTGCCATGTCACCTCTAAGCCATGTCTTCAACTACTACATCTTTTTTTTTTTAATACATCCAGACATCTTGAGTCTACCAGACTGCTAGACAGTTCATTCTAAAGCCTGACCACCCTTACCATGAATAATTTTTTCCTAATATCTAATCTCTTTATACCAAATACCCAACCTTCTCTAGCACAATTTGAGGTCTTTTCCTGTCATCCTCTTACTTGAGAGAAGAGCCTGACCCTCAGGCTACAACCTCCTTTCAGGAAGTTTTAGAGAGGGATAAGGTCTCTCCTGAGTCTCCTTTTCTTCAGACTGAGCAACCCAAACTCCCTCAGCAGCTCCTCACAGGACTTGTGTGCTCCTGACTCTTCACCAGCTCCACTGCCCTTCTCTGGACATGCTCCAGCACCTCAATGACTTCCTTGTAGTGGGGGCCCAGAACTGGGCACAGGATTTGAGGTAGGGCCTCACCAGTGCCAAGTGCAGGGGGAGATCCTGCTGCATCTTCTGCCTGCTCACTACTAACACAAGGAGGTCTCAGCAGCCGCTGTTCAGCTGCAGTTGTTCCCCAGCCCTGCCTGAAGTACCATGGTTTGCAAGGTCTGAAGATGCCGTAACGTGGTCTCATTATTGCTGCACTCCAGTGAAAATGTTGTGATTGCTAGAAGGAGTTGAAGTACTGTAGGCAATTACTGGGCTGACTCTGCTGCTTTTGTGCTACAATGTCAAAGGTTGAATATCTAGCAATACTCAGAGTTTGGTGATCGTCTTCTTAAATTTGTAATCAGGGCAGTGCTGGCTTGCCAGTGTGGATGTACAGAGAGAACGCAGAAATAGCTTCAACCACTTCATTTGCTTTGCAAAAGTTTATGCATATCTGTGCTCCGACACATAATATATTAGTCAATGTTAACCATTTCTTAAGGCAAAAGAATTTAGGGTGTTGTGGTTGTACATAAATTCATACTGTGCTGTGATGACTAAGATGTGTAACTGCTTCTGGGGTATGCACAGGAGCAATTAATGGCAATTGGTATTAAAAAGATGCTAAAAAAAACTACTAACTAAGAATAATGGAAAATAGGTGTGTATGGGAACTCAGCACATCAGTCTGGATGTCCAGAGTTGCTGAGAACCCTCTGTTACCAGAAGCGCCTGGTGGCTTGACTTTGATCCATCTAGGGATGTGCCACCTGTGTATGAGGACATGAGAGGCACTCGGGTTTGAATGGTGCAGGAATGATATATTTACAGGGTGAAAATGTAGATTTTAGGGTTTTTGGTATAAAGGGTAATGGGGACAAGATGGAAGAATCGGGGTGTGTCTCATCCTTCTTCTTTCTTCTTGTCATCCATTTTCTGTGATGATGTTAGCACTTGGGGATTAGTTTAGAGTAGAAGTGCACTAACATCGGTGATAGGCATTGGGACATAAAAGTAAATATGATATACGTAGTTTGTAGTATAGAAAGACGATACCGCCTCGGAGGGGGTCAGAGAGCCTTTAGCTGCCCTGCAGTTCAAATCTCGGCTGGGCAGAAAGAAAAACTTTGTAGATAAGAAGTAATAAACAATCTGAAAATTGAAAACTGAAGAGTCCAGTCTCCTCCTTCAAAGCTCGGGCTGCTCAGAACCATCCCATGCACCTTGGGGTAGAGACAGACAACAGGTCCTGAGAGGTGTGGCAGCAGCGCTCTGGTCACAGAGAGCAACAGATAACTTTCTCAGGCACAGTGCTGGGAAAAGTCTGTGAGGAGATCAGAGACAAGAATGAAAAACAATTCTTAATCTTGACTTGCTGCACCTGGTATTGTGAACATGTGGAATATGTTATGGAGATTTATTTATCAAAGAGTGGTTTCTTAATTAGCCAACGGTGATGGTGTTTCGATTGGAGGACCAATTAGGTCCAGCTGTATTGTAACTGTTTGTAAAAGAGCAATGGGTTTCTTAATAAAGATATATATGATCAGCCTTCTGTGAATCATGGAGTCTATGCCAATTATTACCTGGCTAGGGACCCATTCGCTGGGACAAGTAGGGGGGAGGAAGGTAAATACAAGCTTTTTATATACCTTTTTAATAATTATTTGCACTTTTGTTTCACTTCTTATCCAAGAGTAAATGCTTTTCAAATGAGGTTTTAAGCATTGTTGTAGAAATGAGGAAGTGAAAGCACACAAAGTTGAAATATTTGGTCTTATGCCATCAAATTAATCAAAAAAAGAGGTCTGAAAGTTTGCACAATGGTTTGGGGTTTTTTTCCTTAATTATATTCTCTAATATTGATGCTGATTTACATTTGAAATAATTATTTTGAAGAAAAAGAGGAATGAGAAGATAATTGTATTAATTTTCATTATTAAAGCAGGAACTAGAAGTTCAGTGGAAAAATAATTTCTCTAATGATGCTAATGTGCAGGGGAAGATTATAAAGGGTAAAGGGGACCTTTTTTTCCTGTGCTAGAAAAACCTGAGAAGTTGCAATGTTTATAATCTCAAGAAAATCATGTGGACAGGCATAAATATGTATTGGATTAGAGCTGGACAGAATTTAGGTATAACAATTAAGGTTATTTTTAATGTGTTAGACTGATACAGTTTTCTTCTCACCTGTTTGTTTCAGGTATTCAGACCTTCACCGATTTCATGTTAGCTCCATATACCTTCTACTCCTATTATATCCAAGCCAGCAACGTTCATGGTTTTACAAGAAGTGACTCAGTGACATACAGAACAAAATCTGGGACACCTGTAGGAAGCTTGGATTTAAATCCTGTCTTTCCTGTTAGTCACCACTCTGTTTTACTTTACTGGACAAGCGTTTCCAATGACTCTGGGCCCATAGAGAAATACATTTTGACTTGTACTAGCTCGGTTGATCTGCAGCCTTGTGGTCAGTATGAAGGCTTAAAGACTTCAGCAATTATTTGGAATCTCATTCCATTTACAAAGTATGTTTTTTCTGTGCAAGCTTGTACTAGTGGAGGCTGCTTAAAGAGCCAGCCAGTAACTGTAGTTACTGCACAGGCTCCTCCAGAAGGGCTACACCCACCGACCGTGGAAACCATCAGCTCTACAGAATTGGCTGTGGAATGGTCACCACCTGAGAAACCAAATGGTAGGATATTGTCTTTACTTTTGTCAGTCAAAGTCTTTGCAAGGGAAAAGCAACATTTCCTCAAATCTCATTAGAATATCCCTGTCCATGCAACATGCACTGAGAAATGAAGTAAGACATTTTCCTAATTTGCCTATATGCTATTAAGTGTATCCTCAGAGTCTGTGTTTTATTCTTCCAGAGTCCAGAAGTCCACTGACTGTTTGGTCCAGGATTTAGCACTCAGTGGCATCTGCTGCAGCAAAAATCACATTTATAATCAAACATTTACAGTAAAATTAATTTTTTCCTAATTTGCCAGATTACTTAGTTCAGACAGATGTGGTAGTATTGCCTGACAAAAGATAAATAAGCAGATAACAGTTATGGAAAAAATTCTAAGAATTAACGGGGAAGTCTGTTTTTGAAACCATCCGTCATGTGCAGTAGCCAATTCTATTACCAGTATAACTTTGTTAGGGATTAGGTGATTGCCAAGAGTTGCTGGTCTAACTTGTGTAATAATATTTTAGGTTTTTGAAACTGAGAACACAGCTGTTGTAGGATACTTCTGTGATACCACTAATTTTGTTGGTAAAACTATCTTTTAGTATTTGAGCAATGGAATTTTGTGAGCTTGCACTAACATGCACAAGTATTTATGCATGTGAAAACAAGCATTTTTATATGCTCACAAAATGGGTGTCTGTCTTTGGGGAGCTCGGCTTTCACTTTGAGCATCTAATTTTCCACCTCTTTCCAGGCTGGATAGGAAGAATGCCCACACAAGAATAACTGTGTGTTTAGAGGGGCAGTTTCTTCAATGCAGGTCATGATATTTACTGTTGGCACCTCAACCTGTGTCATACACTCTTCATAGTCCATAGGCATGACATGCATCTAATGGCCAGCACAAGCAGATTTAAGCAATATTCTCATGCTTGCCTCGGTGTCTGGTCTGATTTCCTGGTGTCGCCAAAGACAAAAGCTCTTTCTCCTGAGCAACCTCTCCAGTTTAGTGCATGAATACAGACCCAAATGCATAAATTTTATGGCAGTTATGTCTTGGCTTTACAAGAAATCTCTGGTAAGATTTCTTAAGATCTTATAGTTAAACTACTTTCACCATCTAGCCTAAATAATGTATTGCTTCATACCACAACACTGATTGGTTTTTTACTCCAGAGTGGTGAGGCTTTCCTGTCTATATAATAATTTTGCATTGATATAAAACTGATGTACATGTATCTCCTATCCAGTAATATGTTTTAAAATGTTGGCATTAAAATAATTAAAATGTCACTCAAAAGTTATCTTCTCTTTATCTTAAAAGAAAAGAAAAGTAAAAAGGAATTGGTATTTTAGTAGAACTCCAGATATCATTTAAATTCAATTTTTTTCCTGGCCTTTTCCTCTAGGTATAATTATAAGATATGAACTTTACATGAGGAAAAAATTAAAATCAGCTGGGAACTTTCTTCCTCCTGAAATTCGTATTTTCCAAAGCAGTGGATGGCTCAGTCCTCAGCCAGTTGTGGAATCTCAGAATGAAAATGCCTTGGCTCCACCACAGACCAGTACCACAGTCATTGATCTGGAGCCATTCACAGAGTATGAATTTTATGTGCTAGCAGTAAACATGGCAGGTAGCATATCTTCAGATTGGATATCAGGACGAACAGGAGAGGCTGGTAAGCACTGGTTTGAATTTATTTGACAGAAATGAAAGGAAAATGTAGATCAACATGTATTCTTAATTTTCCATAGAAGTGTTTAATGATGGTTAACTAGGGATAAATTCCCATTTTTAACTAATTACAGATAGGTCAGATGATCTCAGAACTGAGCATGAAAAGCAAAATAATTTTCTTCACAACATAATATCATGTTGTTGGGGAAAATAATCCCTATCAATTAACCCTATATTTAAACTACAAGATTGCAAAATATATCAAGCAGTATTTTAATCTGAAGAACTTGAAAGGGTTCCCTTTTCAGGACTATAGTGCTTGAAACTTCTGCTGAGACCCCATTAGTGAGAGATGCCTCTATCCAAATTTAGGTTCAAATGAGACCATGTGCCGAAGTCAATTACATGGATTTTATTTAACAGCAAATGTGAGAGATAGAAAGAAAGAGAAAACTCAGTGGGGAGAGAGAGTGATCAACAGAAGACAGTTACTTCCAATGGATCCAACAGTGTCCTGTTGGTCCTCCTTCACTCTGGTCTTCTCAGTGGTGATTCTGAGGTCATTCAAAATTTTTCACAATTTATACTTTTTAGCAAATAAAAGAACTAATTCTCATTGGCTACAGAGTTCTCTTATTCTATTGATTAGAGGATTCCCTTGCTTCTAATGCTAATTTGTCTCAGTCTTTCTCTTTTTTTTTTGGTGTCAGTGGGGTTCTTGGGTGGTTGGGCTGTGAGTCGGTGGTCACGATCTCCCCTGATGGATTTACCTTTCACCCAGTCAGTTGATTTCAGCACAGTTGCCAAGTTGGCTTTTGTTGTGGCCCATAAATCTTGCATTCTTTGTGTCCACATCAGTGATGCATTCTTCTTCCCAAGGTTTTTTAACCTTCAGCTGGGTCTGAGATAACATCTGGACAATAGTGCCATCTTTATCTTATCTCAAGTTCTTGCTATGGTGACTTATCTTACAGTCCAGGTTCCAGGTATCCAGAGAAGCATATTCAGGGTAGCTTCAGTGATTCTTGGTGTTTGCAAAAGCCATCTGTCCCAATACTTGGGGTGATCTTTGTTTGACCAGTGATATGTGTGTGGGCAGTTGCTTCTTCACACAGTTTGCTGAAGTGGGAATCTTTGTCTGGATGCTTTTAACCAGAAGGAGCAAAGCAGATCTCTCATGCCCCAGGCCTGGAGTTAACACCATCCTGTCACTTCTTCTGTGCTTATCTCATGGCTAAGTCTTTTATATTTGAGACAGCCAACTGTGCTCTTTAACTCCTTACAGCTCTTCATGGGCTTTTATAGAGGCCAAGTGTTATGATAGGGCCCCTTTTTATCAAAGCATAACGAGTTTGCAGCCTCTTGTATTATGACCCTTCTCTTCAGATTTTCAAAAGGGCTTTGCCATATGACATATTATTTCAAATATCAGCAATTTATTTCAATGCTTTCAGTAGAATTCTATGGTTTTCAGATTGATAAAGCCAATGGTTAACAATTAAACATCTCTGTTATGTTACTTATGCTTTTGTTTGCTCACTTGAAAATCATGTCCTCAGTCATTTGCTCCAGCAAAACAGCAGGCTAAATGAATTCCTCCTTCAAAAATGCGACTTTTTTGCTTCTCTGTTCCTAAATATTATACGTTATAAAAGTGTTAAATTGTATTTGGGAAGAGGTCCATTAGTGCAGTTGTTTGTATGTAGCAAAAGTGCTGTGAGTTGGTATCCTATTATTACAGAGGAATCAGGTGGGGATTTAACTGCAGTGCAAACAATCCTTTAACAGATTTACTATGGAAGACAGGGGAACTGTTTTGTAAGAAGTGAGAGACATGTTAATTTCAAACTGGCCTAGCAAACAGAATTGCTTTTAAGATGCTGAAGTATTGAACACTTTTTGCTTTTATCAGTTTTTTCCCATGTCGCATGAAGTTCTTCTTCAAGCCTTTTTCATTTATATGTACTTTCCTACCTGCTACAGGGGATAGGACTGTAGTGTTGATTAGTATTTCTTTGAAGACACAGGCAGAGTTTTAATCTGCATTCACAGCCAGAGTAGAAAACAGGAGAATGATGAGTGAAGTACTTATGAAAATAAGGTGAAAATTCCAGCTAGACTTGAAAATAAGGTTAGAAAGGGAAAAGAAATGATTGTCTGAAATGGTGTTTTGCAAGTACAATGAGCAAGCTTGCATTATACATATTGCTCACTTACTTTATTAATATTATTAATTTAACTTTATTTCAGCCCCAGCGTTCATGCCATCTCCATCAGTATTCCCTCTTTCCCCATATTCCCTTAATGTGTCATGGGAAAAACCTGAAGATGATATATCAAGAGGAGAAGTGATGGGGTTCAGCATCAGTTTGATGAATGAACAAAGGTCTTTGCCACCATTTTCCCAGGTATTATTGTTAGTTACATTAAGTCTTTCCTAACTGTTAATAATAAAATTGATAAAACCTGATGTCCTCTGAGATGTTGTGATGAATTTTTCCCTGGTTTTCTGTGTGTTCTCTGATCACCTACAGGTTTGATGCAATGCCATGTACTACATCTGCATTTTAAGCTGTGTTTCTGATCTGACTTGTGTTCAGTAGCAGTTGAGATTCAAACTTAGGAGAGACGAGCTTGTGCAACAAAATTTAAATTACCCTGATATTTGTATATACTGGTTCTATATTGTTGCTGTACTTGCTAATATGCTTAAAGCCATATTGTATTGTAGGTATCTACATTTTCCTTAAAAAGGTACTTGTCTGGATGAGTTTTTGAAGTGGGGAAACCTAAAATACTGGAAAGAAACAGACTTAAAAAGTCAAAATATGTGAATTTAAAATACTGTTGTAATGTTTGAGTGACTGGGTTTGGCAAACATATCATGGCATTAGTTGTAAGCTGAAAGCTGAGGAACAAACAGAAACATGATACATAATCAGAATTTGGGAGTGGATGTGGTGCTCTCATACTGTATTTCTCATTCAGAGCTGATTTTGTCCTTTGGTATTACCACAGATGGGCCTCAGTTTATTTGCTTATCAGCTGGGGATACTACTGTTCTCGAGGCTGTTATAACAATACATAAATGCCAATTGCTTCTGGTCACTGGCTTGCAAGATTCTTCATGCGAAAATACATCTGAAAACAAAGATATCTAAAATGCTACAGTTTATTCAGTTCCTCTCCCATTGATAGCTTATACTGATGTTAAAGTAAAGCAGATGCAAGTGTTTGTAGGTATTTGTTATTCTCCTCCCTCCTAATGCCTGCTAATCATGTCACTCCTTCAATGGTGGTCAGATTTCACAACTTAATAGTGTCATTTTCGTCATCTCAATTGTCGCTGCACTGTTTGTAGTGATAACTGCACCACCACACAGTTTTATGAGGCAATAACTTTGTTTCCTCATTTATCCACTCAGGAACTGGCTTATTACCTCATAAAACAGTGTGATGGGAAGTATTATCACCTAAATCCCAGCTTGTTCAGACTCTCCAAAATAATCCTCTCCCTCAGTTGGTCTATTCAGGCTTTCTCACATCTGAGTGAAGGAACCTGCAAGTTCAGAGACAAGTTTCTTATTAGTGATCATATCATCAAATGACAGAAATGAAAATATTATTAACCAACTGTTGTCTTCCAATCTGTTTGCTTTGCAGGTTTTGCATATAGCTGAGGCTCATGAGCTCTCCTACATAGCAACGGGATTAAAACCTTACAGGACGTACAACTTTACTGTTACTCTCTGCAATCAAATTGGTTGTGTAACCAGTGAGCCAGGCATGGGGCAAACCTTGGCAGCTGGTAAGGAAACAATCTGTAGCAAAGTGCAAAGCTGACACATGGTTTACTAATGAATGCCGTGATGATGGTCCTAGTTTGATGCACAGTGGCAGGGGTAGGTGTTGTATTAATACAAAGTGACTTGCTTAATTATTATTTGTTTGTTTGGACAGATTAAACCCAAAATGTTTTCAGTGGAGGTTTAAGGTACTCTACTATGGCAGTAGGATTTGTGTACTGCTCTCTCAGTTGCAAATTATGATATGTGTGGTTTTTATTCATGTTTGTTTAAACAGTGAAGGCACGTAAATGTGCCTGCATCCACTCATTCATTCAGGATGCTAAGAAGTTGTTAATTTGTTGTTGGGGGTTTTTCGGAGTGTGTTTGCATAACAAGAAATGTAAAATGCTCCAGCCTTTCTTAACACATGCAGGATGAGTTGTATGTGTTAAAAGTAACATAAGTACATAGTGTCTTGTCAGAAGCAACATAGGTGCTTTGGGTCTGCTTTTTTGAAAATGTTTGTTTATTTAGCCCCTGAGATTTGAGATTTTGCTTTCTAGGTATGTATCTACATATATATGGGAACAGTGATAAAGAAACTTGCATATGTGTTCCTGTGCACCTTAATGCATTTTCAGGGGAAAATACATATCAGTCCAGAACAGAGATGGAGAAAGCCTGCATTTCCTTTGAAGAAAGGACTGGCCTAAACTCATTTCTTGGACAGCAGGGGTTCAGGAGGGTTTTGAGAAATTTTTAGGAATATCAGCTTTACAAGTCTCTTTATTCATGGAATGATGTAGTCAGTATGGTTCTTTATTACTGTAAATACCAGCTCAAACCCATGATATGTGACATACTGAAGAGAGCTGACCACTTAACATTGTGGTTTCCTTTTGTACAGGCATTTAAAACACATTAGTTGATGTCACAATATTAGCTTAAAGCTTAACTAAAAATGTTAAACAAGTAGAACTAAAAACGTTAAGCAATTAGTGTTGTCATATGGATGTTGTGATGATGATCTTTGCAATTACCTCTCTCATTTAATTTTGTCTCACATATTGGGAATTTTCTGCTGAAGTGATATTTAAGGTGTTGGGATATTGTCTCTAGTCTGTCCTCAGTTCTTCATGTCTATTTATTTCATTGCCTTTCCATTTTTTTTTTCAAGTGGAAGGCTCTTCTCTTATAAAGAGCCTCCTACTTGTATAAGTATGACTTTATCCTATTCCACACAGCCATGAGGAACAATGTTCCAGTCTATGCTGATAACCATGGAAACAAATATTGTCTAAACAGCACACCTTATTACTACAAATGATCCAACTTTGCATTTTTACATTTATTAAAAGATTCAGGAACAATAGCTTAGTTATGCTTGACAGCTTGTTTATGACCATCTCCTCCCTGGTTGTGTTAATACTCAGAGACCTATCACATTAGAGAAGACAGGAGAATACAAAATAGCATAACAGGCATATCCCCATTTATTAGCTGTTTTGTGGTGAAGCCTTTTCTTGTTTATTGTTGTAAGCCTTGAAAGAAAAGAATCAGTGCTGTATTGTGTTCCTTTTATTTTGTATTTAAAGCATGTTATTGCAATGTGTTAAATTTTGGCAAACTGAAAAATGAAAAACTTACATTTTGCAAGCAATTTGCATGTGTCTTCCACAAGTCACATTTTTTGTTTTGCTCCTGGAGATATTATTTCATCCTATCCATGCTGGGGGTTTTTTGTGTATGGTTTTTTTGGTTGTTTGTATGAGATTTGTTTTTTTTTCTTTTTTTTTTTTTTGTGTGTGTGCACGTTTCCTTCCATGAGGTTCTGTAAAACTGTCTTTCCAAAGACAATTTAAAAGAAGCACTACTTATGTGATAGCAATCAAAGGGAGTTAAAACTTGAAACGGAATTGCGAAAACCAATCCCTGGCATTTGTAAAACTAGATAATCCAGCCTTAGTCCATTTCTATCCTTTCTTTTTTTGTCATTGAGATGTGCAAAATGAAATTAAAATTGTCTTTCTAGGACTGTTGGGGAGTTCTTTTTTATGGAGGAATGTCTCCCTGGCAAAGAGACAGCATACCTGGCTGGATGCCAGTCCCCCTCCATGCCCTGGCAAAGGCAGCCTTTTGGAGGAAGTCTTGACTGAAATGTGTTCCAGCATGATGGTCCCCTTGCATCGTAACAAAATCCAGGAGCTTTCAATTGTGTTTCAAGTCAGGCTAAAGGTTATACTAAATTGGACTAATTCTTCTCCTCTGATCCTCAGGAGGGGGGAGCAGAAGGATAATGGAAAACCATGTCCACTCACCTTCATGTATGGCATGTTCTAGGTTTATCACATGCAACATTTCAATCAATGGGTATCTTGATGGCTGTGATTTTGGCATGTCCTACAGATGTGTATTAGGAAGGGGGTTCTCTTGAAATTGCCAATGGCTTCTAAAATTTGCTGCTAGAAGTCTCAAGTAATTTTTAAGCTTTGTTCAGATCCATTAGGGTAATTTGACATCTAGTTATAAAAAATATACTTTTTTAAAGCTAATCTCTTTCTCTGAAGACTTTTTTTTTTTCTTTTTTAGTTTGGTGGGGCTTTTTTCCTTAATACATTGTCAGACAGAAAAGGAAAACAAAGGGAGAAACAGGGCAAGAAATACCTAGAAACACAATTATTGAGGAAGAAAAGTAAGGGGTTTTGAGATAGGATTGAAATGATAAAGAAAAGAGACTACTTCACACAGGAGAAGAATTTAAGGATAGCACCCAAGAGGGCTGAAGCATCAGGAAAAGTCTGCTGAAGTCTCTTGGACTGTGACTGGGTGAAATCCAGAAGCAAACTTAATGAATGGATTAATTCTAACTTGGTTCAATTAGGCATCTTTACTGGGAATATCTCATGTGTAGCTTTGCAGAAGTAGAGTGAAAGAAAACTCAAATTGTCTCTATGTCCTTGTGTCTGTCAGACTGGCAAAATCATTCCTCCTCCAATACATATACCCACAATGTCTGTAAATGGTAATAAAGAAGACAAATCAGAAGAATGGGAGGGGAGAGTGTGAGAAAACAAAGTTTGGTAGGAATGGAGTTATTTTATAAAAAGGCTGAGTGTTACGAATGCAAATGAAGCCAGGGGGGTGAGCTAAATAAAAGAACAGTCATGCCTGGTGCTCCAAGAATGGTAAAAATTGTTGGAACATCAGTGTTAGCATAAATGCAGTATTGGGATGAAAGATCAAAATAAGTGTAGGAAGGTAATAGAAGAGAATTACCCATCCCTGTTACCTTCAAAGAGAAGGTGACTGGACTGAAAGAGAACCTAAATTTTATCTGTACTGATACAAATACATAAATAGCAGACTTTTATATATGCAGTTAAGTGTTTCATACTTTTTAATCCATCTTTTAAATGATAAATGAAGCAGGTGCAGCTTCCACAATCCTTGTGGAATTTGAAACACTTTTATGCACTGCAATATTCTGCTCATGTTATTGAAATCCTTGGCTCATAGATGAGGAAAAGTTCATTGTTGAAATTTTATTTGAAAATTTGAAATCCAGTTTGAACTTTGCTTTAGTCTGTGCTATCACAAGATCAGCAGGTGGATCTGCATATATGTAACTGAGAGCAATATTAGACAATAATTATACATTTTTCAACTCAGTACATAGAGCAAAGTTTTCCTTTATTCTTCTCTTTGGGTTCTGCCATGTTCAAATTCCTATTTATTTTTGAGAATGGCATTCAGTCTGTTGCTTTTACTATGTCTTAGGCTTTTTCTTTTTTCTTTTTTTTTAATTTCAAAAGCAGGTTTTGTTGAATGGTTTTCTCTCATTTCAGGATTCTGAAATGGTACCTATAGAACTTAACTAGCTGATACCAGTGAGAGACCTGATCCTTTGAAAGTTATTTTTTGTTACAATGTGTCTGCATGAAATTAGGAATTACCAACACAAAACATGCATGTTTTCAAAATTTTTCAGAGGCAGAGAAATGCCATTTTATTCCTATAATTTTCTATCATTTCAGCAGGATGAAATTAGCCATGTGAATGCTTGGACCAGTACAATTGCTTACGCTACTGATCTCAAATCATATAGTCAGAAGTTGCCTTAAACAATCTATACAGCTGTATTTCATGAGCTGCTGTGTGACTAAGCTTACTTCTTGTAATTAAGTTCGCCTTTCCTTTGCCCTTAATTTAAAAAAAAAAATCATTTAAAATGCACTTTTTAAGACATAGCAAAGTATTTGATTTGTGATTGCTGCCATTTACCCAGCACATTGTATTCCTGATCTTTTGCTTTTGATGGCAATTACAAGGTTCAGAAGCTAATTTGTAGGAGAAATTCTTCCAGCACCAGCTGCATCTGGCTTCTTGGCAGACTTCTCAACCAGTTGTATTTGGGGCTTTGGAGTTGCCTCTGGGTTTGCTGGGGTGATTCTGGGCTGTCTTACACTCCGTGTGGTTTTATTTTTGATTACCCTTTTAATCTGAGTTATTTGTCCATTTTTTCCCATTTTTTCCATTCATGAATAAGGTCCGGTGCAGACCCTTTTCAAAAGCCTCATTTGTTAATGTCTGTCATAAATGGCTTTTCTACAAAAGGCTATGCCTCAATTTTAAAATCACCAGTACCCATTAATCAGGTAGTAAGAAATGTATAGTTTCCTTTGTTACAGAAAAGAAATACGAGGGCCATTTGCTGCTGGCCTGGAAACACAGATTGTTTTGCATGCATGTACATAAGTCTCTTCATTGTGAATAAGACCCAAAGTGATTAAACAAGCACTCTTAATATGTTAATTTATAATTTTAATTACAACAATCTTGTATATATAGTCATTAGTGAATACTAATATAAATATTTTTCTACCTTTTTATTCATAATGCATAAACCAATCATCCAGTTACTTCTCGGCAGTTGCCTGTTTCCGTTTCATAATACAATCTTTGTTCTTAGTTATGAATGCATTTTGTTCATTCCTGTCTTGAATAATCCCTCATTAAGCTAGTCACTTTCTGCTCCATGCTAAAAAGGAAAAATTATCATGCAAATGTGGCATGCCATATTAAAAAGCACATTACCAAACACTTTTGTTGCTGTCCTTCAATTAGTTTCCCTTCTTTGAATTTAATTTCATTTGTTGTTAAACTACTGACTTGATGTATGGACTCATGAATTTGAGGCTGCTGCCAAGAATGTAGCAGGAAAAAAATCAAAGCCTCTTCAGAAAGCTACAGAGGCAAAGCTGAAATGAATTTGCTTCACCTTTGACAAGAACACTTGAGCAGCACTGGAATCCTCTGATGATTCAGCTTGGCTAATTATCCAATTATTTATTCCAAGAATAAAGACGCTGTTTTACAATTAGAAAAGTGTAAAGTAATCTGAGAAATTTCATAATGACAGATGACTTAAGTAACTTCTGAGATAAATAGAATCTGCTCAAACTTGTCTTGCCAAGTGTTCAAGCTGTAGTTAAACTGCTCTTTGAGTTTCAGGGAATCAGTAGGGAATTAAAAGTTGTTTGTTTCTTCTCCCCCACCAACCACATAGTATGCCATAAAATAGCTCAAAACAGCTCAGTTTATTCTTTTTCCTCTCTGTCAAATTTGCAATATTTTAAAGCTATGTTTAAGTTGCATTCCTCTTGATTAAAAGCTTTTGGTTCAAAGCAATACTTTTTAATTGCCTAATAATATAAGTCAGTTCTTAGGAAAGAACCGTGCATTTAGGAGTTCATTTGCAATATAACTGAAAAATTCATTGCATGGCAGTAAAACAATTTACTGTTAATTACAAGGAGAAGAATTTGCTGTACCATGCTCACAGATTGCCATGAATCATGCAGCACTCCTAGAGATTTATAACAGATGTGTAAGTGGGATGAATTAGCAGGGTTTAATAACAGAGACACAAATCATGCAGACTTCAAGGAGCTTTAATTGATATACTAGAATGTGACGGGCATGAATCACTCAGCCATTCAACAGCACTGTAACATATGGTCAGCTCAATATGCTGCATCTTAAATCGGTTGGTGAGTCGTTGGTTGTCCCATATGGTGGAAGCAATATATTTTTCATGATTTTCAAAAAATACAGTGGATTACATCTTTTTTTAAAGAAATATGATTGCAACATATCCATGTTACTGAATTTTCTTTTGATGTCTGTTGTGGGTGGGTTTTATTCTTTTATTTTGGGAAGGAGCCCAAAATGGACTCTAAAGAATTTCCTATTACTCAAAATATTGTCGGAAGATGTAGGTATTATTGGTTGACTCATTTGCTGTTGAAATGACTGATACTGTTGTGAGTCCAGAAAAGGAGAACATACCTGAAATGCAATGGCAAACTCAAGGTCCTCTGGACTAATTACTGGAATCAAAAATGAAATGCATGACCCATAGTGAGGTGTGCAGTTTTACATGCAAGGCAGACTCCAGTATGAGAAGAAAAAGATATTTTCTGTAACTTTTTTCCTTGAATTTGGCATTTTTTTCTCTTTTCTTTTGTATGTATACATTTGGGATTCGACAGTTAAAAATGGTAGACTTTTTGTTGATTTACCTTCCTGAACCTTTCAGTGTCTACTTCAGGATTTTGGTGGAAGAGTACACAAATACCTATCTACAGTAAGCTGAGCAGAAGTTACTCAGACATATGTAAGCCTGTAAAATTTAGCCACAGTGTAAATATGTTATTCCTGGGACAAGAATCTGGCAGAGTATGGAAAAGCTTTAGCAGTTGTATTAGTAAACCTGACAGACTTGAGAAAGGAGTATTGTATCCTTAGAACCATGGCTGCCAGAATTTAATGTCAACAATTAAAATTTATTTTGATCCTTACCTAGTGTTTATTACTGTTTGTATACACAACAGACCTTACTAATACAGAGATGCACTATTAGATGGAATTACCATCTGTTCAGAGCGAAATGCTGGCATCTGTCTTCGAGCCTAAAACTAAAATGATATTATTTCAAACAAAACAAAATTAACTGCTCTTTACTTACCAACTTCATTTTTGTGTACACGTGTGTGCATAAACACATGGGAAAGGCTTGTTTGTAATGACCTGTGTAGCAACATCTATATTTAGATATATGACTTCAACATAAGCTGTATGGACCATCTGTCTTTATTGGTCTTTTCTGTGCCCTCTGCTACACAATGGCATGCAGCAATCATGGGCTTTTAAATACTGTTTTAGCCTTATAATATATTAAATATGTATTATATAGCAGGACATTAAAACTACATAATTAAAATACACAAAAATGTGACTTTGAATTCACTAAAATGCAGTATGCTCATTATTTTGACAGATGTGTCTTAACAGAACGTGACTAAAAAAAATTAAATAGGTAAAATTATACTCCATTCATCTTTCAGAAAGTAGCTACAGGTACCACAGTGACACCTTTAGGAAAATACATACTGAATCTTTTAATGTTGAATATTTTTAATTTCAGCATTTAGTACCCTGCTGGGCTAGTGCTACAGATTTATTTCAAGATCTTCTGGTTTTGTGTGCAGTTGGTTTTTCTGTTTGGATTTTTTTGTTATTTTTGTTTTTAAATGCTTATGTAACCCATTATGTACAGTTTTGATGTGCTGATGTGTTGTCTTGATGCACAAGAATTCTCAAGCATCAGGGAGACTGTAGTTTAAATACTAGTGCTATAGCAAGGATGTTACTTTCTGAAAGGGTAGTCTTGTGTTCCATATATCACAAAATAATAAATTGTGTCATGCCAGTGTTTAATGCGTGTACACAGTGCATTAACTGTAACTGTAGTACATTTATTTGTGCTAGAGGAGACTGGAAAATGATTAAAAAATCAATACTTCCCTGTCAGAGAAGCAAGTGTTACGATGCATTTAAGTAGTTAATTGCATAAGCCCCATAAAAGCTTCAGGTTTGGGTATCAGAGATGCCATAATTATGGTCCAAGTAACTGCCGTTTATTAATACTAGACTTTAAAGGAAGATGTAGTTATTGTCATGAATGCTAGTCAGCTGTATGCATTTTAAAAATAATGAATTTTAGCATTTCTGTTTTGCCATCAGTAATCTGAACTGGAGGGCTCAACCTCTTCGGTTTGCATTTAAAATGCTGACGTAGGCTGGTTCCCTCAGAGGTGAAGTTTTGATTGTTAAGCCATGTTTTCTATTTAAACTTGTGCATTAATACCACAATTCATTAGTGCTGTGCCCTACTTATGCAGGCAAGCTTATGACCTCACACTGCATTACTTCAATTTTGACATTGTAAATTTCTACCATCGCGTGAGATACTAATTAGATTGTGAAGTCATAAATGATACCTAAGCAGGAATTTACAGCACATAGTGCCTTTGGCAGTTTCCCAGTTCCCCCACTCCTTGCTTTCTCCAAGAAGACTATCTGTCAAGTTATGGGGCGGGGGGGACAAAGAAAAAGAAAAAATAAAGAAGTAATATACTACTGGCAAATAGAAAAAATGAAAAATGTGTTAATGATCTTGGAAATGCAGGAATATTTAAAAAGATGTTATTAATTAATTTTAAATGAAGCAATCTCTCCTTCTCTAAAGAACTCATGCTATGTACAATGCTGGGCTGTGAAGTAATGTGTCACATTTTGAAGGCCCATATTTTAATTCAGGTTTTATTGTTCTTGAAAGGCGTTTATTGCGCTTTACTGTGTCATTATGGGAACAAGTAATTTTTACAAGTTGTCATTGTATTTCACTTCCTGGGCACAAGTGTAGTTGTTCCTGTTGTTAAATCCTTCTCTTTATTGGGGAAAGAAGGGTGAGAAAAAAGCAGGATAAGATGTAAATAGATTCTGTACATAGCAAAGTGTTCTCATACTTCTCCAGGTGACGCCTTCTCTTGTTTCAGGGATGGTCCATTTCTTTCCACCTGTAGGACCGCCATTATCTAAACACGTCATGCTGCCCTCCAGTGGCTTACTGTACATCTTTTTATTAAAAAATTGAATAATTGTAGTTAATAACTCAGCTATAGAGTAGCCAATGCTATCAGAGTGTTTAAAAGAATATCACAGTATTGGGTTTGACAGTAGGAGGATCATCCTATAATGTAAAACTATCTTATGCTGCTACCTTTGTGGAAGCAGTCTTGTTTGGAGTCCTGGTGTGCACCAGAATTGGTGGAGAAAAATTAGAGAGGGTTGTTTTCTTGATGTGAGCAATTATCTGAAGACAAGCTGCTGTCTGGTGTGCACATCGTGAGAACAACCTGAAGGGTCTGCGGGGCTGTGGAGAGAGATCTGTTCTGCTCCTCTTGGTGAGGGTAAGTCCAGTGACAAGAGACCCCTGTTGTCACGTACCACGCTGAGATGTAACAAGAGTTATGACTGCTCAAATTTTCCTTTGGTCGTTCGCTCACATCCCCTTGTGAAAGTCATACAGATACACATTTACAGGAAGTTTGACATGTGTGGCCCATCAAGGAAGGAAGGAATCCAAATGTACTTTTTATGAAAATGTTGATTAATATTCTCAAAGATTACAAACAAAAATATTTTAGATATAATTATAGAGACATATGTCTAAGGCCTGGATAAACAAAGTATTTCTTGTGCAACTGAAAGTGTCTCATAAAGATTAAGAATGTTTTTTGAGGGTTTTTTTCTCTCCTAATTAATCTCCTTTGGATATCTGTGTTTATTCTTAAGATCAGAAATTAAACAGGATGTTTTGCAAAGATTGTTATGTGCAAAAAATAATTCCCCAAGTGTTGTGGATAGTGATACCTAGATAACTTTTTTTGTCCACAGCTCCAAGAAAACTTAGCGCCCCTCGTGTTGAAGGCATAAACAACACAACAGTAAAGATAATTTGGGATGAACCTGAAGAGCTTAATGGGCCTTCTCCCATCTACCAGGTGGAAAGGATGGATTCATCTTTAGCTGCAATGAATATAGAAGTAACAAAAGGGATCCGTTTCCCAGGAAATGGGTATTACAGATTTGCGAGTTCCACTCTCCCCACCAGTACCTACTTTACAGGTAAATGCGTTTAAATTACTTGAAAATGTACTAATTGAACTCGGCATTCATTTTACCGTTTAGTATCGTGTTCTGTAAAGCTTAAATGTTAAAGTAGGTAAGTTCTAATTTATTAAAGTAATGTAATAATTAGTGATGTATGGGCTATTTTGATTCTCACTCAAAAAGGCTGTGGAAATCACTGGACATGTGGGATTTTTATTACTTCATGTTTGGACAGAGAGATGTACATGACAGTGATGCTGCTGCATATTTGACTTGGCTTTGCATTGTAAATATAAGATTTTATTTATTATTCTGGGATAAGAAGTTTGTAATTAATTTGCTGTGAGTGCTAAGATGTGTTTTGTTTAGTACATTTTTGAGGGTTCCTGGGGCTGCATAAGCACTCAAAAAGCTCTGTCTTCCAGTTTCAGAGCATTTGTGTTGTGATCCTGTTTGTTTTGTTAAGGAAAGAGAAAAGCCTGCTACTTTGACAGAATTCCACTGTTTCTGAGCCTTTGAGTATTCCCTCTCTTTTCTTGATTAGTTATTTTACTTTAGAAAAATGAGATTTTCAGATTGAAGCAGACCTATGAGCTATTTCTGTGTTCTCACCATTTGCTGGTATCTTGAATTCTGGGGTAAAGCAAAGATGCCGACAGTATGCTTTTTTCAGAAATTAACCTGACAGCACATTTGAGATGTTGTAGCAGTCTGTAAGTGAAATCTTGCATTTGCCTGCATGAACTATGAGTGTTTAAAAGAAGAAATAGCAGAGTTGAAGACTTAAAAAAAAAAGTATGAAAGACATGTGTGCGTGTATATTTATTTCAGGCCATGAGAATGACAGCAGGAAGGGGAAATCCAAAAGGAATCTGGGTGACTGCAAGAGCAAGCATTAGCTAGCACACTGATGATGCTGGGGCCACACCAGTGACACAACTTAACATGGTACTTGTTTGTTCAGAGAGAGAAGGGCTGCAAAAACTATGCAGCACTCTTGGCACAAAAAAGAATGCTGGAGCTTTGAAGAGCACTCAGCTGTTTCTTCAAAGAAGATACTCCTTGTCTTCACCATGGGTATAATTCTGGCAAGAATATTCAAGCACTTGGTACTTGCAAATGTGTATGTGCAATTTCAGGTTTTGTCTAAAACAGAAATCACCTTCTTGCTTCTCTATGATCACTTGGTGAATCTGACTTAAAAAAAAAGTTGAAGATGCCTTCACTTTTTTTTTTTTTAGCTAGGTGCTTACTTGACTGATAAATAATAAAAAGTGATAATGTGTTAGTTAAATACTGACACTGTGTTGACTGGCACAACCTCTCTCTGTGTAGGAATCTGTAGGAACAGCTGTTGGACTCCTTTCCTCATCTAAATTGCCCAATGGTTTTCCTCACATCAGTTTGCACCCTTTACTGTATATTTAGAAAAAAACCCTTTGGTATGTTGTTTGACCCTTTTGATATGTCTTTTGTTGTCAGTTGTGACTATTTTTAACCAAGCAAGCCCAACACCAATCTACCCAAGTTTTGATTCACTCTGGGGTTTAGTTCTACTCCATAAGCTGAGACTGATGCCTTGAGTAAAGTTTATTGTGATGGCCGAGATGATTTGAGAGGGTTTGGACAGGCAGGTTAGAAGATCTTGAAATAAAGCTCCCTTCATATTGGCAGGTGATGGCTGATAATGCTGGATGGATAAATATAATTCATCATAGCTTTGGATTATGTTCTCTTCTACCAGCTATTAGTCAGAGTGTTTGGAGACAACCTGGAACTAAAACACACTAAGCAATTTGTCCAGACATCTGCTAGTAATGACTGACAATCAGATTAAATCAGTCTATGCTTGGTATCTAAAAATGTGTAGTTCAGGTTTGGTAACTCAATAAAGACGTATATATATATATCTGGGTTTTTCTTAGTAGGTCATCTGTCCTTCTTCCAAAACATGATGGAGGGGAAAATGATAGCAAATCCAGGAGAGTTTATAAAGACAGACACTTAAGGGGATGAAAAATATTCTTTAACTGCACTCTGCAGTTGTTTTGTTGTTGAGACCCTCTCTTATGACCCATTTCTGAAGACAAGCAGCTGGCAATTGTGCTTTATGGATGGAACAGCTTTAGTGTGCATGCAGCTGTGTACATTTTTGACACAAAAGTGTGCCAGCTTGTACGTGTCAGTCAGCAGACAGATACTTCTTGGTGCGTCTGGGATCTCCCACTGTTAATCCAGAAAAAGATTGATCAGTTTATTCATTGCTAATAATTGCAGTTGTCCTCACTACCTTCCTGGCTGGTCTTACCATCCATGGTGCAAGTATTAGGGGCAGATGTATTTTCTGGGAAATTTTCCAAAATCATCTTTAAAAAAATAAAAGTTATTCAATAAACACTGGCTATGCTAAGCAGTGTCCTGTCTGTAACAAAGCCTCCAGCTGCGCAGGAAGGTGTGTTCTGAGTACGCATTAGATGAGAGGAAATCAAGTAAAAAGACTTTTTCTGCTCATGATGTCTACATGCAACTTTATAGCTGTTCAAAATGTGAAATGTTTTAGCCATGTATAATGTCATTTCCCAAATGATGCAGACTTGATTTTTAGTACTTATTTGCATTCCTTGAAGTTCTTAGATACAACAGCATTTGTTGTATCTAAGTGTTCTTGTTTTACTGAAGGAACTTATCCATCTCCCATCACTCTGAAAATTGAGGTATTTAGGTGTTTATCTCCATATCTTCATGAGGACAACCAAGTGGTATGATTTAACTAATGGGGAGCTGAAGTTCAGATTCTACTTAATGCGGGACTTTATACTTAAAAGGACCTCTAGAATTGGCTAGGAGATTTTACAAATTATTTCTTTTGTGTGGTTTGCTTTTATTGGTCCAGCTTGTGTGCTGTGGCTGTGAGTCTGGACTATGAATGCTGTAGTACCACTGCTGTGTTTGCCTTTCTGGTTCTCTTGTCATTAAGAGAAATAATATCTATTTTATACAAGGTGTAGAAGTAGCAAGCTTGGAGTTCAAATGTCATTCCTCTTGCATGCTACTTGTTTTAAAACAAAATAATTCATATAATATTGATCAAAATGCAGTGTACTCTGAAGAAAGTTTTGTGTTTAGCCTTGCTTTGATTCCAAGTTTTCTGAAATAGGATACACTTAAAAAGAAGTATGTCTTGCCTGGACTATGTAATCTTTGCTAACCTCTACATGATTCCTGTTCAGCTCTGTAATCATTAGAAAATAACTGTATGAGGTAAGATGTTAATATATTAAGCATTACCAAGAAGAACTTTTTTTTACAATGACGTTTTTAGTGTTGTAAAGTGGTCTTAAAAATGTGTATTTAAAAAAATATTGATATCTGTGCTAGTGTTTTTACTGCCAGATTCTGGCTCGGATACACAGACATTTCTCAGAGTGGAGGATCTTTCCAGTAACGATGTTTCTTAATGAGTTTGCCATGGAACGCTGCACAAGCAGAGTTTACATTTGTTCTGAGCAGAGAATGGCTGTGGCCATTCAGTGTTGGATCTCCCCATAGCTCTTCATCACAGTGAACTCGCTTTGCAGTAATGTAAAACAAATTCCACTCCACGGGATCTTGAGCAAACGTTTGATTCTTAGTCAAAGGGGCAGATATTTCCATTAGTTTGTGGAGCCAAATAAACAGACCTTTCCCAGCATCCCAACAGAACTTTAGGGGATGCATTATGACTGAATACCAAGAAAATGAACATGATTAGACATTCTAGAACAATGTAAGAGGAGAGGCCAAAGAAAATGGTGTAGTTTAGAATAATGAAGACTAAAAGGAGAAATGATAACAGTGTTAAAATATATAAAAATGCGTAGTTTAAAAGAAGAGAATGAACTTTTTGTGTTTACTGTGAGTAAAGCAGCAATACACTCATAATAAGCTTAAAATACAGCAAGGTAGATTGTCTTTTTTTTCTAAAAGATGCAGGCTAGCTGAGC
The DNA here is from genome assembly GCF_047830755.1 of Zonotrichia albicollis. Lineage (NCBI taxonomy): Eukaryota > Metazoa > Chordata > Aves > Passeriformes > Passerellidae > Zonotrichia > Zonotrichia albicollis. Next base: position 31,831,968 of record NC_133821.1, read on the forward strand.
AAAAGAATTCATTGTTGTGAGAAAGAAATGAAAGCCTGACACTGCAGATTTTAAAGAACAGTTGGATGAACATTTGTCAGGAATAACCTGGCTAAAATTGATTCTGCTTTAGAGTAAGTGGATTGTTTCTGTGACCTCTAAGAATGTTTTCCAAACATATATCCTATTATAAAGTCAGACTAACCCAATGAAACTGGGAAAGATGTTCATTTCACCAAATAACTTTTAGTAGGAAAGAGATGCCTTTTTTTTTTTCCTGATTGACAATTTTCTTTGTAGAGGGAAGGTTGCATGAGTTGAACTAGTTTTGCTTCTATTTTATTTTTCTTCCTTAGGTATTTTTTAGCATTTCTTTATACAAGTAATGATTTGAGATCATTAGAAATTAATTTTAATCACTAATTCAGAATAAGGTAATAGAGTGTTGAAGAGAAATAATCTAGTCTTCCTGCTCATATTGAGTCCAGCTAGACCTATTTTGGGCTTTGTCTGCTTCTTTTCTCCATATGTAGCTAAGTATGTTTCCAAATATTGTTCCAGTTTCCAGTTTGACCTGTCTTTTGGTTTATTTTTCTCCCTTATATCTATGCAAAATGTTCTGCTTATGATCTCATGTGCATTGCCTCTTATTCTGTCACTGCAGAGGTCCAGAAAAGTGTGGCTTCATCTTCTTTATATCCTTTGGGGAGGTAATTGAAGAAGGCGGTAATTGCCTCCATTCTTCCATGCTTAAGACTAAACAAACCCTATTGTCTTAGTCTCTTGTTCAATGTCATTTGGCCTCCTGATTGTCTTGGTGCCTGGAACAAAATGGATTTGTTCCAGGCTGCAAGTACCTTTTGTATTTTTGTGGGTTGTTTTTTGTTTATTTTATTTTATTGTATTATTAAAAATTTTTAATTTTCTTTATTTAAAAAAACCCCATTTATTTATTATTTTTTATTTTAATGCCAGCGTACCCAAAACTGCACTGTAAGACTTGCATTTGGCCTCTGCTGGATTTCACAAGATTTCTGTCAGCCCATTTCTCCAGCCTGCTAAGGTTTCTCTGTGTTGCAGTGTATCCACTGCAGCCCTTAATTTTATTTTTTAATTGCCTCCAAACTTTTTGACAGCACACTTCATCCCATCACCTGGGATCCATTTTAATGAATAGAAATGTTAAACAGAATTGGTCCCAGTACCAGTTTCTTGTAAATGCTGCCCACTGGGCTTTGTGCCACTTGTCACAAGCCTTTGAGTCCTGCTGTTTAGCCAGTTTTTTTACTTTTATAGTCCTCCTGTGGTCCATCTATTTCTCCAGATTGATGGCAAGGATTCCCTAATCTATAGACAAAACTTTATAGCAAATGCAGTTAAATTTGTTCGCTTCAGTTTTATACCAAAATGATGGAGAGAAAGAAAGAGGAGGAGAGAAACCCGACCCTTTTGCTTAGTTTGGCTTTATGTATTCTTTGTCACTCTGCTGGCATTTTTTCCTTTCACAGCTTTTGAAGAATCAGCTTTTTTATTTCATTACATTGAACTGAGGAAAGTAAACAAGATTTTCTGAGGGAGAAACTATTGCAAAAGAAATTCTTACTCCAAGCTTTTGAATACTCTGAGAGAAAGAAAGAGCGCACCTTTGTTTTGCGGACTTGAAGAACATACTCTTTGTCAGGGAACCTTTAATATTGCCAATCATTTTTCAGAGTTTTATGTTAAATCATACACTAAAAAGCTCCTGGAGAACTCACATTTTGTTGTGTCCTTTCTGTCTGGGTTGTTGCCACAGGACTTGTCCTTAGAAATGCTTTTAATTTTTATGCCAGCTTCTTATATTTTCTCCTCTTGTCTTCACAAAAGAATGATTTGAACCCGCATCTTCATCTTTGGAAGAAAGATAAAGATCTTCTATATCACCGTCAAGTGGCTGGCTTCAGTAAGAAAGGGAACCATCCTTTTTTCTGCCTGAGAACTGTTTGCACAGAGATTTTAGGTAGAATTTTATCTTAGTACTTAAAATGAATTCAGAGTTTCATCTTGAAAAACACATTCCTTCCTTTCTTCCTTTTGAATCCCAAGAAGCCTAAAGATAGGGAGGGAGAGAGGAGCTGCATATAGAGAAAAAGGAGTGATCTGGCACAACAAAGTGAACTCTGCTGCTTTATGAACAAAACAACTTAAAACATTTTTGAACATGCACAACAGGGACTTAGGCAACAAATAAGCCAAGCTGATGCTGACCTTGCCAGTGTTACAGGGGTAATATTTTCACTAAGATGAACTGTTTTTTTAGGCACAGACATACTTTCTGTCGGTATGAAGTCGCTGCTTTCTCTTCCTTTTTCTTTTTTTTTCATTTGTAGCCACCATAGAAAAGAAGAAGAAAAAAGAATCTCACCTTGTGTATTATTTTTCATATTTACCTCTTGTACTTTAACAGATCAACTATGCAGCATGAGCTTTGGGCTTACAAGGGTAGTATGTTGGGGTTTTTTCTGCATTTTTGTGCCTTTAGTGATAAAGCAGATTTTTGCCAGTGTTGTGCATTCTGCACTGCATGGTTAAAACCGGTTTTTTCTCCTTGTGCATGGTAACTTTTAGAGAACACAGTAGAGTTGTACCAGGGAAGTTGTAAAAGCAGGAGCTTTCCCATTGTTACATCAACCTGCCAGTGGAAAGACCCTTACCTGTCTGTGCAAAAACCAGTTACAGAATTGGATATTTTGATTGTCATGAACACACAAGATGACTGTACTTTTTAAAAGACCAGTTCTTCCCTTTTGTCACAACTCTAGTTGGACTTTTGCTAATTTTGTGCTAACGTGATTCACTGCTTTTGTAATGTGGTAGGCATTTTCTCTGCAAGTGTCAAACCTAAGAATTAGCAGAAGAAACAGTTATGGAAGTGCTGTTTTGCTTCAGGCATGACATCTTCTGGGATTCCTTTTGTGCTTGTGCACCGCTAAGAAAGGGTGCAAAATGGAGGGACTCGTTAAGGGAGATTTGGGGAAATGAAAGTTGCTGAAAACAGCAAACAAAATGAAACAGATAGAAACTGCACAAAGGCATGATATTTATTTAATTTAAAAAATAAAGGAAAGAGTGGAAGGTATGAAGACTCTCTTGAAAGCTTAGCATGCTAGAGATCCATGTATTCTGTGTTAAATGGAGACTGATTTCACTTCAGTTAAAGCAAATTGTACAGATCAAAGAAAGAATTTGTAGCAGGTTTGAACATAGAAAAGAGTAGTTCAATGGATTGTCACCCTTTGGAGTGAATGTATGAATGCTTCTGGAAATTCTCAAACTCAAATACCTGATGATGCAGAGATATGTGAAAGAAAAGTAACTATTTCTAACAGTTTTTGTTTGCTAGAACAATTGTGGGTGTTCCATACTAGTACTTCAGTACTTTTTAAGATTTTTGTGAGATTCTCATGTGCTGGTATAGCAAACTTATAACCCAAAGTACTTTTTCAAAAAAGGATTTAATGAGAAATAATAGCCAAAAAGAAAAATACAATTTGGCCCAACCTTTCTTGGCAAAAGTATAATCTAGACAAGATGACCTAGCTTTCAGCTGAATTTGGAAGCATCAGCTGAAGCTGATGGCCTAGATTCCAGCTGAATCTTAAGTGTTCAGAGCTAGGAAACCCACCACTTGTTGGAAACATTATTCAAATGGCTGGCTCATTGTGAAATTGTTCATCTCGTGTCCAGTTGGATTCTCCCCAGGAGTAACTTGTACCCATTACTCCTTGTCTTTTCCAGGTAAAAGACTCTTTGTAAAAAGGGACTCTCCATTTTCCTTGTAGCCGCTCTTTAAATACTGGAACAAGGTGATAAGGTCTCTCTTGATCCTTCTTTTCTCAAGGTTTAGTTTTCTCAGTATTTCCTTATTTGACAGGCTACCTAATCCTTTGATCATCTTTGTCACCCTTCTCTGGTCTCTGTCCAGCCTGTCCACATCTTTTTCACACAGCAGGGACTGAAACTGAACACGGTGTTCCGGGTGTGACCTGACAAGCACTGAGTAGAGGGGAATAATGACTTCTTTATCTCTGCTGGAGATGTCCTTGTAGATGCAATCCAGCATCCTGTTGGCTTTGTTTGCCACAGCAGCACACTGACTGCTCATATTGAGCTGCTTGTCCCCAAGATGTCCAGATCCTTTTCCACAGAACTGTTCCCCAGTTGGGTAGATGCCAGCCTGTGCTACATTCCTGGTTTATGTTTTCCCAGGTGCAAGATGTTGTATTTGTCTTCATTGAACTTGATAAGGTTCTTGTTAGCCCATTCTTTTAGTCTATCTATGCCTTCCTGCAGGGTGGCTCTCCCTTCTAAAGTTTCCAGTTCAGTTTGGTGTCATCACCACATCTCATCAAGGTACACTTGATCTGTCATCCAGATCACTTATGAAGACGCTGAACAGCTTTAGGCTCGGTATTGGTCTCTGAGTTGAAAAGGAGCTATTTACCACCCTCCTCTGGGTGCTGCCTGACAGCCAGCCCTCACTCACCCCACTGACCACTTGTTCAGACCATCACACATCAGGTTCTCTAGGAGTAGGCAGTGGCAAAGCCTATAGAAATGATATCTAGAAAACCTGTATAGAAAGCCGTGGTGAAATTGAGCAGGTCCACTGCTTGTGCCACATCCACTGAGGAAGTTACTTTGTCATAGACTGCAGTCAGGTTGGTCATGCACAATTTGCCCTTGGTGAGTCCATGCTGGCTTTTCCCAATTGGGCTTCATTTGAATTGTGGCAGCTCCCAGGAAGGTTCATTCCATAACTTTGCCAGGGACTAAATAAGAGTAATGGGCCTGTAATTTCTGGCATCATCCTTTAAGCCCTTCTCATAGATAGGAGTGACATTAGCCTTCCTCCAGTCTTCTGGGATTCTCCTTGATCTCCACAGATTCTGAAAGATTGTGGAGACTGACCTCACAGCCATGTCAACAAGCTCTTGGAACACCCTCAAGTGGATATTATCAGGTCCATCAATTTGTAAAGACCAAGCTCCTGTAATAGTTTACATGCAAATTCTCACTTTACTGATGGTGAGCCTAAGTTGGCATCAAGGTTGATTTTGTGCTGGTGAAGACGAGGGTGAAGAAAATGTTTCACCATTGCTTTTTTACTCATTCACCTCTCCTACTTAACAGCAGGCCAAAATTTTCCTTCTGATTCTATGGAAAGTTCCTTCAACAAGGTTGCAGGAAAGAGACAATGGTAATTGTATTAGCTGGGGAGATACTTGAAGTGAAATTTATGCTTTCTGGCACATGCCTGGCCCTTATTTAGATTATTTCTATAATGGGTTATTTAGTCCAATGACTTCAGACATTGTGTTTGACTATTACTGTGCCTTTAAATTATTTCTGCTTTTGACATACAAATTCTTTCCCATATTGTTTTTAAAGGCTGAAGATGTAACTACTGAATTATGTATTGACTAAAGTGTGTGAGGTGTCATGCATTGATTATGATTGCATTGTGAATTTGATCAGGAAATTTTCATAATAATAATATAAGGAAGCTTTTCACCTTCTAATTGATTTTCAGGGCGATTAAATTAAGACCTTGTCTAAGTATGACTGTCCTTATCAATTACTGGCAGAATAGAGAAATTAAAGGATTAAAAATTTACGTGTGTTAAGATTCAGTATTTAAGGTCTAAAATCAATCAGATCATAGACTGAATAATTCCATTATGGCAAAACTATCATTCAGGATTAGACTGTGGTAATTTGGAGGAAAAAAAAAAAGCTGTCTGCATTAGTACATATGGGAAAAATTAGTTTGCAAAATTAAGCACCTAGAGCTTAAGAAATTGAGTTAAATAAGTGGCATGAACTTCATTCGGCTGTGCTATATTTATATGTTATGATGGCATAAACCAGTTGATTAAAAACTGTCTTTCCATAGGTTCTGTGTATGGTGTGGACCAGCTATTGCCTTTTGAAAATCCTTTTTCTGTTCTATATATGGCTTTCTGTGTGTTTTACTGTACATGTCTATTCTTACGTGTAGGCAGATTTAATTTTTTTCCTGTGCTGTTTTCACTGGAGTACCAGAGTACTTCGTAATCATTGATATACATTTTTACAACAGTTACAGTACCAGTTTTGTTTTATGAATAGGGATTTAGTGTAAAAAAAAAAAGAAAAAAAAGAGGAATTAATGCTATTTTTGAGTTTTACATATGTAGGACCTGAGTATACAGATTAGTTCGTATGTTTTAAGTAGTGTTTTCATCAACCCCTTTTCAATTAGGAGCACTTAACACTTCTACAGATCTCCATGGGGTGTTTGAATGCAAGCACTCAAGAAAATGAAGAGTGCATAACAAGTGAATAACGGTGAAAAGTTTGACTTAAGTGGTTTACCTCACATTGCATAAGAGCTTCATGGCAGAGGTGGGGACAGATTTCTCCAGAGTCACATTGTACTGTGCTAGCTGTGACACTGTCCATTCACTTTTCATACTCCCTTTCCTCTTTCATTAAACATCCACAGAGCACTACATAAAAAAAGACAGGCTTCTGTGCACAAAGTCCTTATTTGCTACATGAATTCTGTTTTAGTTACTGAACATCATAAAATCCTTGAGGCAGATATCTTATGGGAAATGTGTGTTTGTATAATTGTAGACTATATCATTACTCATCCTCTATTTTGGTATGCATTAATTTCTTGTAGACATTTTTGGTTTTGCATTACCTAATTTTGGAGTGTTTACTTTTATCTATGTAATGTGGCCTAAATAGTTATTCTGAATAGAAATTGAAAAGATTCCAGTATGATAGGAGAGTCCTACACATATCCATCATTTGGAACATTGCTGATAAATACAGATGTCACTGGGAAGAAATCATATATTTGTAAAATCCCTGATCTGGACTGTTAGGGTCATTGCTGCAGTGGATGCTTATCTGTATGTGAAGGATAGAGTGAATGCTTTTCTAAGGCATTGTGTTTACTACAACAGGTATTGCCATTGGATTTAAAAGGAGAGGTCTTATTAGTGGTTACAGGCTCTCCTCTGTTTCTGTTTACCCTTCCCTCCCTTTTTTTGATGTCTTTTGCTTTTCAATTATTTTCCCATGGTTTTTGCACTAACCATGATTTATTTCTTGCTTCTCCCTCTTCCACTCTTTATTTTTCCCTCCTGGTTTTACCACTGTAATCTCCTTGATTGTCTTCCTTCTGTGTTCTTCAAAATGTTCTCTTCCTTTTTTTTTTTTTTTTTTTTTTTTGTATTGCCTGTTACAAAGTGGCAGGAAGTTAAGAAGACAAGCAAAAGACTCTTTCCCATCCTTTCTACTGTTTAGTGAACCATCAGGATTTGGTGTTCAGGATGAATTTCATGGAAGAGTCTTTTTAGCCTCTAAATTTCTAAGATGCAAAGTCTCCATGCAAACAAAATTTTTCTTTGAGAATTTTATTGTCATCCTCTAGATTAGCATCCTGCAAAGAGCAGTTTCCTGACATTGATGAATTTAGATTTCTACTTTTTTTTTTTTTTTTTTTTTGCTTTGGGTTACCCACTCTCTGAAAAATTAATATGTCTGATCCACAGAAAGAAGGAAAAAAATCCTACAACCTTTTTTTTTAAATTACAAAAGTGATGTAAATTAATTGTTCCAAGTAATTGTGAAAAAGTAGTTGGTATGAAGAAAATATGGTTAGAAAAGATTCCTTTTTCTTACTTTTAGAAACAAATTAAAAAACCCAGAACTGTCCATCGACAATTATATTGAGAGAGCAACATCATACTGAGAATCCAGAAAGCCACTTTTAGCATAACCAATAGAATGAAAACAAAAACCTGCCAAGTAGTACTGTTCTGATCTAAGGACTCTTTAATATAGTGACAGAAGTGTCATAAAATAAATTACTGGAGAATTCACAAACTTGATAGCAAATTGTTGCACGGCTTTTTTAAAATTAAAAGCTATTCTAGAGAATTATATACTGATATTTGTTGTAGAGCAATCACAAAAAGTAACTATAATCTATCTCTGTATATACCCAAAATGAGATTTGATCTAAAGTAGTTAGATCTGTGCTTACTGACTTAAGATCTATAATACCTTAAGATTAATTGGGAGCATAAATGGAGAAGCTGACAACCTGGAACCTTGACTGCTTAAAATTGCTGACCCAATTACTGCTAAGCCCTTTGCTGACATGTTAATATGTCTATTTAAACTGGTAAATCACCACCATTTTGGTGCGTGCTAGAGTTGGTCCATCAGATGAAGGAAGATGTAAGTTTAATTTAAATAATTATTGACCTATTATGACCTTTTCATTTCATTTGCACTGCTCCTCTCAAGGTAAGCAATTATATTTTTATAGTGTTGGATGGTAATCAATGCACAGGAGCTCTCTTTATTGATTTAAGTAAGGCCTTTGATCTGGTAATCACTAACTATTGCTATCTAGACTCGCCTTAACTATATTAGATATTACTACAGTTATTGGGTTTTAAAATACGCTGAATTTAGAATTCTATAAAGATATTGCATCCAAAGTTAAAAAAATATTGGAAATCCAAAAGATTTGACTTCAAAAATCTTCCTCAGAAATTGGAAATAGCTTGTTTTATACAACTCATGCAATTTTTTCAAGTTACAATTAAGTTTAGGTCAGCAACCTGAGGGTTTTTTTTAATTTTTAAATATCAAGTTGATAGTAATTTTGGAATAGTTTTACTTGGAAAAGTCTGCAATTTAAATTTTTTTTTTAAATTTGCTACCCCTATTGAACATTTCCGGGAGGAAGATTTAGTTGATTGTTGTTTATTTAGTTCTGCCTTACACTGTGAGTTCAGAGTCACAAACTTCTGTTTGTGGATGGAAAATAATCTGAAAGTATTTCTTTTCTTATTTTGGAAAGTGTCCTGGGTTGACTATATGATGCTTTTATCCCCAATCGTCTCATTCTGTTTATGTTGAATAATAATAAGTTTTGTACCTTTAAGAGTGTTACAGAGAGTGAAGGGGGAGAGAGAAGAAGCGCGCAGTTTTGTTTTTCAGACACTGCACTCCTCCACATTCCTGCTCCTGACTGTGTTGTCTGCGGACAGACAGCGGGACAGAGAGCTCTTCTTTTGCTTTTTAGTTAGTGTTAGCTAGCTGAGGCAAAGAAGTTCCCTGGACTGTTTTTTCCCTTTTCTTTGGACCTCTTGGAACTGCTCTGGACTGAACACCCAGGAGAGCACCGGCAGCTGCAGCTGTGGCCCACCGGGCCGGCCCTGGCCTGCGACAATTCCAGCACTGAGAGACTGATCAGAAACTGAGTGAGCTGCTGCTTGAACCCGGGGTTTTTCTCAGTTTGTCATCTCTTTTAGAGTGGCAAGGGGTCTCATTGTTTTGATACTGTTTTGGTCTTATTGTTTAATAAACAGGGGGTTTTTTTCCACCTTTCTCCAAGGAGGTATTTTTCTTTCCTCCCGGACCAGTTGGGGGGGAGGGGCCGATTGGATCTGCTTTTCCCACCGGAGCTCCTTTGGGGGGATTCTTCCCCAAATTTGCTCTAAACCTGGACAAATACATGAATTGGCGCCCAACGTGGGGCTGGAAAATGTGGAAAAAAGCCCTATTAATTGTGTGTCTGTGGTTGTTAAAGCAGTTAGTAGCTATGCTGCTTGAACCCCTGATGTCTCTGGTTGAGAACGCCTCTGTATGGCTCTGGGCTCTAGACCTTTTTGAGGTTTCAATACCTTTCTGGTCATTAGGATTATTGTCCTTAACAAGTAATTTTTACGGTAGAGGGGTACGGATTGGAATAGCTGTTGTGCTGGCCTTGGTGATAATGATTTATAAAGCGTTCAAAAAGATACTGACCTCTGTTTACAGCATGTATGGTTTATGGTTTCTTCATCCTACCCTGCATCCCAATTCCAGTGGTATGTTTTGGGAATTTATTAGTAACTACACTCAGTCTGTTAGAGGAGGAGCTAAGAATGAGACTTTCCAGCCTTCCCTTTCCCTCTTCTCCTTTGGATCGGTTATGTCACTTTTTGAGAATGTTCAGTTTCCCCTGAATGTTAAAGAGACCATCTTTCTGGTATTTAATTTGGTAAGTTTCCTCTATATGGTCTGCAGCTTCTCTAGAATGAGGGCTGAGATATCCAGAGGAGCTGGTGAGACCCCTGATCCAGAAGCAGATGCAGGCGTGAAAAATCCTGAGTGGGGTGGAGAATGGGAAAATATAGGCCAAACCCTGAAGGAATTTTCTGATCCTGTAGACTGGGATTTCCCACGGGAACAAATTCAGAACGCAGCAGAGGTGGGGAAATACCTAAAGGAGAAGTGCCATGACGATTCTAAGGAGAAAAGGCTAATTGCAATAAGCTGGGCCCTGGCCTATGCTTATCGCACTTTGTTAGATACTGTCGGGCAGCAGACAGAGGCAGGGGGGCAGGGAGATAAATCAGCTATCCCAGTCACTCAAGCTGTAGCCAACAGCCCAGGCTCAGAGCCAGCAGCTAGACCAGACAGTGAGCCTAAGCCAGCATCTAAACCCATGGCTGTTGCTACCAGTACTAGAAGTGGGAAACGCACGGAAAAAACTGATCGACCAGTGGATGATGATGATGATGATGGTGGTGATACAGGAGAAGGAACCTCAATGCCTCCTGACGTAAAATCAGGAGTCAAAGCAGCAGGTGCAAGATCAGACGCAAATATTGAGTCTTATTCCCTGAAGGACCTTCGTGGCCTAAGGAAGGACTACACTCGAAGGTCTGATGAATCCATAATTAGTTGGCTGGTCCGTCTCTGGGATGCTGCAGGCGAGGCTACAATTTTGGATGGCACTGAAGCCAGGCATTTGGGATCCCTGTCACAGGATACTGTCATAGACCAAGGAATGATGAGGGGGGCTAACTCTCAGAGCCTCTGGGAACGGGTCCTAAGAAGTGTAGCAGAAAGATACCTGTGTGCAGACGATCTCTATATGCAGCAGACTCAGTGGAAGACAATAGAGCAAGGGATCCAACGCCTGAGAGAAATGGCCGTGGTTGAGATTATCTTCTCAGATGATGTAACAACTAGGAACCCAGACTTAGTACCATGCACGTCTGTGATGTGGCGAAAACTCGTACGACTCGGGCCACAAGAATATGCCTCTGCCTTAGCCATCATGAAGAGGGATGAGAGGGGTGAGACTGTGCTTGACATGGCAAGGAAGCTCCGAGCATATGCAGATGCTGTACATGGCCCAACACATGCCAGAATCACAGCGGTGGAAACACGTCTTCAAAAATTAGAGGACAAGATAGAGGAGGGTCACAAGAAACTGAGGGAGGAGATTAAAGAGAGCTTTCTCCAAATCTCGGCGGTACAGATCAGAGGTTCTGGTACCCAACGCAGACGTTCCCCAGACGGCGAGAGAAGGTACATCCCACGAGCTGAGCTGTGGTTCTATTTGCGTGATTGTGGAGAAGACATGAGGAGATGGCATAGACAACCTACCTCTGCTCTGGCACAACGGGTGAGACAACTGAAGATTCAGAGAGAAAGTTCCAAAAGGGAAGCAGCTCCAGTGGCCAGTAACCGAACTGTCACATATGATGATAATGACAATATTTTTGATCCCCTTGAAGGAACCTCCAAGACATATGCCCAGGGAAAGAAGGATAACCAGGCTTAGAGGGGCCCTGCCTCTAGCCAGGTAGAGGCTGGGGAAAACCGTGTTTTTTGGACTGTGTGGATTCGTTGGCCTGGCACATATGAACCACAAGAATACAAAGCTTTGGTTGACACTGGTGCACAATGCACATTAATCCCATCAAGACATGTGGGGACAGAGTCTGTTTCTATTGCTGGTGTGACAGGGGGATCACAGGATTTTACTCTGGTAGAAGCTGAGGTGAGCCTGACTGGAAATGAGTGGAAGAAACACTCTATTGTGACTGGCCCAGAGGCCCCATGTATTTTGGGCATAGACTACCTTCGAAGTGGGTATTTCAAAGACCCAAAGGGACTCAGATGGGCATTTGGAATAGCTGCTTTAGAGACAGAGGGTGTCAAGCAGTTGAACAGCTTGCCTGGACTGTCAGACAGCCCATCTGCAGTAGGTCTCCTGAAGGTGGAAGAGCAACGAGTGCCAATTGCCACCTCAACAGTGCACCGCCGACAGTACCGAACGAATCGAGATGCTGTGATCCCCATCCATAAGATGATCCGAGAGCTGGAGAGCCAAGGGGTGGTCAGCAAGACCCACTCACCCTTCAACAGCCCCATCTGGCCTGTGCGAAAATCTGAAGGAGAATGGAGATTGACTGTGGACTATCGTGCATTGAATGAAGTGACCCCACCCCTGAGCGCTGCTGTGCCGGACATGCTGGAACTCCAGTACGAGCTGGAGTCCAAGGCAGCAAGGTGGTACGCCACTATAGACATTGCCAATGCATTTTTCTCCATTCCTCTGGCAGCAGAATGCAGGCCTCAGTTTGCTTTCACCTGGAGAGGCGTGCAGTACACCTGGAACCGATTGCCCCAGGGGTGGAAGCACAGCCCCACCATCTGCCATGGACTGATCCAGGCTGCACTGGAAAAGGGTGAGGCTCCAGAACATCTGCAATATATTGATGACATCATTGTGTGGGGGAAGACAGCAGCAGAGGTGTTCGAGAAAGGGGAGAAAATTATCCAGATTCTCCTAAAAGCTGGCTTCGCCATCAAGAAGAACAAAGTCAAGGGACCTGCTCAAGAGATCCAGTTTCTGGGAGTGAAGTGGCAAGACGGACGGCGTCAGATTCCCACCGATGTCATCAACAAGATCACAGCAATGTCTCCACCCACCAATAAGAAAGAGACACAAGCTTTCCTAGGCGCCATAGGTTTTTGGAGGATGCATATTCCCGAATACAGTCAGATCGTGAGCCCTCTCTACCTGGTCACCCGTAAGAAGAACACTTTCCACTGGGGCCCAGAGCAGCAACAAGCCTTTGCACAGATCAAGCAGGAGATTGCTCATGCAGTAGCCCTTGGCCCAGTCAGGGCAGGACCAGAGGTGAAGAATGTGCTCTACTCTGCAGCCGGGAACCATGGCTTGTCCTGGAGCCTTTGGCAGAAGGTGCCTGAGGAGACTCGGAGTCGACCACTGGGATTTTGGAGTCGAAGCTACAGAGGGTCTGAAGCCAACTATACTCCAACAGAGAAAGAAATCCTGGCTGCCTATGAAGGAGTCCAGGCTGCTTCGGAGGTAATAGGCACTGAAGCACAACTCCTCCTGGCACCCCGACTACCCGTGCTGGGGTGGATGTTCAAAGGCAAGGTTCCTTCCACTCACCATGCCACCAGTGCTACATGGAGCAAGTGGATTGCTCTCATCACTCAGCGCGCCCATATAGGTAAACTGAATCGCCCTGGGATTTTGGAGGTCATTACAAATTGGCCCGAAGGTGAAAACTTTGGTCTCTCTGATGAAGGGGAACAAGAAGTGACACGTGCTGAAGAGGCTCCTCCCTATAACCAACTGCCAGCAGAAGATACACAATACGCTCTCTTTACTGATGGGTCGTGCCGCATTGTGGGAATGAACCGGAAGTGGAAAGCAGCTGTATGGAGCCCCACACGGCAGGTGGCAGAGGCCACTGAAGGAGAAGGTGGATCAAGCCAACTTGCTGAACTCAAAGCTGTTCAACTGGCCCTGGACATTGCTGAGAGAGAGAAGTGGCCAAAGCTCTACCTTTATACTGATTCATGGATGGTAGCCAATGCTCTGTGGGGATGGCTGGAGAGGTGGAAAAAGGCTAACTGGCAACGTAGAGGAAAGCCAATTTGGGCTGCTGAAGAGTGGAAAGACATTGCTACCAGGGTAGGGAAGCTGCCTGTGAAGGTCCACCATGTAGATGCCCATGTACCCAAGAGTAGAGCTAATGAGGAGCACCAAAACAATGATCAGGTAGACCAAGCCGCAAAGATAGGGGTGTCCAAAATAGACCTAGATTGGGAACATAAAGGAGAGTTATTCTTAGCTCGGTGGGCCCATGATGCCTCAGGCCACCAGGGCAGAGATGCCACCTATAAGTGGGCACGAGACCGAGGGGTGGATCTAACCATGGACAGTATCTCTCAGGTTATCCATGACTGTGAGACGTGTGCCGCCATCAAGCAGGCCAAGCGAGTGAAGCCCCTCTGGTACGGTGGGCGGTGGTCCAAGTATAAGTATGGGGAGGCCTGGCAGATTGACTACATCACACTGCCCCAGACACGCCAGGGCAAGCGCTACGTGCTGACCATGGTGGAGGCCACCACTGGATGGCTAGAAACCTACCCTGTGCCTCATGCTACAGCCCGGAACACCATCCTGGGCCTGGAAAAGCAAGTTCTGTGGAGACATGGCACCCCTGAGAGGATTGAGTCAGACAATGGGACTCATTTCAAGAACAGCCTTGTCAACACCTGGGCTAGGGAACATGGCATTGAGTGGGTGTACCATATCCCCTACCATGCACCAGCTGCAGGCAAAGTGGAGAGGTACAATGGACTGTTAAAAACCACATTGAAAGCATTAGGTGGGGGATCTTTCAAGAACTGGGATCAGCATCTGGCAAAGGCCACCTGGTTAGTTAACACCCGAGGCTCTACTAACCGAGTCGGCCCTGCCCAATCTGAGCCTTTGCAGAGAGTAGATGGAGACAAAGTCCCAGTGGTACATGTCAGAGGTTTGTTAGGGAAGACTGTGTGGATCAATTCTGCCTCGAGTACAGACAAACCCATTCGTGGGGTTGTCTTTGCTCAGGGACCAGGTTGCACGTGGTGGATAATGCAAAAAGATGGAAGAACACGATGTGTACCTCAGGGAGACCTGATTGTTGGATAAAACCTGTATAAATATCACTGTTTCCTGAATGTTATTACCATTGTCTGTGTATAGTTGTATAATGGATGTATCATGTATGTACTTGTAGAGTTAGAATTTATATTAGTTTTAGTAGTAAGCAGACGATATGGGGATAAGGGGTGGAATGTCCTGGGTTGACTATATGATGCTTTTATCCCCAATCGTCTCATTCTGTTTATGTTGAATAATAATAAGTTTTGTACCTTTAAGAGTGTTACAGAGAGTGAAGGGGGAGAGAGAAGAAGCGCGCAGTTTTGTTTTTCAGACACTGCACTCCTCCACATTCCTGCTCCTGACTGTGTTGTCTGCGGACAGACAGCGGGACAGAGAGCTCTTCTTTTGCTTTTTAGTTAGTGTTAGCTAGCTGAGGCAAAGAAGTTCCCTGGACTGTTTTTTCCCTTTTCTTTGGACCTCTTGGAACTGCTCTGGACTGAACACCCAGGAGAGCACCGGCAGCTGCAGCTGTGGCCCACCGGGCCGGCCCTGGCCTGCGACAATTCCAGCACTGAGAGACTGATCAGAAACTGAGTGAGCTGCTGCTTGAACCCGGGGTTTTTCTCAGTTTGTCATCTCTTTTAGAGTGGCAAGGGGTCTCATTGTTTTGATACTGTTTTGGTCTTATTGTTTAATAAACAGGGGGTTTTTTTCCACCTTTCTCCAAGGAGGTATTTTTCTTTCCTCCCGGACCAGTTGGGGGGGAGGGGCCGATTGGATCTGCTTTTCCCACCGGAGCTCCTTTGGGGGGATTCTTCCCCAAATTTGCTCTAAACCTGGACAGAAAGCGATATGCACATTTAACGAAATTTTTTAACCAATATTCATGTCAATGTATTAGGTAAAAATAATTGAGATATTGTACCTTAATCATAGTTTGCAAGTGGTACCTGAGTATCTTCCAAAACATACACAGCTAACTTTTTCTCCTTTTTTTTTCTTCATTCCTCATCTACTCCCTTCTTTTTGACTCTTGCTTAACATTCTTCTCTAGATGGGTTTACTTTTTTTTTTTTTTTTTTTTTGTATCCTCTCTTTTGCTTTAATATATGGCTTGGGAAAGCCTGACTAGGTCTGGGTTCAAACTATCTTCAGAAATATGTGAAATTTGTGATAATTTTTGATCTGCTCCTCTAACAAGTTCCAGGGCCTCTGTCCTTCTTGCAGAGGCAGTTCAGTCTTGCTCTGGTGAGCCTTGAAACTAACAGCAGTTGTTCAGAGAGGTCACCAACATAATGAAAAGGGCACTCTTGAGATATCTTGAACCACTTCCATGGATGGCCATGAAGATTAATATTGGGACCTCACTTTTGACCTAATATTCTGTGGAGAGTCCGTGTAGTGAGCAGAGCAAATGGGATGATATGCTTGTGGCAGAGAGTGTAAATAAAACTGCTGCATTCTCCATTTTTTCTTTTTTTCCCCTTCCCCCCCCCCCCCCCTTTTTTATTTTTGATGTGTAAGCTAAAAAACTTCAACTTGTTCTTGCTTGAGCTCATGAAGGTGAGAGTTGTGCCCAGGTGCATTCCTGAGAAGCAGTGACCTGCTCTCCTTGCTGGTCACAGGTGGGAGGAGGCAGGCTCTTGCAAGGTGCAGCCTCTGCCAGCCTCTGCTGAAACAGCTGGAAATTGGTGTTTTGAACTCTGCTCACAAAGAAGTTGATGATGCAGTAGAACTGATAATTAAGCACAGCAATGTTCTCTCCAGTCACCACATTTTGTGATTTCATTATCTGTAAATCCTGTAAAATTGTTATTTTTAAATAATTTTTCCTAGTTTGTGCACTGACAAAGCACTTTATTTTTTCCTACTTGCTCTATTTTGGTTTTAGGAACCATTCCTTGCTTGTAATTTCAAAATTCTTCTGTCTGCGTTCTATATTTTTATATTTTTTCATATTACTACTAGTTTTAACGGTGCAAGCAGGCACTACTACGGTTGGTTTATCCCAGCATTGTTCAGTCACATCAACTGTTCTCTTCAATCTATTGGTCAAAGGCTAAATAAAATGGTGAGTGAAGATTAGGACTGATCAGCAGGCTTGAAAATTTTACCTTAAGTGTATCATGATCCTGTTTTAGGACTGCAGGTGTTCACAGTGGAGTGACAAATAGTCATGTGTGAATCTTTTATCTCTAAATTAGTAGCAGCATACTCCAACAGAGCATTTGATTTTAAAAGAATGTACTAAAATAAATATAGGTACTAAAATAAATATAGGTACTAAAATAAATATAATCCCTGTCTGCTAGTATGGTTGAGAACTAAAAATAAAAATGACTCAATACTGGGACAGCTAATTTTATGCTGGATAAAATTATGGGGATTTTTTCTCCTCTGTGGACAAAAAAAGTTAAATTCTGTGGTACTGTGATAAAACTTGAAGTCATAAAGGATATTTACTTATCTTTTGTGCTGTTAATAAGGTTCTTTTTTTTTTTTTTTTTTTTTTTAACCTGGGGAACCTGCCAGAAAGAGGTCTCTCTCCACATCAGGAGAATTTTTTGTCCTACTCAACATCGTCTCTCTATGCTGCTCCAGCTTCTTTGGAAGTACTCTGCCAAAGCTAAAAGATAATATGAAAGCTTTAAATATTTCTTGTATAGCAATGACTTCACACTTTGTGTTTCACAGAGGTGTAAATCTCATATCAGATTATTTTAAAAAACTTTTAAAAATTAAATAGCTATAAATGAACAAAATGTTACTTCATTTTGCCCAGTTATGTTATAGATATATACCAATATGAAACCGCATGTTCTTCTAAACAACCCTAAACCCATAGGTGCTCCTTGGTCCTGCATTTTACTACCTGGTATTCTGCAGATTTCAGGAGGGCTGGGGATGAAAGATGTCACCTGCTTGTGGTACAGCACTAGTTATATGATTGGTATTTAACATTGATGATGAAAAAAACAGATTGCCATGTTTCAAATTAAAAATATTGAAACAAGTCATATCCCGGATCTGTGCAATCTTAGGGCTATACTTGCTAGTCTGCATTTCTGTCTTGCAAAAAAAGTTCAACCAGCTTTCACAGAGTGCCAGATCATTCAGCATTCTCTAATATGCATTGTAGATGGCAGGTGCCAGAGTCTTTGTCATTGTGCCCCAAGGATAAGGCACTCTGCCCGAAGATATTAGATCATCCCATTTTATCTGTGTGCATAAAGCTGGAATTTTTATTTTCTCAAGTTTTCCAGGTAGCCAGAGTGAGGTCTGTAGTTTTTTTTTACTCGTGGGATATTAATAATAAGAAGTTATTTTAGGTGGTTATACTATGTTGCAGTATATTTTTAAACTGATCATATACAGTCTGCAGGCAAAAGGGGAAGCATAAGCAGAGAAAAAAGGTCTCTTGGTCCATCGGGTAAATTTTCAGAACAATATATGAGCATTTAGTCACGCAAGTCCCATTAATGTTAATGGTCCCAAGCTTTCTTTTATTCATCACGGTGCAGATTGCACTTGGTCAGCTCTTTATCAGTTTGAAATATTGACAGTAGGAGGAGGCGTTCCCTTAGCCAGGCCTGACTGTTGCAGTGCTCTTTTAACTTAGTCATCCTGCAAATGCTCCTATAAATGGATTTATTTCAGCAGATCCAAAATATATCAACCAGATCACCTTACCCCTGGTGTTAGCCCCTTTGCATTGGCTTCAATTTGCAAGAGCATTGATTTTAAACATTGATCATTACTTATTTAGTGCTCTATGGTTTTGCACCATCCTATTTATTAAACTAACCTGTTACATGTGCTGCTATTAAAGTCCTATCTTTATCTTGCTAAGAAATGATTATTTGCTCTCTCTCTGATTATGATTTAGTTTATAAAACAAGGCTATTCCCTGAAAAGTGTGTTGGCTGCACAAACTCAAGATTTCTGCATTTTCTGCTATGCAGCTCCACTTTTCCTTACTGGTCTATGTAGGACCATGGGTAATGTTTTTTAACTAAAAGAGGGTAGATTTAGACTATTTTTAAGGAAATTGTTTACAATGAGGCTGGTGAAACACTGGCACAGATTGCCCAGAGATGCTGTGGTTGCCCTATCCTGGGAACATTGAAGGTCAGTTTGGATGTGGCTTTGAGCAACCAGATCTAGTTGAAGATATTCATTGCAGGCAGGGTTTGACAAGGTGACCTTAAAAGGTCCCTTCCAACCCAAGCCATTATATGATTCAAAAGTCTTCCAGTGCTTTCTGCAACTGATAATGTACTTATAGCTATTGCAAAAGAGATTTTTATTTTGTGGGCCATATTCTTACAGAGTTCTTTGGGTGTGTTATTTATTAGGATAACAGACTTTTCCTCTGCTGCCCAATGAAATCTATGCAATGCTGGTCAAGAAAGTAAATGTAGCACAAAATATTTTCCAATACTGAACAAGATGGCAAACTACAAAAATATCTTCCTGTTCTATTCTTTAATTGTCAGAGAGTCATGGTTATTATACTGATGGCATTCTTTGGTGCTATACAGAATGATATTCTTGCAGAGTTCAGAAAAGAACATGCTATCTACCTCAAGGAGGGAAAAAAGGAAAAAAAGAAGAAATAATGTGTTTTTGCCCAACACTTTATATCTAAGCCTGTCTGCTTTAAATTATTTGTTCTGATCATGCTTACATGCCTAAATTTTAATTAGTGTTATTCTACATTGGTTAGAGTTACAAAAACTGATACTTGGAGTGGAATATGTCCTCCTGAGTAAAGAAAAAAGGTTCAATAATAAATAGTATCACATTTTAAGATAGAGTTTTTGTCTTTCCTTCATTTTTGTTTAGAGGCTTGATGATTAATAATGCTCTTTTATTCTGGTTTACTTTAAAAGTTTCTTGATTTACTAAAAACAAAACTTCACCGGTAGATGGGTTATCACGAACAGAATACATTCCCTTCTGTACTAAATAATGGGAATTTTGGTGTAGTGGAGTTTTAGCCCTTGGGGGATTTTTTTTTTTTGTGCATTTTCAAGTTGTTCAGTGACTTGCTACAGAGACAGGGAGGGTGAATCTATTTACAGAAATTTCAGTCTTTGTTCCTATCATCCCTCTTAATGGGATGAACAAAATGAAGACTAGACTGAGAGGTGCAACCATCCCAGGTAATATTTTTTTATCCAGAAACAAGTTATGAAGTGAATTGTAGAACCAGGGTGAAACCTTGTTGGGAAAATTCAAGGAGGGTGTGAGCAATAAGTCTTTTTAAGAATGTCTACCACTGAGAAGACTTAGTACCACTGAGAAGAAAGAGTTTTGCCTTGGGATGAAAGTAATCCTTTCCACAGAAGTTTTGGCCTTGCTCAGAGTGAGTTCCTTTACAAAAGATTTCTACATCTAAATATTATTTTTTGAAAGTTTTGTTCATTATTTTAAAAATATTAAGTTTGTTATAAAAGCACTGCCTCTGCCCTGCAGCTTTCAAAATAAGTTGTTTCTCCTATTTAATTTCCTCCTTTAGTATACTTTATATTTCTTTCATTTGATTTATATTCTTGCTCTTCCAAATTGTTCCAGTTCAATGATTGAAATATGCCAATTCAAGCTGCTTGTTCCAAACTCATGTTAAATTGTCACGTTAGCTTCATTAATTAAAAAAAAATAGAATTTTTCTGTGTAAACTTTGTTATGCCGCTGAACTGCATGCACTAAGGGGAAAAATGAGTTGAATGGGAATCCTGGGTGAAGCAAGGACTGCATAATTGGTTTTATGCCAGACCTTCTGCCTTTCACATGGGAGGGAAAGGGCCAGGGAAATGTCAGAGGTGGAAATCAGGGCAGCACAGTACTCCTGCAGAATTGCAAAGTGACCACCAGCCACAGCCAGCCTGAGGAATGGCCAGGTTCAAGGCAGCTTAAAGATGGAAATGCCCAGTTCTCCTGAAATCCTCCTACACCAGAGAGCCTCGGGATAACTGCTGCATGTTTTGGGAGGAAATGCATTAACAGCTCCAGGCAGCCTCTCCCCAGAGCTCTGGCTGTGGGACAGGGCTGAGCTGGCTGTAAGGCTGCAGCCTTGCCAGTGCACTGCAGCCTTTCCCAGCAGTTTGGGCTGTGGATTACCCAAGGTCCCGTTGGTGGGAGCCCTACTCTGACACAGCTGAGGCACACAGGCTCTTTGGGAGCCTTTGCCTCCTCTGTGGCTCTGCCATTCTGGGCTAGGCAATCCTTGCTACTGCAGTTGCAGAATTCAGACTTTTAACTGTTCTTTTTATTTAGTGCTTTTAAGAGCATCTATAAGTCAGGGATTTTGCATTGTTGAGGATGACATTCTTTTTCCCATATCCCTTACACTGCTCTAGGATCACAAGCAATACTTTAAAATAATCAGTGAGTTAATCAAGCTGGTGCCATCTGAATCCTCAGGCAACACAAGGGACAGGGAAAAAGGTGGCTTTTTAAAGCACATGATAAAAGATTGCTCCTTTTCTTTTATGTTTGTCTTCCTGTGAGACATTGCAAGTGGCAAAGTGATCACACTGGAAACAAAATAATATAAACTCTCATACTTCCTAATAATGTTATATGTTCAATCGCCCACTCTTTTATTTAATCTATTACAGTGTTGTAACCAGTAATGATTTTTTCTGTTGCAGTAAGCCTTATATTTTGAGAAAGAAAGAAAGAAAGAAAGAAAGAAAGAAAGAAAGAAAGAAAGAAAGAAAGAAAGAAAGAAAGAAAGAAAGAAAGAAAAAGATTATCAGTGAGTTTTGTAGAAGAGGAGAAATTTCCTTATTGCCATAATTCTGAATTAGTCATGGATTCTGTAATCACTCAAGTTTTAAGTAATAATGTAAAAGTCAACTCAAAGGCATTCTATAGCAAAGAGGTCTTTAATTCAAGAATCCCTTAAGGAATTAAAAATTCTGAAAAGATGACATAGACTCAATCAATACCTGCCTGAAAATATCATAATATATGGAGGTTAAATGACATCATGCTGTGTGAAGAAATTAAAAGATTTTCAGTATTGGCCTTGTCTCTTTTTATTTAGATTAATAAAATTAGTTGAATGTTAAATCTTTACATGTCTGTTTTTTATTAGGAAAAAAGTTGACAGTAGTCTGCCTTCTGGTATGTACCAACAAGTGTAGTTCAGTATTTAGTAATAAACCTAATTTCCTTTGAGTATTGATTATATCCATGAGAAAATCATGAACTCCTTACCATACAGGGAAAAGCACTGAAACACCAAACCAACTGGCTCTTACTTGCATCTGGACATGGTGTGAAAATCTCAGCTCTAATCCTCCTCTGCAGAGTGTCTCTACCACCTGGGTAGGAGGAGGGTGTTACCTCTGTGTTCCATTACTGCCAGCATTTTTGTGTACCACCCTGCTTTTCCAGGTTGGTGATTGTACACAGGACAGAGCACCTGGTTTTATCTGTCCCCTGCAATGTGTATTGACCACATTAGCTGGGTTGCTGGATGCAGCACAGGAGTTTTTCCATGCACACTGCATACCACCAGAGTGCTTTCTTAAAAACCAGGGCAGAGGGAGGGTTTGGGTTGTATTTATCACTCTGAAATATTTCATACTGTGTGAATATTCACCTGAAGATAAATGTGATTTCATTGCCATGCTAGTTCTGTTTCATGCTTCTGTATGTGTTTAATGCTTACTGTGAGTGCAGGGGTTTGGTTCTTGGGAATACGCCAGGCTACAAATTGGTGACACAACCTCCACAGCTGGCTTACTGCACTGGGTCATGTTTTCTATGGCACACTCTGTATAGAAACTTGGCAGAGCAGAGGATGTTGGTGAATTTGGTGGATATGATCTTAACATATGATAAATAACATAAAATCCCCTGTTCAATTACTGGGGCTGCATATTGGCCCATGGCTTTCCAACAAATGAAAAGGAAATGGTAACAGCAGCCAATGCTGCAGAACTACTTACTGGTGGTCCCTTCCTGCCCCCCTCCCTCCCTCCCTCCCCCCCTAGTTCTGTTTTCAAATCCAGTCCAAGGATTGTGAGTGCTGCATCTCTGACAAAATCTTCCTTCTGTGCACTGAGAAATGTTAGGGAGAGTAAGCAGAGATCACATATATGCTGAAGTAGTTTCTAAGGGAAAATTGCTAGATTTCTTAGCTTCTCAATGCACCACTTGCCCCTGTTTATATTCTAGATAGTGCATAGTAGTTAACTTTTACAGTAACAGACCCAGTATGTTGGCTTTATCCTGTTGGCTTTCTTGCCCTGACATGATCATTTAAAGACAGCAGGGCCAAGGCTATCTTTCAGGGTTACAAATAATGGAGGAGGTCAGGGAAGGATGGAGAATGTCTAAGAAAGGCAGATGGAGCTGGGCAGACAGAACAGCAGAAGAGATGTGGGGAGGTGAATGGGGAAGAAGAAGAAACAAACAGTGCAAAAGGGAAGGACGGCGAATATAGCAGAAAGGCAAAAATGGGCAGAAAGTAGGGTAGATAAGGTTAAAGAAGAGAGAAGATGGGTGGAGCAGAGGGGCAAAACATTGCACAAATATTTGGACCAAGGTGAGGGTGGCAGTGGACTAGAAGTGAGCAGAACTGTGTTAGTACAAATTGCAAATCATAACCAGGTAATGAAACATACATAAACCATTCAAGGCAAAGATAAAAATAGTAACCTAAAACTAGTTCACAGTACAACTACAAATACTACAAAATCAGCTATCAAGTCACACTTCCTGAAGTGGTACTAACTTAAATGGTCCACAAGAAATGTTCTGTGAAAGGAAAGGTAAATTGCATACCTTTGGCTTTTTGTTTTCTCAAGTCCTTCAGCTGCAGCTTCCCTTGCATATCCTGCATATTACCCTTCTTCAGCAGAATTTCCTACTTTTGAGACTTGAATTTGGTAACAACTTTCCAACTTGCATCTCCTATTTTTTTGTGTAGATTATATTTTAGCAGCCTTCTGGTTTAGAATTTATTTTGCATTCCTCTCATGAATTTAAACAATTCAAAGCAAATGTAAAATAAACTCTGCCTCAGGTAGGTTTCTCACTGAAGTCAGTAGACCTTTTTCCTGATTAAGCAGATACAAACTCTGGTCTATTCTGAAATTCATATTAAGGACATAATTAACTCTTGATAGAGACTAGTAATCTAGGCAAGGCCCTAACACTAGAATGAAAAGGGGTTTACACTAAAAAGGAGCAGATGTACTTTGTTCTCATGTTCCAGGACTACATTTTGAATAAACTGATTTCACCTAGTATCTGAGTCCTAGAGTGAAAAATGCCATCATCTACATGTTCAGCATGGGAGAAGTTGGGCTGAACTTTTCTATTTCTGTTCTGTCCTGATCTGTAAGGGCTGTGCTTTCACTGAAACTAAGGTATTGCAGACAGTGGTTGGGTAGCTCCAGATCATATTTTAAGTAAAATGTTCTGCATAATTGCTACAAAGTGTTTGGATATGTTTTCAGTGAACATTTCATGCCAAACCCCATAAAACACTTAATTCACAGGGTGTGCAGTTCCTGGGTACAGAGGCACAGGAGTAACAGAACAAAATGTAATGCGATATTATTAACGCTTCCAAAGCAGGACTTGCTGCATGCTCAAGCTGTAGTTCCATTAGATGGTAAATAGCTTAGAAGGCAATGAGAGAACCCTCACAGCTACTTATATGTCCATACATAAAGCTTGTACCTGATCATTCCAATGAAATCCTTTTCTGAGCTTAGTCCCTACAAATAAAACCACTTTTAGGCTTCCTCTGGAAAAGGGTATTGTGTGAAGAATACTCAAGGGAAAATACTGCTGCAAATACAACTAGATGAAAATATTATGTATTCCTTTCAGTTAATTCTTAATTTGACAGTTTTTTTGAAGTTTGCTGCTTTACCTTAAATTGCTGCATTAACTTGAATATGTTGTTAGCTTTTTTATTCTCAGTTCTACCATGAGTAGCATTTGTTGCTGAGTTTGTAACTTTAATCTATACTTTTTGCTGAGTGTTTGCTCTGTGGTGTTGTATTTCTGTCTGTAAGTTTTTCTGGTTTTTTGCCTCCTTGCTACATTTCCATTTTAGTCCTCTAGTATTCCTCCAGACACTCATCAGCTTATTTTAGTTATTATTCTGTTCCTTATGTGCACTCTCTGATCAATAACGCTCCTTACTTGCTGCAGGATTTCCACATTATTGTGCTTTCAGCTTCTGAGGTGCTGTGATGGATTCTGCATTGGCTAGTGCTCGGTTGTCTGCATTTGCTGTGTTTCAGATCATTACACTGACTTTAATTTTGATGTATTTACATTTTACTCAGTTGTAATCTAACTCTTTTCCCTTGATCAGTTAAGTTACTATCTGTGCAGTGTTACATTTGTACTACTGCTGGAAATATTAACTAAAGGCTTATAATTGCAATGCTATTTACAACTACTGACCTCAAGCTCATTTCTGATTTCACTGTGATGTTGACCTTTTATAGATTGCACTGTTGTAAATCTTTGAAGTGATTCTTCTTGTCATCATATTTCTAGTAATTATGATTTGCATTGCATTAACACCTAGAAGCCTCTCCCACCTTACCCTTGTTGCATAAGATGACCTTTTTTATGCACTAATTCGCATATGGGTAACAGAATACAGTTCTTTCTCTAAAGAATTTATGTTAAAATGAAGATGAATGCTTTCCTCTGTTTCCATTCTTTAAATATCTACCTTTGAATTAATGAAATTGCTCATAAAGGATTCTTATTCCTAGAAACTATTTTCTTCCTTTTCTAACAAAATCAGTGCCTTTCGAACTTTTCTAGGCTTCAAAAATGAATAAATAAAGATAAATAATTTAAAATGTTTGAGAGAGCTCATGTTTGAGTAAAATTTTCAGATTCTGCTTGATGGGCATCAACATCAAAGAAAGCATTAAGTGAAATTTGGACTGATGTTTCCTCTTAGTTTATATTTCACTTCAGTATTGAGCAGCACAGAAACAAATGTGCAGCTGATCCTCACACCAAGCAGCATTTGATTCTGTGAGTTTCAAAATTAGAGTTTTATTTCTACTCTGGTATGTGTGCTTTGAGAAGGTGATGCTGGTGGGATGGCATGCTCATTCTTTACTTTCCCAATGTACATAGTGGAAAACAGTTATGAATTCTCTTCATAGACATCCTTAATAAATGAATTCGAGGCAGGTCACTAATTTCTTTAATGATAGTATTGCTTAAAAGACTGTGTAAAGAGCTGGCTGTTGACTCTAATGACAGAGGATGCTCACAGATAATGGCATCACCTGCATCCTCCTATCTGGTTTCACCCTGATGTCTCATGTTTTTCTGAGGCCTTCATTTTTTTTGTTTAGATAAATCTAGGTAGGCAGTCTAACCAGTTTCTCTTACATCTTGCCAATTTCTTAGATAACGTGCCAATATTTTTAATATTGTCTAAATTATGTTTCTATTTTCACTGAGAAAGTTGTACGGTACCTGTGAAAAGCCACGTTTTTGCTTTGAACTTTCTTTTTACTTCCCTTAAGTGCTCTTTTTACTTCCCTTAAATGGTCCTGTTTATGTGTTGAGTGTGTGTTGGACAGCTTCTCTGCTCCCTAACTGCCTTTCCTAAGAAATCTCAAATGTTTGTATTACATCCTCTTCCTTGTTCACTAATTCTAGTAAACCAGTCTTTTTCAATTCGTATGAAAGTATTCTCATACCATGATCAATCTTGCCCTGAGCAGATTTGTTTTTTCTTAAAGAATTACTTTGTATAAATATAAATACTTTAATGTATAAAATAGGGTTTATTTATTTTTTCATTGTATGAAGAAGTGATAGGACAGGCCTGGAAAAGCCAGTTAATTCTGAACTGCACCTACTGATGGGCAGCATAATATTACTACAGACTGAGAATTTTCTCTTTCGGGAAGTCTTGTGATGTTCTGCATAGTGTGCAGTGTTTGGAGGAAGCTGAACTAATCCCCTCTTTTGGAACTATTGGTGTCTCTCAAATGTCAGTAAATGCCTAGTCTCTAGGTAACTTTTCTGAGTACATGTGGGCATTTTGATTTTATCTGTGTATTAGGATGTGGAGGACAAAACAGTAATGAATTTTTCAAGCATCATAGAACCTTAAACAAGCTATATTGGCCACTGTTCTTCAGGAAGGAGGAAAATGGAAGGAACGTGTTTTAAGTGACGGCTCTCAGGTGACATGCCCCAGTCATTGGCTGAGTACAGACCCAAGGTCTCCTAATTCTGAATCTCTTGATTTAACCACTAGGTATTGCACTATTCCTGACAAAGCATCACTCTGTTAGTGAGGGGATAAAGTGCTACTAATACATCAAATCTTATCAAATGACTTTAAACTTATCTTGGCTTTCTTTTCACCAAGGTTTGCTGTAAATCTTTTCTACTGGGTAGTAGCAGGACTTGTGTCCTTGCTAAAAGGAGAAGATTGATTTACTGTATTCATATGGAACCAGCAGATTCCTATGAGTATGGAGTAATGAATTGGAGTATCCATAAGTTTTTTCCCCATGCAACACTTTGGGAGACCTTAAAGCCTGGAATATGTTACAGAAATGCATTTGATGGAGACCTACAAATGTGTGTCTTCTGCATAGAAAAACAGCATAACATATCTTTTAGTATGAGCAGTATTCTTATTCTTCAAATAATCTAATTGATTGTTCATTGGGCTCAGTCAGCCAAAAGTGGAGGGAAACTTTGTACAGACATCATTAGTTTTTCTCCATTTAAAGATTAATCATGAAGAGCTCTGGCTCTTTAATTCTGTAATTTGTATATTTAATGGGCTGCTGCAGAATCTATGACAGTAATTAGCATAGCCCGAAAACTCATTAATACGCAACAACATGATTAATGCAGCATTAATGCAAACATGACTGAAGTTATTTGGGTTATGTAGTAAGAAGATTAAAGCTAAAATGTCCTGTTTGTTTTACCAGTAGTGGGTATAATGGGGTAGCAAGCAAAATAAGAAAAAACAGGTATCAAATTAGTCATTTTAGTGTAAAAAAAACACTCAGATCTCATCAAGAGGATTTGGGGTTTTGCTTGACTGTTGATTTCCACCAAAAGTGTTATCTTTTTTCTCCTTTCATTCACTCACCATACTCTGTGTTTATGCTTGCTCAACATTTTAGTTTGATTTAGCTTTTTGGCAGTTTGATGTATTAAGAATACCTAAAAAAAATTCTTCATGTTGAGTCAATTCTGAATAAAATTAGACTTTTTCAAGTACAGTTCTTTTGTACAGTCTAATTTAGAAACCATGGATTTTTAGATTCTCTTGCTTTTAGTCTGCTCACAAAAGGCAAGGGAGTCCAGTTTCAGTTTGGGAAAAAGTTTGGGAATTTTATGTATGTGAGTTTATACAAATATATATGTGTGTAAACATATGATATGTACATATGTATGTGGCTTTTAAATATATATTTTATATTTCTAAAAAAAACCTAAAGCAGCTTAAAAATGAGGAGGATTTACTTCATCAATGGAATGACTAACTTAGTGTAATGTTAGTGATGATGCACTTTGAAAATGTTTTTTTGGACACATTAAGACAACAGTAAAAAATGAAGCCTGATCCTGTATGAAAAACAACAGGTCTTGCACAGCTTTGGGAAGAAGACCTTCTGTCTTTTTCTCTCAATAAAATCCAGGAAGCTATAGGCCCACACAAAGTGTGGAGAAGGCCTTGTATTCAGCAGAGGATCTTCATAACTATGACCAGGGAGTCTCTTCTGAGTTTCTTCTTTTCTTCCAATTCCACTATCCATTAAATGAAACTGCTTTGGAAACTGATCAGTTTTTGTTACGTCTTTCTTCTAATTTTTTTCCCTCAGATGTGTTTTCTTATATATAAAAAAATATATTAAAAAATAATTGTCTGTTTTAGCTGTTGTGATGACAAGAGGTATCACTCTCACAGAGAGAATAACAACAAAATGCTATTGAGGTGCATAGCAACTGAGATTTTTTACTCTCCATCTCTCCCCTTCCTAGTTAAAAACAGATTTTTGTTTATAATTTCTATGGAAAAATGTATTTTGATTAGGCAAGTGCATTTGTATACAGTCTTAATGTTAAATAAACACTTAAGGTTTGTCATCCTGAAGGGACTGCTGAGAGCCTAATGCTGTTGTCAAAATTTTATATACAATTTCTGTTCATTTTAGCTGTCATTATGCACAAATAAGGCTCTCAGTGAGCATAAAGTGATCACTTTCTTTGCCAACAATTTTGTGTTCATTAGAATGTGCAATTATATAATTATTGAAACCATTTCCTATAACAATATAAGTAAAATGGAAATGCAAATTATGTTCTTACAATTGTACAATTTTGGGAAAAAATCACTGGAAATGGATGTGCTTCATAGATTTTGCAGAACTCATTTTTGAAATTGCTTTTTGATTTTCAAGGTATTTGGCAGATTTCATCTTTTTTATTTTTCCAATTGTAATGTATGCTCTTTTCCATTTATTTTCTTCCTATGTTTGCAAGGAAATTATCCGTAATATGCTGAGGTATTAATCCTGTTATTATATATCTTGCTCATATGGGTTGAGATTTGATGTATTTATGAAAATTAAGCTAAAATTAGCCTTGCTGATCACTGACAAGGTTGGAAATCTATTTATGTGACTATTCTTAGTACTTTTGAATAGAATTGTTCATGTGGTTATATGTAAGTTTCGGTGAAGAGTCTTGAGACTTTTGTAGATAATTTCTTTGTATTTAATGACTATAATAACTTCTACTTTTTAGCTATTTTCAACTCTGAATATCTAGTTTTAGAGAAAGGTACTTTACAGGTATTTTTTGCTGAATGGTTGGGACAAGATTAATTTTTAAGTAGGTTACTTTGCTGAAATCTCTCAAGTGTTATTGCAAAAGATGATTTCAATTGTCTTGCCTCCCTGCCTACATTCTCCCCTCTACTCTTCACCAAAAAGTCAAAATACAGTTTTTGAGGACTCTGAATGTTTTTGTATTTTGAAATGGTTTTGACTTTTTAGAAACCTTTTTTTAGGAAAACTAAACTCAGTTCAGTTCATTTGGAAAGATATGTTACAGCAAGTTGTTACCCTTATATTCTGGGTGAATGGTTTCTTGGTCAAATAAAATCTATTTTAAACTTTTTATTTTGCAAGAAAAAAGGGTTTTGCATTAGTCAGAAATGAATTTTATTGCTGTAATAATTATAAATTATTAGTATATGTTATGCTAATCTAGGAACTGTTTCTAATTTATTATTTTCCTGCTGACTGCCAACTGCTTCTTCTAAACTCAAAATAATCCCATGTGCTCTGTAAACTTGCCAGAAATGCAGTCAACATCTCAAGAGCATATTTCTGCCTCTTAAATACTTTTGTGCTGGTCTTGTAAATCATACTGAAATGTGCTAGAAGAATCTGGATCCAGGTAGTCTGAATGTGAAATGCTGCTGAAGTTCTGAGCCTTGCTAAACTTGCATGAAGAAAACAAAAAGGGGGAGGAAAAATCCCACCATATGCATTTTCTTTATTGAACAAAAAAAGAAATTTTTGTGTTCTGGCACATCAAAAATTAGAGTAATATTATATAATTTTACTTGTAATGTCAGCCTGTTCCTGAAAGGGACTCTCAGAGCTGTGTCCCTTGCAGGGTAACGTGCTGATGTTGCGTCTCATTTGGATGCATTTGAAAATGCCTGCATTGGTCATGTTTCAGTCTTATTCCCAGTCTAACCTGGGTGTGCCATCTTTGAAACTAGGACAGAAATCCAGTCCCAATCTACTGCTGCATAAATTGAAAGTATGTAGATCCTGACAGAAGGTTAGTCTGCCCTAATACAGTTTGGGATATTTGAAAACACTAATGCTAACAATTACTAATTTATTTTACTTGTCCTTTTTATTACTCTGTAGTCTTCTTTTCATCTTTTATGTTCATTATATACAATGCTTGTATTATTTTTTGTGTGATGCCATTATAATTAAAGAAATTCAATTACAGAAATTAAATAAGTTTCTTTATTTATAATTAAAGGAATTCTGACAGCTTCTCCAATTGCAACTATAATTTGAAATGGAATGAAAGAATTTATTTGAATGACATACATAAATGTTTAATTTGTAGTAGAATTTCCTGTTGGTTTTTATCCTAGAAATTATAAGTTCTTGTGGAACAATTTGTGTCACACAAGCAAGCATGTTAGGTGAATTCTTGAGTTGCAGTTCAAGTTTCAGTTGGTTAAAAGTACCTTCCTACAATGCCCCACAGATGGTCATGTTTTCCATCCAAGATTTAGTAGCATGAGTAGTGTGGCTGAGATGCAGTTTCTGTATATGACAAATTACAGAAGTAATTGTAATGTCACCACTTTATTTGTGTTTCTATTTATATGTTATATTTAACATTGAAATTAAGATTTTAGACATGCATTTTGAAATAATAGACACGAGTCTTTGAGAAACTTGAAAAATATCTCACCCTCCCCCTAGGTATGAAAAAAAAAAAAGAATTTTTGCTTCATAATACAATGTGGTTTTCAAGTTCTGTGAAACTTCTCAGATGTTGGAAGGAAAGATTTCTCTGTCCAAATGAAGTAAATCCATTTCCAGTGTTCTATGCCACTAAACGAGAAAAGTGGCATGTATGTAGTTGCTACCAGTCTGAATGGGCTTCTGGGTATGCTTTGTGTTGACCTGGAGGTCCAGCATTAATTACTGTGTTCTTGTGAAAAATATTAATTTCACAAGTTTTTTATCATGCAGTGAAAATATTGTCTGTGGGACAGCAGTTTTCTTACTATTTGGTTTCTCTCTTGTAGTCACTTCTAGAAACATGAGAAATTATTAATATTGAACTTCCTTATCTCATGAGAAATTCCAAGGACCCTTGAACTTAAAGGGATGAAGTCCTTTTCTTAGTTCTTTAATATGTGGCAAATTAATTTAGAAGAAAATAATGGCTCCTGACTCATCAATAATTTCTATAAAGCTACAAGCAGGATTCTTCAATATCCAAAGAAAAAGAAGGCTTCTGCATAACAGTTGAAAACTTCTGTAATTACTGCAATTTTGCTGCTATGAACCATTTAATTTATATTTTCTAACACAATATTATACAAGAATGTATATGTACAATATAACACAATATTATGAAAGAATGTATGGTGTTTTTGCAGAAAGTAAATTATTTTGTTTGTGTTAGTCCTTCTGCATCAGGTGTAAGGAAGGATCCTCTGGTCTTCAGAAATGTCTTTTGGCAGCTTCATGAAAATACTGGCAGCTTGTTAAATTAGCTGTGCTCCCCATTGCTGGGATTAGAGGTCATCAGTCTCAGCCTCTCCAGCAGATACTGCAGCTGGAAGTACCTGGAAACCTCACAGTAGTGCAAGAGCTCATTTCTGAGCCAGGCAAAGCTGTGCTTTTCCTTAACTGGGGACACTGTTGGCTGAGTTTTCTCATGTGCAGGAGCTACTTGTGTGCAACTGCTTTTTGCAGGTGTTTTAATAGCAGGACTGATTCTCATTGCTTTGTGTCTGTGACTGCATCATGTTATTTACATGAAAACATTGGATGGAATGAGGTATTGAGGCCAAAGGATATTTCTTTCAGGTACAAGCATAATCTCATATGAATGTGTTTCAGAATTATGAGTTTTATTTTTTTTTAAATGTAGGTGCTGTCTGCAATAAAATCTTTAGTAATTTATTGTTTTCTGCCTGTCATAAAATAAGGAAAATACTGGCTAGTTTGATAGAGTTGGGTAAAACCCAGTTACTTACCTTGTTTTGTAAAGCACCTTATACAGAAATGTCATGGAAGTGTATAGAATAGGTGGGTGTTGCTATTACTGCCTTTTCATTTCCCTTTGCAAAATATTGTTGCAGGAAAAGCATGGCTCTACCACACACTCAGGGATTTTATCAGAAACTAAATGGAGGACTATTGATAATGATCTGGAAAGTCCTTAATGAAGCTTAGTTCATCCATTACTCCTTTGGATATTTCCAATTTTTGTTGGAAAACTACTTCTTTTCCATGTGTTCTTTGTGCACTTAGATATGACATTTATAAAATAATATAAGTAAAATTTACATATAAACACATACATATATCTTTTGGAACCAAAACCCTACTATTTGTTCAAATCCTTGCATGCAGAAACCTCATTTCTGTTTTACCTATAGAAATGTTAAGTGACAAATGAAAATCCACATGTAAAACATCGACTTTTAGAATATTATGCTAATATCTGAATTATGTTTTCCTAAGAAAGAAGTTACTAAACAACATTAGTCACAATTGCATGTCTTTTTTTTAGAGATGAATAAGGGCTCACAGAAATTTGTCTCAAGGGCTGCCTCCATCTGGATTAGTAAAATTTCTCTTTCAATGTGTAGCAAGGGTTTAGGTTAACAGAACTTCCATGATTTTGCTTTGTGATGTTGCTGCTGTTTTTAAAATGATATTTTGTTTGTAAATGTTGTTGTAACTTACAAGAGCTACTTTTGGCATTAACCATCTATTTACTTTTTTCTAACCAGGTATTAAAGTGAACTTTAGAACCCAGGAGCCTGATGGTTTGATGTTTTTCTCTGCATCACCTGGCAATCAGGAGGAGTACATTGCACTGCAGCTGAAGAGTGGGCGTCCTTACTTTCTTTTTGATCCACAGGTACAATAAAAGACAGGATCCTATAAAAGTTGCTTGTATAATTTATCTTTGTACTTTTTACATGCTTATCCTTGGGGATTTTTTGTTTTGTTTTGGGGTTGGTTTTTGTTTGTTTGTTTTTTAAATTTAATTGATACAAGCTAACTTGCTTCTCAGAACCCATAGGTAACTAGAGATTTTGAGTAGAGAAAAACTGAAATACTAAATCTTTGCTGATTTTTTGTCGGGTATGCCACAATATAAGATGGGTTTTTTTGCATTTTTATGAGTGAGGTTTTTTGTCAGTGCCACTTAACACCACTACAGCTTAAACTAACAATATTTCAAAGTTGCGCAGGACTAAGTTTTGAATTAGTTAGTAAGTTTATATAATGCTAGTCAATTATTTTTAAGCCTTTAGTCTTGAGACTGTTCCCCTATAGAGATCAGCATGACACCATTATGCAAAAATATAAATGAGAGAAGTAGCAACAAAACAAAAAGTAAGGCCACAATGCCTTGCATTTCTGTTTGGGTATTTTGTGTTTTCTGGGCACCCCAAAACT
Organism: Zonotrichia albicollis; assembly: GCF_047830755.1. Taxonomy (NCBI): domain Eukaryota; kingdom Metazoa; phylum Chordata; class Aves; order Passeriformes; family Passerellidae; genus Zonotrichia; species Zonotrichia albicollis. The sequence continues at coordinate 31,865,994 of NC_133821.1, forward strand.
GGATCTCCTTATGGAATTAAAAAACATTATGGCCTCACTTATATTTCATAAATATGCAAGAAACTAAATAATTATCAGATTTTTCTGACCCACTCTTAACCTTTGCCTCCTGAGCTCTGCCACAGTCACTCTGTGACCACGTGAAGGTGTTGTGCAGTAGTGAAACACCTATAGGAGAAGCAAGGTGCTGCACAGAAGCAGACTTGTATGTGATCCCAATGCTAGAAAATGTTAAATCTGCTTCTAAGCCCAAGATACACATTTCTATTAATTCTACAGCATTTACACGCAGGGTTTATCTTATCGTGTACTTCAAATTTTGGGGCCCAGCTTAATGTTGTTAATATTGTCCTCATAAACATTTTAATAGGGACTAGTTCTATTTTTGCTCTCTTACACCTATACCTTCTTTTAACTGAAAGGAAAGTTTTATTTCGCTTGCAAGATCTTCTGAGGTTTATTTAGATTTTTTGTTGTTGTTTGATGGTTAATTGGAGTGGCTGTCTTTCAACTGACATTTTAATGCCTCCAGTAGTATTCCTAATCCTTCTTTCAGATTTGCTTCTTTTAAAGTAGCTTTATGTTAAGTTGTTTAAATCATTCCCTAGAAGATATTTTATTTCTTTGAATTCACAGTATCAAGGGAATGGGAAGAGGGAGAGATGGAAGAGTGGCTGCTTTGGGGCTTTAATTTTTCCCCCACTTTTTTCACCTATCTCTTAACAGTAAAAAATCCCAGCAGGTCTCATATTCAGTCCTTAGAGCTTCTCAGTTCATGTAATATTTTCAACAGTTACTGTCCTGAATTTTAACAGATTACTTCTTCATGAATGTGTCTTTCTTTATCTTTTTATTTCATTTGAATCAGGCAACTCTTCCATGCTTATTTTAGGCTCATCATTTCAATAGTTTCCTCTTATGGTGCTGCCTGTGGTGCTGCTTCAGTGCTTCAATTGCTGTTTAGAGAAAAAAAAAAAAAAAGCTGTCATTCAAGGTATCCAGGAGCAGTGTAGGTCTTAATAGTTGATTTACTATCTTGAAAGCTAATACTTTATAATTTCTCATTAATAATGTGGAAGAGATTCCTGTACATTCTCAGATTCAAAAGTAGGGTGCAGTGGCCTACATCAAAGTGTTTTGTGTAGAAAACTTTTCTTTTACGTCTGAAAATTGAGTTATCAAAAAATTTCCGTATTCTGTACCCCTAATATTCTGTGCTACCTTACTGTCATTACATTTGTTTCTTTGTTTTTGTCAAAGTTGTTTCTTTTTTTCTTTAGCCATGATTTGCTATTCCTTCCCTACATTGTCAGATATCCTGTAGTGTAGCAGCATTTCTTAATCTTTCATTTGTGCATCACAGTCTGCATTAGTGTGCAAATTCTTTAATTACTTCTTATTGACATCAAGTGATGTCTTAGCCAGGTTATAGGCATTCTTGTCTTTAATTATAGTCATGACATATACAGTAAACATTTATGGCCCTTCCTTTATGCTCTTCTCTGAGAGATTGCCAGCGTTCTTTTTGATGACAATTGTGTCTCTGCAGCTTTTTATCTGCAGCAGTGTGGTGTAATATTCTGTGCTCCCTTCCAGCTGTGACCTGTGGCAGGTTAATTATTTGTACCCTCAGTCCCTTTCGGGATGCTGGGCTGTATCTTTGCTCGTGATCAGCCGCGCGTTCTCTCTTTGTTGTGTCTGCTCTGGGGATGGTCCTGCCAAGTCCTCCTGGTGGGGAGCCTTCAGCATCCTCGCTTCTTCCTTCGCTAAGTGTTAATTTCAAATCCTTTTCTTCGTGTCCATTCATACTTCTCTGAGCTCCATGTACACCACCATTCATCTGGCTGTTGTCTGACTGTTCCTTTTTGTCTCCCTTTTGTGCTGTGCAACTGCTCTTTTTTCCTTCTTAATGTTTTACTGCCACTCTTTGTGGGTTACTATCCATGGTCCAGGAAGCATGAGGTTTTTTTGCAAACTGATCTTTTCCTTAGTCTTTTTGGAACAATCAAATTTTTCTATAGAGCTTCCTCCAAACTCAGAATCTCTGTAAAGCTTCAGCTGTCTGTGGATTTTTCTTCTTATCGTGATGTCTGTACATCTACACCTAAATTATACAATCAACTCCAGCTAAATTTATGGTTATCTTTCAGTGGCTAGAGGTAATTTCATTTTTTTCCCAGGGAAGCACTGAATATCTTATACCAAGTGAAATCAGTTACAGTGGAAATATAAGCCCAACATGGAGCACCTTTTTTCCTAAGTGATTAGGACAGCCTGAGGATACACTGAGGTTCTTCTCACAGGGTGGAGGGAATTGTATCCAGCTTTTCTATTTTAGAAGATGATTCATTTACTAAATTTTATAGCAAAAAGGAGGAACACGAGATACTTTCCTTGTGTGCATTGCCTTGTTTGTTGTTCTTGTCATGGAGAGGCCAAAGTATTAGGCACACTCTGAGGGTGAAGTTTTTATTCCACAAAATAAAAGGAAGGAAGATAGACAATACCTGGCTATGTGTCTCAACTAGACCTTCCTCCATGGCACTGGCAAAACATCAGTACTTGTTCATCTTCTTAGTAGTAGGAGTTTAAGCATTAAAAGAACTTGACTGGGACAAGTGTTGTTGCATTCAGACTTTGGCACCTGAGACAGTATCTCTGAAGATTCATATTTGTGATGATTTTCAATGTAAACATCAGTATGACAGAATCATTTATATTTACTCAGTTATTACTGACAGCAACCAAACATTAAGACTTATTGTATGGCATAGCAAAATAATGCAGATTTCAAAATACGTATTTCCAAAATCCATGACAAGCAATCTTGTAGCAGGCTGTTTGAATGTGATCCCAGAGTGACTCTGGTAATTATGGAAAAAGTGTCAAAAGGCCTCTCCAGTGCAGCACATGCTGAACCCTGAACACTTTTTTGTGTCTTTTACATTCCTTCCCTCCAAAATTAAGCACAGGTTAGCACGTGTGCTTGTGTGGTCCCAGATTGAATTGGTTACAAATAAACGTGGTTTCTGATGTATAAAACTGTTAATACACTAGACGTTGGCAAACATAATATGAAGAACCACTTATTCAGGCACCTGATCTTTAGAATGCAGCATCGTTTGTAACAATTTTAATGCTAACTAAGTACACTTTGATGAGACAGCATTTAATAAAATGCTCATTAATTTCATCATTAGCAAGGGTATGCTAAGAAGTAAGCCAGTTTCTTATGTCACGCCCAATTAGCATCCCATGCTAGTAATCCCATTAGTATTGTTGAATTCACTAATGGAAAAACTAATGGGCATGCTACCAGGGCACATTAATTGGGCATGACACCAGTTCTGGTTTTAATTATTAAACTACGATAATGAAATGTGTGTGTTTGTAAAATATTAAAATGTTGAAATAGGAGAGAAGACAATAAAAAATAGTATATGAGAAAGTGCCATCAGTATGTAAGGATATATAGCTTTGTATTCTTATTATTGGGGCAGAGGGACTGCTCTCCAAACCTCCTCAGTACCAGGATGTTGACTGAATGGAGCTAGAAACGTGGTGTAAATATTCACAGGAAATAATTTTTTCTTTAACTGTGTATAGATGTGCACATCACATAGATATTTTGATGCACAGGATACAGAGTGACTGTCCCCTATGCTAAATGTTAAATGTGTTCTGGGTTCATAAGTCTATGTGCCAAAATGCAATTTCTAATGGATGAACATCACTTAAGACAGAATACTAAATTTTCATACAAGGGTTTTAGTATTAATCAAAATAGGTGATTGTTTCTATCAACAGCTTTTCTCCATGGACCAAAAATAATACTAGAACATCTGGAAAAAAACTGTTGAGCTGTCTGGCTTGTTGCTGTAAAGTTATAAGCTGGGCCCCTAAATTATAAGCAACCAAATTTCTCATTTATGTACTTTTTGGAAATTGTTTTTTGAAGCCATAAAGTAACTGGAGTGGTTGAGATTATAGCACATTACCTTTATAATGAAATATTTTTCTATCAGTAGTTGCCTTCTGTACAAGATGATTCTCTTTGGTGGATTCAGCAGAATAATGTTGAGTTCCCAAATAGTTTAAGAATGATATAAAGTCCTAAGGCAATCTTATAGGCATTATTAAAAAGTTAGATGATTGTTTGCATATAAATATCTAGAAAATTCTTGAAATTTATTAATTTTATTTTTATTACATCATTATACTAATTTATGTCATATTTTGTTTGGTTCTTTGCATTTTTGAGATTTAGTTTGGTAACTGCATCTATTACACTCCTCTTACTCAGCAATTGAGAAAAGATTTCTCTGTATATGTAATAGATGTCCTTAAATTCAACCCTTCATGTTGTATTTTTATTTGATTATTAAAATCAGGTAAAAATTCTCCTTGAATTTAAATACATTTTTACAAGCATCCCTTGTACCATAAAAGCAACCTCAATAACTACCTTTTGAGGCTTTTTTTGTTTAGTTTGATTTGTTTATTTGGTTGGGTTTTTTCGTTTGAGATTTTGTTTTGAGGGTGTTTTTGCTTTGTTTTGTTTTCCTGAATCTCTTGGTATGAATTTTTACCCCCATAAATGTATGGTACTTTCTCATCTAGAGATTTTAGTGCTTTTCATACCAGGTTAACATGGAGGGAAAATGCATCCACCGTGCTACACATGCACCCCTCTTTTGGATCCCTTCATGTGGACAGGTGCTGCAATTAACAATCCTGATATGCAGCTGCTCTCCCTGGATGGCACATTGAACCATGGCCATCAAACTTCACAGCCACAGCAATCCTTGAAGTAGTTAAATAGAGACATAGTTTAAAAAAAAAGGAATAAAAAAAATAAAATCTGAGTGACATGACCCTCAATAATTTGTGCCTCATCCTTGTCTTTATCAGAGGAACTACACAGGATTTTCTATTTTTAATAGACACTGAACTGGATGCTTCATCCTTCATTTATTATTTGAGAAGGTTAAATTTAGTGTTTAAATTTAGAAGTTTAAATAAGTCCTAAACATCATTCAGCAGTCCAAAGGAAGTTAAACATAGGACTGCTGTCTTTATTTTTAGATGTAATATGCTATAAATTGTCATAAATGAGTAAAATATTATTCTAAATATTACCTTCAAAATATTCTAAATCAGATTCTTCTGTTATAATAAAAAGGGATCTGCAGTAGCAGTCACTCCAACTAATGATGGTGGAAAAGTGTATAATGACAACAGTTGGCACCAACTAATTGCTACAAGAATTCAAGCTCTGGGAAACATCACAGTGGATGGGCAGTACACAGGTAATCAATTCATTTAAATAACTTTGGTATTACTAAAAATATTGCTCACTTGCTTTTTCACTACCTATGTTCACCCATACAGAAAAAAAATTAACTCCATTTTCTGACGGTTTTGTCATTTCTGGTTTGTCTGTTCATCTGAGCGATCTCTCCACTGTGAGTCTTTGATAATTGAGCACTTAGTCTTTTTGTGCTTGTGAATTTATAATTGTCTTGATCTCCTGTTGTTAAATAGAGCTGCAAATATTTCCTGGGTATGTATTATGAAACTCTTAGACTATTGTGTCACATTAGCCTCCTTATAAAATACCAGTGTTTTGAGTTGAAAATCTGTTGAAAACATTGAATATGTGAATAAAAAATTATTTTGTTCAGGTTCTTCCTTAGCAACTAGTGGCAGTACCATTATTGGAGAGAACACAGGAGTTTTTGTTGGAGGGCTTCCACAGGGTTATACTATTGTAAGAAAGGATGAAGGTAAGTATGATAAATAAGTCTGTACAGTTTCTAAAATTTTATCTTTTGTGATAGACTGAAATCTCTATATAGTTGATTTCATCAGCATGAAAGCACTTTTTGGGGTCTGTGTTCATTTCAGTGGGTTTTGTACACAGAACTGGTGTAAGTTTGAAACTTATGGGTATGTTTTACATACAATTTCCCAAATTCACTTCAAAATACCAGTGTAAATTGTTTGTATTACCTTAAGCACATGGTTATGCATCCCAGTTTAATGCAGGGATACAACATGCTGGCCTTTTTGGTGTTTGTATCCTTCAGAAGTTGTTGCATTGATCTCAGAGGTATATGAATATACCTGTATTTTACAGATACAGAATTTATGAGGAGCTGGATCATATCTGGCTTCTCAAAGAATCAATAAGTATAAATTTTCATACATAAACTTAGTATATATGCCAAATGCGTAAACTGCCATAAAATGGCAGAGGTGACTTTCTGTGTAAGTATACAATCAGCTGTTTTCAGTTAATTCATATCCAGAATTCTGTTTTTTTCATATTAATCTGAAAGTCAGATTCTTTATTAAGTTTGTGTTTCTGCCTCTGATGTGAAATCTGGTTGACTTGATGTGGGGTACACTGGAGTTCAACTTCCTCTTTCCTTCTTTATTTCACTGCACTAAAACCAGAAATACATGCATCTGTTCTTCTAAAGCATTGGTTCACAAAGTAATCCAGGATGCCTCTTGTCCTGGTTTAGGACAAATTAGGGGAAATCTCCAAGAGGGAGCCCCCCAGAACAAAACAAACCTCCAACCACCCCTCCCCCAACACCGGGTTCGGGAAGGAATTTCTCGGAGGAGCAAAGTGGAAAACAAAACCTATTTATTTATAAGTAACAAAAGAACACTCCCCAACACAAGAAAAGAAAAGGGACCAGACTGTGTTGTGGAGGGCGCCGAATCTTCTCTAGCAGGCTTCGGGTGTCCTGGAGCTCGCAGGTCAGAATCCGCAGAATCCGGAGCCGGTCCAGTATCTTCAGGGGAGGGTAAGAAAGAGAGAGAGAGAACAAAAGAAAAAGGAAAAAAAAAACAGCGCAAAAGCAAAAAGCAAGCAAGCAAGCAAGCAAGCAAGCAGCTAGCAAAAGCCAAGCAGCAAAAGCCGAAAGCCAAAAGTGCCTGGTCACACCCCCCCCCCCCCCCCCTCTCTTCCCCATCCCGCCACAGCCAGACTGCCGGGGGGGGGGTGGGGGAAAAGGCACAGCTGCCAGACATAACACACGATATTGGGATAAAGGCTGTCACCCCACGACACCTCTCTCAAAAACCCCAGCTATATATTCAAAATAAAACTGAATATCAATACCATTTAAGAGTAGAGCACCTATAAAAACAGTTTTGAATTTTTGCCCCCAGTAATAAAGAAGGACTAGCAGCTAAGTGTAGTTGATTTTGGGTTTTTGTTTTAGACAAAAAAGGAAGGAAAAACTTCCTGATTAAGCTTCTAAACCTGTATTTCTCTGCCTCAGCTTTTCTCTGCCTCACCTATTGCTTCCTGCTCACCGCATGCATGCCTTTCTTCAGAATTTTTGTTTTGTTTAACGAAAGCTTTTTTTGGATTTTCATAGAGTAGATTTATGTTGTTGATTTAAAAATACCTGCATGCAAAAATCTCAAAAAGTTTGATATTTTTCAGCTATACAGCAGTAGGTCCTGTCTTTAGTGATTAGACCCATTCAGAAATCTGGATTTAGCTTGGAGGCCAGCTTTATGACCTGATTGATGGCTGGTTTTCTATGCACACATGGACTTATATGATAGGGACAGCATGTAGAAAGCATATAAATTAATTCCTATGTTTAGTTGCAGGTGTTTGACTTAAAAAAAAATTTCCTTTTTGCAGGGATGAAGAGTATAGTCCAGAAAGGATTTGTGGGCTGTCTCAGTGACATATTTTTGAAAAAAGTGCATACTCCCTTTGAGAACTGGGAATCTTTGAACTGGCAGGATGCTGAAGAGCAAAACAATGTCTACCATGTTTGGGAAGGATGCCCCATTGGACTCTCAAAAGGAGCCCATTTTCTTGGCAGAGGTAGTTCGCTGTGCTATTGCTCTATCCAAATTTGTTATTGAGGTAATTGAGAAGGTGGTTGTGTCAAAAGTGTTGCAGTGATCTTCTTTTCAAGGCAGCTTTAGCTATATGGGATTATTTTTGTTGATTTAAAATTGTGTCTCTTGGCTGACAGAAGATTGCTGAATGGAAGAGGAATTGCAGATAGTGCTGCTGTAACTATATGCAGATTGGATGTGTGTCTGAAAGGTGAATTTTAACTTTTGTAGGGACGTAAAGATGCCTATCAACAAAAAAAAAAAGCCAGGTAAAAAAAAATTTAGGATACTTTACTGGTTTGGTTTCTTGCTGTACATTATTGATAACTGTCCTCAAAGCTAAATGATAAAGTTGTGAACTGTAATTTTGAAGCCTGAGTTCTTCATGTCAGAGTATAAAGTAGCACCTAGGTTTTTACTTTTGATTTCTTGAACCAATTTACTTATTTGATTAACTTATGTATGCATTCACCTTCTTTCAAGGGTTCCTGGAGCTGCATTCGGGTGTTTTCAGTGGTGGACTGGAATTTGAGATCTCATTCAAATTCAGAACAGATCAACTGAATGGGTTGCTTTTGTTTGTTTACAATAAAGATGGGCCAGATTATCTTGCAGTAAGTTCAAAAATATGATTAACTATTTAGACATGACCTGTAAGTTTTCTCCACAAAAGCAAAACTAGCACTGAAAGAAATTTCAAACCATAAGTTATTTTCAGGTCTTATTAGTTTTGAAGTGCTTTGCATAGCACACTATAATGGAGCCAAAATTCTTTAACAGATTCTAAGTTTTAAGTTACTGTTATTATTTATGTCATAAATAAGAAAGATATAAATGTATGAAAAGCAGAATTATTGTCTTAACTGGATTAGAAGTGATCAGAAAAAAGAATAAAATACATGTATTAAAAGCTTTGATTTAATTTCTAGGAAAGCATAAAGTTTACCTAATTTTCCAGTTCTCATACTAAAACAAAATCAATTAAATTATAAATCAAAAAGGCTGTGATGGAAATTGTCTGGTCTCCTCATAAGCTTTCTCTTTAAGGTACATGTTTATTTTTATAATCCATATTTTTTGTTTCTTTTGACTTGAAACAGGCAGAAATTAGTTAGTTCCAGCTTAATTCCATCACATCTCTGTCATCATTTTCCTGACACTATAGAGGAAGTTTCGCAAATCCTGTATCAGGCAAATTTGTGAGGTAGTGCCTATGAAACTTCTTTTTAGTGTCTGTTAAATAAAACTGTTTATGCTCAGAATTATTTTGCTTCTATCATTTCCAATATCTTGCTTAAGTTTAATATGTTTGGTTTAGTTTTTCAAATTCTTTTATTAGCTATATGACTATGGATTTTCATACTTTACTTTCCCAAGGATTTTGAGTATAATTAGACTGTTGTTACCACTGCTTAGTGGGTCAAATATACTTGCACCAACTAATAGGTATTACAGAAGATGACATAGGAAAAAATACATTTTTTCAGTTGTTCCAGGAAACAATAATTTAATTTTAGAGATTTTTGAGAGCATTGTTATTCTTTATGACCCAATCTGCTATTTCTGCACTTTTATTGAATTGTATTTATTTATTTATTTCTTATTATGCAGCTGTTTTGCTAATGGCTGTCATGTCACAACCTGTTTTATTGTGTGGCAATATGTCTAATGGGCCTTCTCTTTTAAACTTCTGACCTAAACCATATAAATATATTTTCCTCCTTTTCAGGTCAATTATAACTTACTTCATATTTACTTTTTGTACTATTGGCTTTGCCAGCCAATAATTTTTTCTTAGGTTTTGAATTCTGCTAGAACTTATTGCTTCTTTTAAAAGCAGCCTTAGTTAAAAAAATTGTCATGACTACCTATAGCAAGTCTTGCTATTTACAGTTATTACTTTAATTTTGCCTTGAAGTAATGACCTTGAGATCATGAGCCAATAGCATAAGATGTTACATTTATGCTGCTGTCCCACCCTAAAAAAGGGTTGTATGTGTGTAATTCACAGCACAGGGGCACTATTTATGTGAGGAGTACTCACAGGGTTCTTCTGGAGATTCTGGTAGTAGGTGAGTCTTGGTCCCTCTCTCTTGCTCTGTGAAATATGAGAAAATAGATTCCGACTACAAAGGAAAAAGGAGACTTACTAAATTAAAAGTGGAGTCAAAAGCACAAAGGAATTAGACAAATAATTTCCTTTTCTTTTCAATTCCAGATTTTTGGCAGTTTTATATTTACAGTATTTTTAGCTCTGAAAATTAGCATTTGTCCTGTCAGGTAAATTTCTTTTATCTAAATTGAATCATGAACTCAACATCTCCATAGCCTTAAGATGAGGAATTTTAGAGAGGATGAGCATGTGCACACTTTTCCAAGTCCCTCAGCTTTGTGTTTTGCTCCTAGATAATGATGACAGAAGGCTTCTCTGTACACTTGATCTCACAAGAGGAGGTTAATAGAAAGTGAAAATGAGGGGTGTAGCTTGTTGCGCATGAGCTACGATGTCTTTGTTAGGAGCTTTGGTCAGGAGACACTTGCACAGCAAAACAGATTATGAGCTATACCACTTAGCCTGAGTGCCAGGTATTCCCTGACCCTTCCCTTTGCATAGGTCACAGCTCTCTTATTAGCTTTATAGTTTGGGAATGACTGCAGCTACACACACAGCTGGATTGCTACCAAACAGCCAAAGACTCTTTCTCCTCTTCTGCCCAAGAACAAAATAATGTCTTGGAAAGGTGTTGTGCATAAAGGTCACTTCTTCCATGACTTCCATGCCCTGAGAATTAACTCAAGCCAGTGAGGTCAATCTGATTATCTTTGGATCCAGGCATAATAATTACAAGCTAACTGTGACCAGCTATACTGGTATGAGTCACTAGCTCTCACTCTGGCATATGATTCCTCATGAGTTTATTAGACAAAAAGATTTTGCGACTTCTGATAAAGTTTGCATGACTGATTTTTGATGCTGACCACTTCACGAGCAACAAAAGCACTATCAGATTTCTATGTAATACCAGTAACTGGCTCCTGAGACATTGTCACTGATGATTTGGTTCTGCAAAGCTGCAACTAAGAAAAAAGTCTTGTAAGAACATTTTCCAAAGAGTTGCACTTTTCAATATCTGCATGAAGTAAAATAAGAGTGCAAGATAAAAGTGTTACCTGTGATGGAGCTAAGATGGAATGTGAAATTTTGAGACCTCAAATTGGAAAATCTAGCAAAGACGTGACTGGTACTCACATGAGAGTGAGGGTGATATTCCTGTTGGTTAGCAGTAATTTCCCTCTGTTAGGTGTCAGGAAAACATTCTTATTTCCTTTCCATTAGAGTGTCTGACTGAGGAGGCTATTGAGGGGTCTGTGTTTGGGCCTCTCCTCTCTGGCTGGCAGGTCTGAACTGAGCTAGATTTTGAACTGGAGTGATTGGCTGCATGTCAGCAGAAGTGCCATGAAAGGGCTTAAAGAACTGCCTGTCCTTGACAAGTTTTTTGAAGTCCATTGCTTGTCTCTGCTAATATTTCTGAATATCAGGAAGACTTTGCAATTCAAAGGAGCTAAAGCCATGATCACTCTTCTAGTTCTACATTGGTTGAGACTGTTTTGTATGGCAGATTTAGCAAAGTGTCATTCAGCCTCTAATGCAGCCCCTATCGTACCTGTTTTGTTTCTCAGAGCTGTATCTGGATATTCCTTTCATCTTCAAAATCATGTTTATAAGCAGATTGAGTGAGGCAGGGACTGGTTCCTGCAGAGAAGTGCAATACAGAACCACAAAATCATTTAAGTTGAAAGGACCTTTTGGAGTAATTTATTCCAAATCTCTGCTAAAAGCAGGATCAACTTATGTTTGATAAGGTTGCTTCAGGCATTTTCTGTTTGAGTAGTGTGCATCTGTCTACAGCTGGACAGTCCACAGCTTTCCAACTTCTACAATCTTTGAGCATCCTCATTATAGGAAAAAAAGTAAAAACACCCAAAGAAACCTGCCCTGATCTCTTATTGTTTCTTGTTACAACTTGTCTTTTGCCTCTCATCCTTTCACAATGAGCCTCTGAGAAAAGTCTTGGGCCTGCCTTCTCTGTATCCTTTCATAAGGCAGAGGAACAGTTAAGTTCTCACTTGCTCTTAGACTGGACAAACCTTGTCCTTTCAGCTTGAGCTCATGTGCAAGGTACTCCAACCACTGACCAGCTTGGTGTCCCTCCACTGGATTCACTCTGGTGTGCTGCAGTGTCTTTCATTTACCAAAGTGTCCACAACTGGATACAGTGGTCCAGATGTGTTCTTACACATGATCACTGGAGGGGAAGAATCATCTCCTTGGAAGCCCTGCCCAACTTTTTTCTAACCTAGCCCAGTGCTAGTTTGTCCTTATTATTTTGAGGGTGCATTGGTGGCCAGTGTTCAGTTTGTGATCCACCTCTCTCAGTACTGTTCTTCAAAACAGATTTAAATATCTAGGATTCCAGTGGCAGCTCCCTTTGCTACCAGCTGCAGACTCTCTGGGAGTATACCCCATCCTACTGCCCAGGTCATTAATAACATTATTAATCAGAGCTGGTCCCTGTATCAGTCTTAGAGAGATACCACAACCTGCTAGTGGGACTGTGGAATAATCTTTCTTGCTGCTCTTATCTTCCAGATTCAGGCTAAGCTTTTGCTTTCCTAGTTCCAACCTTACATGCTTAGGTAGATGAAACTGAGAATTGTGTGCATGGAGAAGAGCACTAATGAAATTCTGTAATCCAATTTCTGAAAAGCAAGCCTGCTTTTAAGAAGTAAAGTGAAACCTGCTTAGGTTTAGAGCTGTGATAAAAGATCTGGTTCTGTTGAGAGGTGGCTACTGAAGTACCTGGCAGAATAATATGATCTTCATGCATTTTTGGTTTCAAGTAATAATATATTTTCCAAGGACAGATTAAAAATCATAATGATTAAAAATAACTTTTTTTGATAGTGGTCCCAGAATTCTTTGTAAAGCAAGCGATTTATCTATTGATTTTATAAACCTGTGCTCAGTACCTGTGCTCAGATCTGTGCAAGACTTAGACTTTTTTTTCTATTTTCACTATGCAGAAGAGTTGAAACTGAGCAGTGGTCTCCTATCTTTAGCTGCACTTGGGCATTTAAAATGTCAGTCCAGGTCAACACAAAAAGCACAAGCATCATTCACTGCCTGCTTTAAAACTATGCCAAGATGAGTAAATTGGAGGAGGGTTGTGCTGAGTAGTGACCCTGGGTCAAGGACCATGCCCTCTCTCTGGCTCCCAGGTCTGGCAGGTTTGCTGGCATGCTGCTGTGCTAATGCCTCTGGAATGCTTTCTTCACACCAGCACAGTGTGCTCCATATTAATTCTCAGCAGTGAAGAAAAGCAGGGACTTGTCCAATGGGCTGCCTTTTCCAGCTGTTCTCATCAGCATTGGTGCCCTGATCAGTCCTTCACCTGTATTGTGGGGTCCTTAGCTGTAAATGGGTCTGAACTTATGGAAATAGGAAAAGTTGTGGTCCCAAAAAAAACAAATAAAGAAAATCCCTCTTTCTCAGGTGCAGGAAGTCAGTGTGCAGTGGAGAGTATGACCCACATTCCTCACAGCATTCAAGCACAGAGTTCTTTGATCAGTCAGGGTGTTTGCTGTATTTCCTGTTAAGGAAATATGATCCAATTACAAACACTGTAATATTAATATTCAGTAATATATAATCATATATATATATATATATATATATATATATATATATATATATATATATATAAAATAAATAATCAGTAAACTAAATTTGTCAGTTTGTCAATAATAGTGATAAGAATTAATATTAAATCTGCATTTTTTCTTTCACTTAATAAGGATTCTGCATAGAAGCACAAATGTCTTTTTGTGAAATATTCATATTTTTCAACCTCCAGTTCATCCCCAAAGTGTTTAGTATTTTGTACGTGCCAATTTACAATCTCAGCCTACTGGTGTTTGAGTCAGTTAGGATAAAGAGTCTTGCAGTAAAGCGTTTGGAAACTTCTGCAGTGAAAAATTTAAGTAAAATGTATTTCTATTAGAGAATTGGCACATTAATCTCAAAGAGCACATACAAAACCAATTATTTTCTTACAAGATTTAGAAGAATAAGGATGAAATGTATGAATGTAAGAATCAATGTATGCTGGAAAAATTTGAAATTGAGTTCACCAGCCAATTAAAAAGACCTTAATCAGGTCTGACATTTCATTTCCTTATTATCTTGTTACATTCCTCTGAAAAATGAATTGATAGATAAAGTACTGTTTTCTTATTCTCAAAAAAAGCTAAACAGCCTTGTTCATTGTCTTTTCTTTTTAGATACATTAGTGCCAAAGTCAGTTGTCAAAAAAATCAAAATCTATTTTCCTACATTCTGAATTAACTGATGCACTGTATTTAGCATGTTGTATGTAAACAGTATTAACCCGAAGGTAAAAAATTCATTTTTTGGATCTTATTCAGAACTCCCTTAATTATGTTTTTTAAAATAGCTTTCTGTCCTTGTGTATTTGATGTCTCCTTCAAAATATTTTTTTTCTGTTTTAAAATGTATAGATTGAGCTGAAAAGTGGAATATTAAACATATTCTTAAGAACTGGTGTTGTCTTTACCCAAGTGGATCTCTGGTTGGGACTGTCTTACTGTGATGGAAAGTGGAATGAAGTAACCGTGAGCAAGGAGGGCTCTGTGATTTCTGCCACCATGAATGAGCTGAGAGAGCAGGCGTTCGAACCCCGTGTTCAGCAGCTGAAAGTAAACTCACCTGTCTTTGTAGGAGGAATCCCACCTGAGATTCAGAGTATTTATAGAGAACTGGGGTTAGAACAAGGTAAGATGACACCAAGAAGAACATACATTTTTGAAAACTGGTGTCATGCACCTGGTGGACATTCTGCTGCTGATAGTCTAAATTCATGGATGTGTAACATGAATGTTTCCTTCCACCCCTTGTGACTCTGCTAGTTATCCCTACCCATCTAGCTTTACTTAGACCTGATCCTTCTGCGAGGCCATAAAAATTCTTCCAGTGATATCTGAAGCAATCTGACTGATGAGAGAGGACCTGGAGTGTAGGAAATGGTGAGGTGAGAGGCCCAATCAGAGGATCTCAGGTCTTCATCTGAGAATGCCATTTCACAGAAATCTGTTTTACTTGATCATCTTGTGTCACTTGCAGATCTGGAATACAAAACCAGTGGGAGACAGTAAACATAGCTTAAATCACTGTAATGAATCTGGATGCAGTCCCATGGAAAAGCAGCTGAGAGTTTCTTAGTCTTTTTTGGGAAATACTGATTCCAAAAAATGAAGCAAGTATTAACACCTGAACAAAACTGGATTTTGGCTACAATTACCATGATGTTTTCCTCACTATCAGAAGGAAGGAAGATGATCATACATTTAGCCATCATTGTGACCCTTTTATTCTGGAACAGGTCAAATTTGTAGGGAAAAGAGGGAAGCGTTAATTGCATTCTGATACTAATGGCCTCCACAAAAGGATCTACTGTAGGAAACCTAGGCAAAAAGTGTCTGCTAAACTGGCTCTGTTTGGGTGTCTTTTCTCATTGTTTGTGAAACTGTTCATCAGTCATGGGGTGTTTTTCAGCTACTGTGGACAAATGTGTATCAGTCAGTAAGTGATTAGTGGGGAATCCATTAAGTGTCTTTGAATGCATGAGCTCACACTGAATGTGCACGTTCAAGTGAGCTGTACAGGAACCTTTTAATTTCACAGCTATGGAATATTTCAAGAATATATTTTTAGGTGCTCTTCCAACTCTAGGTATCACATATAATATAATCTTCCTTCAGGTTCTGTGTGGATAATATTTATGGCCCAAAATAGCTGGCCAGTCATACCCTGTCAGTGTTGCCTTGTAGCAGATGGTGTAGCCTCGTGAGTGGATGCATTTGCAACTCCTGCAGCAAAGAGATATGTGAACAAAGAATCTAGGGCAAAATTACATATCAAGTGAATGTCTGAAGTGCATATCAAGGCACATCAATAGATATTTCTTTCCCACCAAACCTCCTCAGCATGCCACAAAATAAGATGACAGCCGTGAATTTATATTTAGTGTGTCTGGAGATAAATATTATCTTATGTGCTCCTAAATGTAGGTTCAGGTGAGCCACATTAGATATTATAGCTTAAAACATACTTTTGTTTAGGACTACAATGATGTAGTGGTAAGATGATAGAATATAGAGACCTTTCCATTTAATAAATATTTAGAAAAGGTTTTCTCAATCTGTGGCTGCTTGATAGTTAATTTTTCAATAGAGGAATGTTGTTTTGCCCACAGCAAATAAGTGGTAAATATTATTCTCCTCCTGCCTCATCTCTATGCGAGTTACAGCTTTAAGGAATTTTAGCTGGGATCTGTGAGCCTTTGCATGACCCATCACATGCCATCCTGGGAGGTTCAAAAGGAAGCTACCTGGCAGGAACGTTTGTGAAAATTTGTACTATCTTTACTTATTCTGCAGCTACTTGAGAATAGACAGTATTGCTTTGCTGATGTCAGTGAGGAATCTTCAAATAGTGATAAATGTAGGTAAAAAGATACTAAAAATGATGTATTAAATAGATTGTAGAGAATGCATCTCACTGCAAATCAAACAACTTCATTTTTTCTTATGATTAGGATGCCTGGATGGACTGGGACTAATTCTTCTGTGACAGACTAAGAAACTGAGCCAGTCACTGTGGACTAGGAGTTGAAATTAAATTAGGATATATTCATTTTAAGGAACAGTTTGGCCAAATTCTCTGTGTTGTGGAGAGAGAAGGTGTTTTAGAGGATGATTCAAAATGGATGTCCACCTTCATTACCCCTTTTTGCATGAACTGTGTATGGACATTAGATTCTCAGTTCAGGTGGCTAAGTACAAATACTACTCTGAACTGTCATCTTTCAATGGTAAAGACAATAAAAGTACATTAGATGTAAATAAGATATAAATACTTTAGCTTTCACAAAGCTAAAGAAAAGCCCTGATCTGTGAGAGGTGGATTTTTAATTCACAGAGTTAATTCTTAAATGAATTGAAGTCTTCACTTTGGTTACTGTTTACTCAGGTTTTGTGTTAAAAACCAATCACTACTCAGATTTGAGACCCCCATTTTATATATCAATTTATTAATTTTTAGTAAATATAAAGGTTTTAACAACGGCATCCTGAATTTTTTAGTTGTGTTGTAAGTGCCAGTAACTGATTTAACGTATTTGAAAATTCGATAGGAATGTCACACATGCAGAGAAATATATGGATATATAAAATAAATATATAATTAAGCTTCCTAAATTTTTTAGCATAAACAAATAGTTTGGGGTTATGTTTCTGGAGTATGTTTATAAACAGCATATGAGTTATGTCCCTGTTAGACAAAACTGATATCCCTCCATCTGATCTCCTGAACTTAATTGTAATTTTAATCTAGATATTCTTTTCTGTTTGAGAGAGTGTGTATATTTAACAAAGTAGTAGGAAGCAGCAGAAAGCTGATTTTAAAAGTCAGAGAATGACTTTTGTGGTAATAATTGCAAAGTGACAAGTGGTGAAAGAGAAAATGGAAAGATATTTCCTTATGGGATGGAATTGCTAACAGTAAAGTGTTGATCAGTAAGGCAGGAATTTACCAGCTTAGTGTCTTGAAAGTGGAGACAGAATGTTATGTTGGAAGTCAACATATTCACATTACAGTCTTTAATGTTGGAAATATAGAATTGAAAGGAACAGAAGTGTTTCTTAATGACTGAAGCTCTTTATGTGGTACTAATTCCTTACTGTTTGCTAGGTTTCGGTGGTTGCATGAAGGATGTTAAATTTACACGAGGTGCTGTCGTTAACTTGGCATCTGTGTCCAGCAGTGCTGTCAGAGTCAATCTGGACGGATGCCTATCAACTGACAGTGCTGTTAACTGCAGGGGAAATGACTCCATCCTTGTGTACCGAGGAAAAGAGCAGAGTGTTTATGAGAGTGCTCTACAACCATTTACAGGTAGCGCATTGGTTCCTTACATAAAATGCATAATTTTCATTCCATTCTTTACTAATGTATTACTGTGTTCAGTATTTTTTTTAATCTTTTACCTCCTCTGTCCTTCTCGATGTCCTGTGAAGAATACCTCTATAGGGTGGTTGCCTTAAATGAAGGAGGATCAGTGTCTAGTGCGTGGACCCACGCTCGAACAAGAGAATCAGGTAAATAAAATTTCAAGGTTTCCTCTTTCTTATTTTTCATAAGATATTTAATGTCAGGTTGAAATTGTTCAAGAGCTGCCTGAGCACAGTCCCATGCCCTGTGCTCTAGGATGACCCTGCTTGAGTGGGGAGGTTGGACCAGATGACCCACTGTGGTCCCTTCCAATCTGACTCGCTCTATGATTCTGTGGAGATAGTCCAACCAAAATTGTTTTGATTAGTGAACCTTGCATAGTGTTTCTGAGAGGGTAAAACTGCTTAATGCTTTGAACAGGTACCAGATTACAGTCATCAATTGTAAAGTGTTCAGGCAAATATTTTTTTCTCATAACTCAAGGTATTTTCCAAATATTTATTAGATTATTTAATTAAGGACACTAAAGGATTGAACTGCATTAACTGAGTAAGAGCAACCATTTATTTGTGTTCATACATGCACATCTAATGTCACATTATATGAGTGGGCTGGAGTAAATAAATTTATATTTTTCTACGTATAATTTAGTGCTACAAAATCAGGTGTAGAGGAAGGTGATACTGGGAGAGCAGGCGCAAGCTGTGGATAATAAGAGGCCATGTGTCTGCTGGGGAGAAGGTGGTCCTGTGCAAGTTTTTTTTTAAATGACCCGCACATGGGTGTGCTACTCAGTGCTGCTGAATGAGGATTCTTTTAATGAGTAGTCCATAGATTGTGTGTGAAAATGTGGCAATATTTACTAGAACAGAAGCACATGGCTTGTGGAAAAGGTTTCAGGGTAGGAAGATGATGCATTAAGATCAAATTTTTTATACATCTTATGAAGAAAATTTTAAAAACTTTTCTGGTCAGTGCTTTTGCAAACTTTTATCAAGCCAGTAAGATTTTGAAGATTTACAGTTCTGTGTATTTTACTTAACTAACTTTCCCTCTTCTTGAAATTGAAGCCCAATTGCATTCCATCAGTGCAAAGCATTCTTTTGATATGTCATCCAATGTATCACCTTAAAAAATTATGTGATACCTACATAAATATTGGACTTGCAGATACATTCTAATGCAACCTATACTTTGTGTGCCACCCAGAAGGGACAAAATATGTGCATATTTTCATGTCAACCATCTGACAACTGTAAGGTTTGCCACAAATTTATGTTTGCAAGCTGACCACAGCACTGAGCAGTCCGTGTTCCCTGGGGTTGGACAATAATTGCGCTATTTAATTATTTTTGAGTTGGTTTTGTTATATCCCTTATGAGAAGACCATCTGCTGTACAGTACCTTACCTCGCCCTGTGATACACTTCATAACTAATGAAATCAATATATTGCTGTAGTAATAGGCACTTTCTCAGAGTATCACATTCTTTACAGAAGAATCAGAACTTCCAGGTATTGTTGTGCTTTGTTGCTGGTACTCTTCTTATTAAAAAAAAAAAGGCTGCATTCATATTTAGTGAAATTAAACAGTAAAATTACAAAAAATAGGCTATTTGATGGTAAGAAAAGCGAGTGATCATCAGCAGGGTGAGGGAGTCCACATGCATCTACAGCAAACTCATCATCCATCATCCTGCCATAGTGTTCCTTGGGTCTTTCCTCTGTATCCCTTGTGCAGTCATCTGTGATGAAGCTGTTACTGACCAGACCTTTACTTGGCATAATAATATCCAAGAAATAGTTAAAGGTTATAAGAAATGAAATGATTTCTTTTTATTAGCAACTCTATGTATATATGATCTTGGTTTTTCAGTTCTTTAAAACATTTAAATGTTCCCTTTTATTTTGTTTTGTTTTTTCTTTTGTAATATGGAATGATTAGAAGCAAAGGATTTTTCAAAAAGGCCTTAAAAATCTCTACTTTGCCCCAAGAAAAGTGCATGATATTGTGTGGAAAATAAATGAAAGCGCTTTAATTTTTTGAAGGGCTTCTGTAAAATAGAATGGAGATTTTTAGAAACATTTCATGGTTGTGGTATTCTGTGGCTTAGATACCCAACTGATAAATATCAAACTCTTCTCTGTTGCAGTACTGCCTTGTTTCATTCAGTTGTATTATTATAATGCCTGTGCTTGTTAGCTACATACAATCCACCTCCTCTCTTTGTGAGTGATGCTTAAATATGCTTGATACATGAAATGTTTTTGGAAAATTGCAACAAGACAAGAAGGAATGTTATGTAGATGGAGTTTTGATGGTTTTGAAATATAGCTTAAACTGAATAGCTCAAGATGTGCAGTCATATTAAATCAATGCTGAAAAGTTACAACTCTAATAAATTGTATTTATGCTAATGGCCGAGTCTGATTTACTGCAGCCATTAAAAGTGAAGAATAGGGGCAATAGTCTCCTTAGAAGTGCCATTTTCTCTATTTTCTATTTTATCCTTCTACAGTTCCACAAAATGTGCCAACTCCCTCAAGAGCTCACAGTATAAATGGTTACAGCATTGAGGTCACCTGGGACAAACCAGCTGGGGTCATAGGTGTAATTGAGAAGTACATTTTGAAAGCATATGAAGCGGATGGTCCCACTGTACCCATCACCAGTACTGAGCTTGCTGATGCTGGTATGCTCACAGGTAAATGTTGTTAAGTACCATTTTTTAGGCATATCTAATAACACAGGATGCTTATCCCTCCTTTTGTTGATCTATAAAATACTACTTGTCTGGTTTTGTGTATACACGGCATAGATAACGTTTGGAAAGGTAATTATTTGTGTCAGCATCCCTGTAGCGATTTACTGATTTCAAAGAACAATAGAAATTAGGATACAGCACAAATACTAAAAAGCAATTCCCAAACCATTTATGATCTGGGGAAAAAATGCTTTTTTTGTTTGCTTATATTTGCTTAATATATGTGATTTTTTAAAACCCCTTTCCTATTGTTCCATCCAGTTCACCTAAATTATTCTGTGGGTCCCATATGATACTGTTTGACCTCATGTATGAAAGCACTTGATATAGCTGCCTAAACCTGATCATATAAACCTAACTGATTTCAGTGGGAGCTAGCATACATTTGTGTTAATCAGAAGCAATGTTTGATGACACTGGGATGTGAAGGTAGGTTATTATGGAATTAAGAAATTCGTGGCTTTGTGTTTATAGGGTGAGAATGTTGTAGAGAAAATTTTGGGACACTTCTTCCTGCCAGGATAGCATGGATCTGGCTTTCTGTTCTCTGTGAACAAACCACCTTTTCTGGCTGCTACAACGTTCCTTGGGAAGGAAGCACGTTACAGACAAGAATCTGGGTTATGTTATGTGATGACTCAATGGGGCAATAGTACAGACCAATAGATTCATATTTATGATCTCTAACATCAGTTCTGTAATTCATTACAATTCAAAAAGTGGTAATGACGCAGTGCTCTAAGTTAGTGCTTTGGTTTGGCTCAGGTTTGGCAGTGCAACAGTCTTGGAAAGTGTTTTAATCCTCAGGCAGTGTGTTATTTCCTGAAGTCAGGTAAGAGTTTTTACATAAGTGTATATGGTTTGTCTTGTTACTCTGCCATAACCTATGTATGCATTTTCAAGGGAAAATTTGCACATATTTTATTTTCTTCGGTTTGAAATATCTTAACTATTTGTGAGTAGTGACCTTACCAGAACTGCATGGGCTTTCTATCCCTACTGTGTTTTCTTTAATGACCTTGTTGATTTCAACATTCTTTATCTATGCTACAAGACATTATAGATTATACTGGTAGAAATTAAAGACTGAGACATATGGATTAGGTAACTTGCTCATAGCTGATGGCCAGAACCAAAATGTTGTTTAATTAGTTTGGCATTATGCCATCATTGTCTGTCAGGGTTATGAAAATGTCTGCACAAGGCTGGACAGATAAGAGGTTATCTGCCTGCAGCTTACAGGAGGTAGTAGAAGCAACATACCTTCACATTAAATGAAGACAGTAAATGGATCCTGGTTCTTTAGCCTACTACAGCGGATAGAATCATAGAATCATCAAGGTTGAAAGAGACCTGTAATATCATCAAGGCCCATCATGACCCCAACACCACCACAGTAACCACTAAACCACATCACCTGTCACCAGATCCAGACATCTCTTGAACATCTCTGGGGATGGTGATTCCACTACCTCCTTGGGCAGCCCATTCCAATGCCTGTCCACCCAAACAATGAAACTTGTTTCTAATATCTAATCTGAATCTCCCTTTTCTCAGTTTGAGGCCATTTCCTCTTCTCTCACTGTAAGCACAGAAGAAGAGACCATTCCCCCACCTCACTACAGCCGCCTGTCAGGAATTTGTACAGAGATGTCAAATAATGCAAAATAAAATTATGGAATTGTCGACTACCATGTTGAAAGGGAGCTCAAGGATCATCTGATCCAATCTTTCTTGGCAAAAGCACAGTCTAGACAAGATGCCCAGAAGTCTTTCCAGCTGAATCTTCAAGTGTCCAGAGCTGGGGAATCCACCACTTCCTGGGAATGTTATTCCAGTGGCTGATTGTGCTCATAGTGAAATTTTTTCTCTTGTGTCCAGTTGGATTCTCCCCAGGAGTTACTTGTGCCCATTACCCCATGTCTTTCCCATATGACTCCTTGTAAAAAGGGGGACTCCATCTTCCTTGTAGCCACCCTTTTAATACTGGAACAAGGTGATAAGATCTCTACTGATCCTTCTTTTCTAAAGGCTGGACAAACCCAATTTTCTCAGTCTTTCCTTATTTGACAGGCTACCCAATCCTTTGATCTTCTTTGTCTCCCTTCTCTGGACTCTCTCCAGCCTGTTCACATCTTTTTCACACAGTGGGGATCAAAACTGAACACGGTGTTCCGGGTGTGACCTGACAAGCACTGAGTAGAGGGGAATAATAACTTCTTTTTCTCTGCTGGAGATGTCCTTGTAGATGCAATCCAGCATCCTGTTGGCTTTGTTTGCCACAGCACCAAACACCACAGCATATAAGCACTGACTGCTCATATGACCCAAAGAAGATAAGAATGTCTGTATTCAAATATTGATCTATGTGTCAGAATATGACCCTTAGATGAGCTCAGTTGGTTGGGGCATGGTGCTAATAACACCAGTGCTGTGGGATCAATCTCTGTTCAGGCCATTCACCTAAGAGTTGGACTCCATGAGTCTTGGGGGTCTCTTCCAACTCAGAATATTCTGTGATTCTCTAGATGCTCAGGAAGAAAGTGTAAGAAATGTGCTGAGCATAGAATGAGTCTTTCTGTAAATACAAATTCAGCTGATTGGTTGTGGAGTTCTTCAGCTGAAAACTGCATCTGGACCATCCCGTTTAATGGTCTGTGTTAGAATTGTCTTTATTTTTCAATACATTTATTCCTTCTGTTTCTGTAACTGCTGTGAGAATAATTGTTCCAGTTCAGTTTTGTGTGTGTAAGATGTGCTTCCTCTTGTTATTTATAACTCCTGCCCAATAGTTTAGTTATGTATTTTCCAGTTTTGACATTGTATGAAGTATATAATTCATGTCCTCATGGTGAGGTCAGAGCTGAGACCGATGTAAATTAAATCACCAATCCAAAGTCATTTTACTTCAGTCAGTTGATTTCAGTGAAGACTACACAGGTGAGCAAGTCAGTGGATATTGAGAACTAGTTACCCACAAATATGAGACTTGCAGGAGACGCTGCATCTTTCCCTGATGAATTATCTTTCCTGGTTCATCAAAAGTTAACATAAACATAGAGCCCCACAGAAGGTGCTGTCTTTGCTTACTTTTCAGTTTGCTCTGAATGAAAATTTTTGCTTGTTCTCTCCCTAGTTTCAGGGACATTTCTTTAGAAGTTCTTTTGTTGCATTCCATGAGAAATTGCTGCAGTATTTTCTGCAGTAAACAGCCAGGCTTACTAATGCAACAGCAGAAAGGCGCCACAGCTCTCTGTGGGATCATTGATGAAGAATCTATGGTATTTTTTCATGCCCTCCTTGAAATTTTCATTCCCTGTCAAGCCTAACCACTGCTTATCTACTGCTTGAAATGTATCTGAGGGCACTGACGACCCTCTTTCTTATTTTTTTCCTTGCAGCTTTTTAGGCCCATCTGTTGTGTTTTGGTTTATACTTACACTGTAAATTCTTTTGAACAATTACAGTAGGGTCCTGAGTCATAACTGGAGCACAGTAACAAAAAGTTAAGAGCATTACCCATTTCTCAGAAGGCTGTGCTGTGTGTGTCACATTCAGAAGAACCTCTTGTACCCTTGTCAAGAAGAAGAAAAGCTGAGCTAAATATTAAAAGTAAAATAGGTCTTTAAATGACCATAATCCCACAGTCTCAGAGGCCTATTTCTGATTCCTCAGAATGCAAAATCCTTCAAAATCTGACCCTTGTAATCTTCCAAAATGTCAAACTGTTTTTTCATTTTCATCCAAGAAAGGAATATTCATCAGATTTAAATCCTTTAAATGAGGTTCTGACTGTTGAACCAGGAGTTTATTGGATAAGGTGATATATTTCAACATAGTGTTCAGTATCTGTATTCTAGGATGAGAGTATAGAGTGTAAGTTCTTGAAAAGCACCATGCTTGCCCATCTTACCTTCAGAGACGCATGTAATAACATTGATGCAAAGTAATAAAGGAGGTACAGAGTCACCACATGTAAGAGTTTTTTTCCTAAAGGCTGGATTGCTTTTTTTTGCATTCCAGTGCATCCCACATGCTGACACCAAAATTTGGAATATAAGTTAGAATCAATATTTAAACAAATGAAAGAAACTTTAGAACACACTGTTTCCATGTGGTCTGTGATCAGCTTTTGCTTCTACTTTCCTTTGGAATCCATAATATCACAGGGTCATGTGGGTTAGAAGGATTATCTAGACCATTGCCCAGCTCAAGCAAGGTTGACTGGAGCAGGTTTTCCAGAACCACATCCAGCTGAGTTTTAAATATCTCTGTAGATAGTAGGAGAAGTCTGTTCCAGGTTTGGTCACCCTCACAGTAAAAAGTGATTTCCTGTGTCCAGTTGGAATTTAATTTTCTTCTCAGGGAAGTGGTCACAACACCAAACCTGCCAGAGCTGAAGAAGCGTTTGAACTCTCAGACACGTAGTGTTATTCTTGGGGTTCTCCTGTGCAGAGGCAGAAACTGGACTCAGTGATCACAGAATCATTTAGGCTGGAAAAGACCTCTAAGATCATTGTGGCGACCTATGATCCTTGTGGGTCCCTTCCAACTCAGGATATTCTCTGATACTGTGATTCGTGTACTTCAGTTTGTGTCCATTGACTCCTGTCCTGTTGCTGGGCACTACTTAGAATAGTCTGGCTGCTGCTTTGTTCCCTTCTATAAGGTATTTATACATTTGCATAGATCACTGTGAGCCTTGTCTTTCTTGAGATGATCAGTCCCAGGTCTCTCACTCCCTCTTAGAAGAGATGTGCTCCAGTCTTTTTACCATCTTAGTGGCCCTTTTTGTATCATCCTGAATTGCTGAGGGTGCAAACTTACCCCATCATCCAGGTAATTGATAAAGGTGTTGAACAGTATGCCAAAACCCTGGGATACACCCCAGCTGTCTTGCCTCTATGTTTTGTGCCACTGATCACAATCCTCCAACGCTTCTCTTGTCAAGCACGTGCAAAATCCCCATTTTATAAATCAGATTTCTCACACTGTAGAATTCAGGGGATTGACCAGCCTCTAAACTGTGGGCTCTAATGATACCTAGAAATAATAATTAAATAAAATGAGCTGCAAAAAATTCACACACAATTGGTATTTATTCCTCTTAAAGATTTGTCTTTCAAGTTTGTATGATTTTGCAGTTCATCCCACCTCTGTCATTGCTGCAATAGCCAAGGGCTGATGTTGTGGCTGCACACGTGGTAATGAGAAAATTGTGGCTGGCAGCTGCCATTCCCTCCTTCTGTGACACGTGTTTGTAATTACTTTTCACGTTTTAGTCTTTTATATCAGCAGATGAATATCTCAGGAAAAGTTAATTTAATGATTTAATATGGTTAATCAAAGTCTCTGGGCTGTGCTGTGGTTTTGAAAGCTCTGAAGCTGGAGAGTGTCTCAGAAGAGGAGACAGGGCCACCTGCCAGTGACAGCTCAGCCAGGGCTGGACAGTGGGGCCATAGCGCTGGGGGAAGCTCGCTGCCAGCCTGGCAAATGCCCATGCCCTGGCAAATGCTGTCAGCTGAGATTGTCCCTCTCAGGGAGAGCTCTGTCAGTCCCCTCCCTAAGCAGCCTGTGGCTTTGGGACTGGCCTCTGCACCCTGACTGCTCCCTCTGATGGGATTCGGGGGTATCTGTCTGAGATAGATATTAGAAAATGTTGTTTCTCTCAGGCTTATTTCATCTGTGTGGGATGAAATGAGCAGTTTACCACCAATGGAGAGTTTGCTGTGTGAAGCTGTTGGTGAATTGCTTGGGCAATACTGTCTTGCACGTGAAATGACCTGAAAGCTCTTGGTTTGCACAAATATTTTACGCTGAAAGCATTCTTATACTACAGTTAATGAGATTTTTAAAATTTATAGAAAGGGATTATTGTAAACCAACTAAGATAAATGTATGTAGGGCCAGAGCATTAGAAGAACTCCCAAATCCCTGCTCCAAGCTGAGACAAATTTTTAAAGTAGTAAAACTTCATATGTAGATCAGAATGTGTGGCTGGAGCAGCTGCTGCAAGAAGGGGTAGCTGACAGATGTGTCTGTGTCCATTAGGTTTCTGTGAATTGTCAAGTGGTGCTTGAGCTCCTAGTGACTCTAAGTCAGAGTGGCAGAATGTAGGTTCCCTTCTCCTTCCATTTAGCTGGCTTTAGTAGACTAGTGTCATATTTTTCAATATATGAATTTTAAAACAAACTATATTAATATTCTACAGTGTTAAGATTCAAACTTGATTGACTTTAGACCTAAATGAATCTTTTTTACAGTCCAATGCTGTTATATAAATTTATTCTTACAAAATGTAAATTGTGTGATCAAATAAATCTGAGCACTTTACCAAATTACATCAACTCTTAGATACATACCCATATTTTTAGTAATAAAAAGAAGTTATTTTCTTAATGTTTTTCAGGCTAGAAAGAATTGTTCTGTTTTTATAGACAGATTAAAAAATCTGCAAAAAAAGTAAACAGTATTTCTTTGTTTCTCTACACACTTTTAAAGAGAGTCATACTGGAGAAAATAAGCAATGATTAAGTTATTTGGAATGATCAAGGGTTAAACAGGGATAGATATTACAAAGCCAGTACTCTCTGTGGTTAATTAACTCTTGGTGCAAAATTGCACTGTTCAGTTAAGGTTTTCTGCAAACTGAAGCAGCTGGAGAGTTCCTCGTGCTATGGGGAATGTAACAGGCTTCCTTGAACCACTGCAAACTGAGTTGCATCTTCAAAGACAGTGGAACTTGTACATGGTTTGTTATGAAGTATTTCTGTTGGGAAAAAAGGGATCTTTCAAGCTCCCTAAATGCAATAATTAAAGTGAAACTTCTGTTTGTTCTTATAAGCCAAAGAGTTGGAATAGGTGCCCTCCTGTTCTTCATTTTATGACTCATACTATCCTTAGTTAGAAGATGCTTTAAAAATGCAGATGTATGTGACAGATTGATGTGCACAGGCTTTGGGTTCAGAATTGCATATGTGGAAGACACATGTACTGAAACAGTTTTTGCTACAATCTGTCAAAAACAAAGTCAGTTGAGGACTTCCTTTTCTGATCAGTGGACTGTGATTAAGTGTACTGTGGCAATGATGCATCTCGACACACAAGTGACTTTGTTGCACAGATGCTGTTTGACCTCAGGCATTCAAGTTAGCTAAATAATCTGGGTTTGGAGAGGAGAGATTTGGTAATTTTTGTTTTTAAAGCTTTTCTAGAATTAAAGTAAATCTAAAGGTCAAGTGTTGTTCCAGTTGCAGTAGGTGTATTTCAAAACAGGTAATAGGTCCTCATGAAATAGAATGTTAGGGAGGAAAGAATGAAAAAAATATGGCAAAGAAAAGTCCCTTTGGCAAAGTAACACACTCAGGTTTTATGAACAGAATATTAGCCTTCATACTGTAGTAGTAAACCTTTTTTTTTTATGAGAAGTACTAGTTTTCCACTTAAAATGTGCCACAGTTCTGTGGAATGTGGCTGTATTATTTAAATGTATGAGGACTCCCTTTGAGAGGTAGTGAACAAAAGAAATATTTGCCTTATGGAGAAGTGTAGGGAAAAAAGCTGCATATGTAATATTCTCATATACTATATGCATTAGAATATTGAATGGAGTGGACCTAAATACACAACTACCTTTGACTAGCCTGCCACACCCATTTTACCATAAATTCGTTGTTGACCCCTTTGCTATTCCCCATATTCATGTTGTTATCCCTTCACTGCTAGAATGAACCTAGCATTTTCTCTCTTGCACAACTCTAAACCTTGACTTTTGATATTGCAAATAATTAAAGACCATTTAAATAAAAGTATAGACAATTAAATACTAGTTTTGCATATAAAGTGGGCTTAATGTTCTAGGTGTGATTCCAGATCACTCTTTTAGACTGTTAACTTTACATTCATATTTAACAAATGACATTATTCAGTTTCATGGGGTCACTGTGTCAAAATGTCTGTGTTAGAACTTTAATTTATTTCCAAAGGTTCTTTGGGCAGATAGGAGTGGTGTGTTAAAATGATTTAGCATCTCCAGTTCCCCATGTGGATTTTAAGGCTTCGAATGTAGTCTATGATGTAAATTTTGAGTTTCGGTGGATTCAGCTGCTCTGTAGTGGCAGACTGAATGCAT
Source organism: Zonotrichia albicollis (assembly GCF_047830755.1). Classification (NCBI taxonomy): domain Eukaryota; kingdom Metazoa; phylum Chordata; class Aves; order Passeriformes; family Passerellidae; genus Zonotrichia; species Zonotrichia albicollis. The sequence continues at coordinate 31,894,857 of NC_133821.1, forward strand.
GGAACCCATATCCCAAATGTGTGAGACTGAGCCTCTTCTTAAATATTGATGATGTCCCTAATCCTATCTCCTGATCAAAGTGACAATTTATCCACCTCTCTCCTGTTAGCATTAATAGAACGCATGCAGGTGTGGCCAAATTTTGCTTTGTTAGCACCCCATCTTGGAAAGCCTGATGGACTCTTACCAGATCAGCAATTATTGTGTATAGACAAGAGATGTCAGTCTGAGAGTGTGATAATTGAGGAGTTAGGGAAAGTTTTTTTAAAGCTGTCAGCTAACTTCATTGGATCATAGGCTATTTTTACTTCAAAATTTATTTTGCTGTTCTTTAAATTAATTCACGTGTAGTGATGATCTTTTCTGTGGGACTGCTGACTTTGTATTTCAGTGTAGTCAGGTGCTGAGTGTAAATTTCACTGACTGAAAGTGCAGGGGAAATGAGTGGGTAATGAGAGCAGAGCAGCCAGTTCTTTAATTGAATTAAAAGCTGGGTGACACCAATGCAGACACCTGTCCAATTACAGACAGGCCAAGGTGTTTACCATTGCTGTACAAGCGATTTGAAGATGACAGAAATCTTTCCGCCCACAGATTAACATAATGAAGGAGAACAGATTACAGTGGATGCTGGCCAGACAGATAGGATGGCAGCTGAGAAAAAGTAGTTTGCTGAAGTATGTAAATAAAATCTGTGCACTTTCTATTGCCTACCTATGCACATCTGTTTCTTTGTTGAAAAAAAATAGTGCAAGAGTACATGTGAAGGAAAAACATTAATTAGGAAACGAAAAAAAATTTTTTAAGTTGCTGCCTTTGCTGAATAAATTGTTTAAACAAAAACCAAACAAAAGGTTGTATTTGTTTGCCTTTTTTTCATGCAAATTCTCTCAGCCTTTCACAAACCTACCTATGCAATGGGAAGTCTGTTGTGCTACAGGTGCTTCATATAAAACCTCCCTACTTTGTCAAAAGTAAACCAAATGTTCCAGTCCAAACCTTGTACACATCCTGGCATCTTTTTGATATTCTGCAGCTCTCAGTGCTTGAAGCCATTGGTAACCCTACAGGATGTCTTCCATGAGGAAATGCAAGGAGCATTAATTACCTGCTTCATAAGAAACAAATGCTACAAGTGCTAAATGTACAAATCAAACTAAGTTGCTTCCTAAAGCGCTGCAGAGTGAATAGAGAGATGGTGTGTATGTGATGCCATGCTCCTCTTGGCCAGGAACTTGCAAATGTCACAGTTAGAGGATTTGGTTCCTACTTGTATTTACTTGTGATTGGGTTCCTACTTGTATTTATTTGTGGAGGTAATCCCAAAGCACATTTTATAGTTTCCTGGGTTTAACCCTCTATGATATGGAAATAAGTGGAAATACCATCTTGTGTAAAAAAGATGGTGTTTGACTAATAGAATTTCTATGATGCCAAATTTCGTGTATCTTCCAATACTTTACAGGCATAATAATGCCGAAAGGGGGCCATACAAGAAAGCTGAAAAGGAACTTCTTGCAAGGGAATGTAGTGAAACGACAAGGGGTAGTGTCTTTAATCTGAAAGAGTTTAGATTTAGATTAGATATTGGGAAGAAATTTGTTACTGTGGGCATGGTGAGGCAGTGGCACAGGTTGCCCAGAGAAGTTGTGGATGTTCCATCCCTGGAAGTGTTCAAGGTCAGGCTGAATGGGACTCTGAGCAACCTGGTCTAGTGGGAAGTGTCCCTGCCCATGGCAGGGGGCTGGAACCAGATGATCTTTATGGTCCCTTTCAACTCAGACCATTCTATGAAAACATTATTTCCTATTTTCTATCTTTTTAATGGCTCTTAAAAATGTCCTCTGTCCATCACAGGAAGATTACAGGAACATTTCTGTGGTGGTGACCAACACAGCATTTTTCTCTCCTGTCACACTTAGATTGGATGTCAGTACAGCTCTCCACTGTTCACTGGGGATTTGCAAAATCAAAACTATAATCAGTGCAAGCCGATGCTGGTCAACTGGTTTTGTTTTAACAATACTCTGATGTAAAAGTGATTACTTCTGAATATCTCTCCATTTGTAGGAGTAGAAGTGCACCCCAGAGAATTCAGATAGAAAGATCATTGCTATTCCAGCCTTTGAAATTTTTGATTGATTGCGAGAAAAAGCATAAATGTTACTAATTCAGTGAAAGCTAATCTCGTATTTTCCATGTGAACACACCTTTTACTAAACACAATATAAACTGGTACAGACTGATGGTTCTACTCAGAAAATAATAATTTGTGCTGTAGCTGTTAACTTCCAACATAAAATTCTCCATGGCCTTTTTGTGATTATAAAGGCCTTATGAGGGGAAAAAATATGTTTTAAATGAAACGCAGTTATGTTGCATTCTGTTAGTGTAGTAACCCAGTGAAGAGCAAAAATAAGGACTAATTTTGTTTACCTGTTTGTGTACATGTAATGCTGAGGGGATTTTCAGACTTCTCCTACTGTAGAACAATTGGCCAGAAATTGCAGTTCTTTGACGTGCTGTTGTTTTTTAAACTGATTTGCATAATCCCAGTGTTGAGCAGTTTTGAAATAATACAGTTTACTATAAATTTTATTTTTTTAATGAAACACCACATTGATTTTACTAGAGCTGTGACAGTCGAGGTGAGAACATGGTTTGAAATAAAATTTGGCATGAATTGGCCTTCTTTTAATTACGTCTGTATTTAGATTTTATATTGCTTTGTTGTTGGACTTACTTTGAAGTGGGAACTGCTGATGTTTCTTAAAAAGACTAAACTAAATTTTTTCCTTTGTAATTCTTCTGCATATGATTGTGCAAAATGTTGCAAAACTTTCTGAAGTGGTAAGTAGTGGTTATTATTTGTTATAACATGGAGCTGATTGATATATGAGAATTTAGTAACTTCTCTTCACTAGCATAAGCAGGACCTGAAATAGAATAAGGCCCCAGATCTTTTATTTTTGTCAACCCGTGGGTGCTGTGGCACCTGAATTATGTTACTGTTGTTAGCATAGCAAATGTATGGTCTGTATGCTGCTACTGAATGGAAGACAAGTGGGATGTTTCATAAAAAATATATTTCAATTTATGGATCAATAGGGACATGGTTGGAGAGGACTCATTAAAAAAAACTTGTTCTGGGAGACAATGAAAATTCCTTGGAAAAATAAGATTAATAACTGCAAAAATTTTGAGACATGGATTAAGGAAAAACTCCTTCATTGTCACATTAAAATATACACCTCTGTTTTGAAGTAGTATCTGTAGTGAGCATGACTAAAGAAACAGGTGCATATTTAGTACTGAAAATAGAATAAAATATAATTTGCTCTTAAGTTATTTTGCAAAATTTAAGTCATGGATAGTAGCAATGAAACCTTAAATGATTTTTCTTTTCCACCTGTAACAGTGGGAGCCCATAATACAAAAGTTTATTTTCCCTCTGCATGTGTCTGCATGCAGTCAGTCTGTACTCTGTACATGCATAACGCCTTGTTTGCTTGTATTGCAGGTGTATTGAGGGGCTTGCATCCCTTCACAAACTATGCTGTAACCCTAACTGCTTGCACTTTGGCTGGCTGTACTGAGAGCTTGCATGCATTGAACATCTCCACTCCACAAGAAGGTAAAGTAATTTCAAAGGTCTTGACTTCCACATTTCAGTCATGAATAATAAAACAGGAGAAGAGCTAAACGCTGCAAAGCCATTTGCTGGAAAACCCCAACCTAATTTGATGACAAAGTGCATTGCCAGACCATAATTGCTCCATTTTTTGGGGGGTGCGAAAATGAATCAAACTCCATACCCTTTAATGACATGCATCTTTAATAGCTGTAATGCAGATTAATGGGCTTTTTAATTGCTGTTACATTGTTCATGCAAGAGCCTTGTCATTAATATGAAGCATCTGAAAGATTAATGAAAGCTTCCTCATTTTACTATGGCTCAGAAGTAAATCTAGAGACAGTCTGACTAAAAAGAATTGATTGTATGGCACAGTATGAAATTGAGAATCAAATGGTTGATTTCCATGGTTTCTTTTAAGCACTAAACACCAGCAATAGGCAACAATTATTTCAGTGTGATGAAACTTCCAAATGCCAATTGAGTTATTTATTAATTGCTGTTCAGATTTTCCCTTTTTTTTCCTAAACACTTTTACATGTTGTTGTGCTCAAAGGTTGTGAGTGTAAATTAAGGCATCCTATGCCTACATTAAGAGCTAGGGCATAAAGAAAGAAAAAATGCTTTCAGTTCTGACTTAAGAGTCTAAGCTGATATGTATTGCACATCAATTACTAGAACAAATGCCCCAAAAATATCAGTGACATATCTAACTTTCTTCTCAATTAAACATAAAGTTCACATCTCCTGGTTCTGTCATCCTAAAGCCATATTAATCCAGTTAAAATAATCAGTTACTCCAAATCTACACTAGTAGAATAATGAAGACTTTGACATGTATTTATTGGACAGTAGTTAATCTTCCATGATGCAAAGTAGTTTTCAAAATTCCCTCCCTCTCACAGTTCTTTGTTTTATCTTCTCATGTAAACTAGGTTGTAATACAGTACCAATAAAGAAAGTAAAATTTTGGCATGAAGTCATGTGAATTATAGCCATAATAATGAAAAGGATGCTGAAGTGTTTAACTGCTGCCAAGGCAGGTTGTTATGTGAGATGTTGTTGTGATGAGGGCAGTGCTGAAGACTGCAGTCTAACATTGCTAGAACAGAGTTTTGGTGTGACCATGTCAGTAACTGCCAGCAGCACCAATCAAACCAAAATCCATTTATTGCCTCTCGGATGCTCAAGATAAACTGAGATTGTCTGGTGGCATTGTCCATGAAAGGGTGCAGCCTCTGACACCCAAATACTTAATGGACCCTGTGATATAAACATGAAGTACATTATTTCATTATTTGTGTATTTCTTTCTGCTGTGACATAGCAATTAAAAATAAATCGTTTATATCCTTTTTCTCAGCTTAGTGAATAAAGCAAAAAATCCTTACCTGTCATAATGGAATGGTTTAGGCAAAAGTAGTTTTTTTTTTTTTTTTTCTCCAGAGATTGAATAAAGCCATGGGGAACATGTGTTTTATCCCTCAGAAGAATTGAACAAAAAGTCAATGTGTGGAATTTCTATTTTTGGACTCTCTTGTTGCATGCTCTTAGTAACAATAAATTGGTGATACAAAAGACAGACACCATATCACACCCTCCAGCTATCCCTGTTTCCCTATTGAAACATTCATTACTTTATATTGTTTTCACATTGCCAGGCACTGCTAGTTATTGTTTTAAATTGCTAGCACAGAGCTTGTAAATTACAAGATATTTCTCCCAGAAAAGGCCTCAGCTCTGCTCCGCTTGCGATATTCACTGGGATTCCTTGGGCTTCTACTGTATAACTCATTTGAACACTGAAAGAACTTGACTCTTAAATTATTATCCATTGCCAATTCCAGTATATTATATACATAAAATCTACATTAAACAAACATTACTAAGTGTATTGAAATACAAAAAGTTTGAAACAAGGTGTGGTTCCTAAGAACACATCATCTGCATTGGTGGTTAGAATGATTCCTAACACTTCATAGTTAGGAATAAAAACCCTGAAAGACGAGAAAATAATTTGTATTAAAAAAAGGACTGCACTAAATCCTGTACCTCTCACCTTGATCAGTGTTACCAAGTTGGAAAGATAAATTTATAGAAGTATAATTATTCTCCTTAAAGCAAAGAGTATATTGCTGTCTTCCAGAGAGGTTTCTGTTTGGCTAGAAATATTCACATAATATAGGAGACTTCTCAAAATTCTGATGTGTTGCAGATATAAAATCTTTGAAATTTCAGTTTTACCAAAAATCATTCTGGTAATAGCTTCTTATTGAAATTCTTTATTATTTGTGGAAAGACAATATAGTATAACTTTATGCATTTTTTTCACCAGCCCCTGAAGATGTGCAACCACCCACAGCAATATCTTTTCCCACCTTCCTGCTGATGAGTTGGAGTCCACCCAGAGCACCAAATGGTATTATTACAGAATATACTTTATATATGAATGGGACACCAATTTACTCTGGAAATGGAACTAAGTATGTTGTAAAAGGTGAGTTCTTTGCTAGGTAGCATGTCAGATGGGTATCTCATGGTTGCAATGAACAATTATATGATTCATACCTTATTTCAGAGGAAAGAAAAATAAATCTGAAATTGACTGTTTAATATTTTAAAGCATCTTACTCTTTGCTGGGACTTAGAGAAATTAACATTGCCATGGTGTAGCTAAATGTTGTGCCTCTTTTACAGGATCTGAGTCATGTTTTTAATGGTTTTATAACATTTTTAACTCATACCATCCAGCTCTCAAAACAAGTAAACTGCCAACTGTTGGAGAAATTATACGCAGGTTTAATAGTTTTTCTTATTGCCTTCCCTAAAGATTCTTAATTAGAGAGATACTTCATTACTTACCTGAAGAGCCCCTAATTCCTAATTCATTTATTAAAATATAAACAAATTATCTGTTTTCTTTTGATAATAGTTGTGCCATGTGCCAATAGCCAAATTTTATCAATTATCTTAAACTGTTACACTGAAGTTAAGTTGGCAATACAGTGAAGCACGGTAATCTGACTTTCTATTTTAATGTAATTGGTGTAATTTAATGAATTTTCCAAATTACTTGTTCAGACATTATGCAAATAGCAACAACAAAAATAATATTGAAAACCAAACCGAAACAAGAAAAACTTCAACAACAACAATAACAAAAGGAACCAAACAAAAAAAAAAATCAACAAAAAAAACCCAAAAAGAAAACACAGAGCTAGAAATGCCATGCCACAGCATGAGCTCTATTGTGGACCCATCAAAATTTGTATATCTTGGTAGGTACAAGAGAAAATAAAGCATTTCATATTGGACAACGTGAGAGGAAAAGGGTACCATGGCTGTACTTTCTTTTTAATGTAAGGTCTTAAAATTCAAAACCATTTCTGCATCTTGAGTCAGTATAAAACATATTTAAAAATTCATATAGTTCAAATTTCTTTGCCTTGCACAGGCCATAAGGTACTGGTGTGGTGGGTCAGTTTTGACACTGAAAAATGAATCCAGTTAGGGAACCTCCTGAAGGCTGTTGATGATCACTATAATAAATAGTGCACACTTTAAGTCAAACTTTTTCATTCTGTATTCAAAGGTAATGGATTTTTCGTAACCATAGTAACCTTAGTGTATTTCTGGATAAATACATGAGGTATATACATTCTGGTTTTATTTTTGAATATAAACTACCACATTATGTATTACTAATAATATGAAAAATAGGATATAGGTTAGCATAATGACAGCTCAAACTAGTGTGCATTTTTCTTCTGCAAAAAATAAATATTTATCAAAAGTGTAGGTTCAATTAATTTCTCCCCCATCTCCCCAGTTTTCTGGTATTCTTGCAGTGCCATTTATCTTTTTTTTGCAAAATTTCCATTAATCTCTCATTGCCGTATCATAGCACTGTTCTTAAAATTTTTGAAGTGCAAATACTTGTGCTTCCAATCTTACTAAAATTATTACTGAAATTTCATCATAGGTTCATAATTTAACCAAAATGTTCATTTGCAACTGATTATAAATGGGCAAGTGATGTAAAACACTTGAGGAAAGGTTCACCATGATGTTGGTTGGTTGGTTTAGATTCATGTCTGCTTGCAGTCTGAATTATAGCCAAAATGAATGCTTATTGATAGAAATTATGGTCAAGTAACTTTTTTAATGCTTCTTTAAAAATATAGAAAGCATAAGACTTCTAACCTTAAATCTTGAGTGATATGTTAGAATACATTCAGCTGAAGTAGTCAGATGAGAGCTCATTTGGTTCATAAGTTTTCTAAACAAACTCTTGTTGCTTTTATGTAGAAATTATTTATTTATCTTTTCCTAGAAATTTTTATTGATCCTGTTGAGCATTTAATGACCTTGGTTTCAGTTAACCTAAGACACAGATCTAAAGAAAGCAGAAGGTCCTAACTTATTCAAATGAGAAGGCTGGATCAGATTGTGTTACTGTAAGCTGTACACCACAAGACCCATTCTTTTCTACGTGGTGTGGAGATCAGTCTGTTTACTTTGGGTCCATTTTTTGTAGCTGCCAATTTCTCCCTCTGCCTGAGGGAGAAGTGGCAATGTGAGCCAGCAGGCTGGGATTTGGGTCAGTAGAAATCCCAGTCCTTGTGAATCGAGTTTATTCAAGATCATGCTTAGATCTGCGTATATCTTTAATTTGACCTGATTTTGCTTCCTTTCAGAGCCCAAGATTTTCCAATTTTATAGGCTAGATTTAAAAGAGGTATAACGTGATCTTCTTTTTTATTTCCCCAAGGGCTACAGTTTTATAGTGAAAAGTTGGACCTTTTGGTTTTGGAGTATTATGTTATATAGGTCTTGGGTTTTCCCATATAACTATCCTTTTGTTTTCAGCATTTATGCCAGTGATTTTGGTGTTTTATTAGCCACAACGTAATACACTATTGACCCTAGACAGAGAGACAAAGCTCATTATCTCTGACATCTAAAAATTATTGACTCACCAAAATAATTTTCCTCATTTAGGAACTATGACTTACTTCCTGGCCAGTAGTCTATGCCAGAAAGTCATAGATTCTTTCTGTGTTTTTGAAGTGCTGTATATAGATACAAATGTGATGGTTTTCTAAACCTTTCTTTTTAAGAAGACATAAATTCTGTTTAAAAATTAGTACTTCACTGACTTTCATTTTAGACCATGGAAATTGCAATCAGTTTAAGCTAATCAATCCATAACTTGAGGAGGGATATGTTTTCTCAACACCATAATAGCAAATATATTGTTAAATTAATTTCTGATCTTGGCAGTTGTTGAGGGCTTGAAATACTCATTGATTTTCATGGAAATTCAAGTATTTGTTTCCTCTAGGGGCTGAGCTGTAATTAAAAAGGAAACCCTTTAAAAGCACATATGGCAAATGTACACTTTACCACATTGAAAAAGGAGACCCATTAGGAATCCATAATTCATTAGTGCCTTTAAATATTTCCCCCATATTGACAAATTTGGTTTTGTGTTGTGAGTAATAAAACACTGAAATGAACCAGCCCCTCTACCACAACACCTGTATTAACTCTCTGCCTGTGATTTTTCTGCCTCCCACCTTTATGCATGTGCTTTATGTGGTGTATGTTCTACTTGCTCATGCAGTCTGGGTTGTATTTCACATCCTATATTCCAGTGAAAGCCTAATCTCTCCAAGGGATGAGCCCAGAGGAAATAGTCCCAGATTGTGGGTTGAACTTCAGCTGTGTGAATCCATGCCCCTGTATTTATGCTTTCAGTTGCTCTGTGTGTGAATGCAGAAGCTCCTGTAGCCAAGACCGTCATCTGCAGCTCAGAAGAGTAGTTGCAATAGGATTCTGCTCCCCAGACCATCAGACCTAACTGTTTTGTAGATGACTAGCAGCTGTGAGGAGCTGGAGAGGCTTCCACAGTTATCTTCAGAGCTCTTAATGTATTGATCTTAAAAAGGCTTCTGATTTTAGGAAAATCTGAGCTGGTTTTCCCTGGCAACAGAAAAATATTCTTTTCATTCAAACACTCATCGCCAAAAAAAGTTTCTACTTTGAAGCATGAAGAATTCTTAATATAGTTATTTTAAAGATATTTTAAAATTTATGCAAGGTATCGCTTCCTGTCTTCTCTTTTGTTTAGTCTCAGAATTTTTCTACCTGTCTTAGATTAAAAGGGCTACAGGGTGGGTTTTATCCTGAAAAGTAGTAGACTATTGTCTACCAGCCTGAGCTGGTGGTGCCAATACCACCAACAGAAGAGTGATCTAATAAATGTAGAATGTTATAGCATAAGCAGAGATGATCAAATGTGACCCAAGTGCTCAGGGTTTTGGGGTTTTTTTGGTTTTTTTTTCAGGGGGTTTATTTTTTGTTTGTGTGTTTGTTTGGGTTTTTTTTTTTTTGTGGATGAGGAACCTAACTGATGTGAAGAAACTTTAGAAAAAAGGTTAGAGCAAAATGTTCCTGTGTTCTTAAAAGCTGAACATTTGATGGACTGAGAAATGGTGCTCATTGTCTAACATGTTTACAAAGGGAAATGACTTTGTGGGTACATTAGAAAACAAACAAGACAAACAGTATGGATCTATCTTTGCTCTGAGCTTGGCATTGAGGGTGTATATCTGCATTTTCTGCAGCACTAGGTACTTGACAATGTTAACAAATTATGTTCATATAATTTTCCTAGCAGAATCTAATGGTTCTCATCATGAATCTTTAAAAGGAAGATTTTCTTATTAAGACTCAGCTGTATGAAACCTATTTTTCTCTGCCAAACTGGAAGAAGTGTTTCCAGTTTTTCAGGAAAGAAATCATGTCACCTATGTTACAAGGGCAGACCCTTAACTGAGTTAAATGGGTACAGAGTTATCCTAAATTGCATGTCCCACTGTTTATAAAAAAATGTGACAGAGTACTTTGTAACAGGTTTGTGGGCAAAATATTAAGAAGAGCCTTGGACAAGGTGAGGAAGAGCTGTCTTCACTTTTTTTTTTTTTTTTCTGAGAGCATGAACTAAGTTTTAGCTTATTCAAATTGTTATTTGACCTGAGTGTGGAAAGGCTGATCTCACAAAACCAGGTTAGAATGGCAGCCTTGTTTTATTGCGAGGAAGAGACAGATGTTTGACATCTGTTCAATCAGGGCTTAACATATTTGAACTTAAAAAAAAGGGACAATCCCAAATTAGTACCTGTATATTTTATGTTGCTCTAAACCAGTAGTGATTACAGTACACATCATGCACAGCCATGTGAAATGACTACATTTTACAGAAAAATTGGCAAAGTTTTTGGTCCTTCATACCCCAGGAATGCTACTGCTTGTTTTAAATTAGAAATCACGATAATAAAAGCAGAATCCGTCATAATATCAGTATTGCACTGATTGCTAAGTGAAACAATTTGAGCAAGAAAATCCACAGAGTTGCATGTAGAAGATAATTGCAGTAAGATGTATCACTGCAAGAGGCTGACACACTCAGAAGAAAATCCTTATCCTATTTTTAGGGAGTTCTTTTGGTTACTTTTCACAATTTTCTGCTATAGCCATGTTTAAGAACAACAGTTTCTAACCCTAAGGATTTGCCTTCCTTTGTTTTATGTCCTGCTCAAGGATGACTGGCAGCTTTTGCCTTAAAGGACAAACAATAGAGAAATTCTGTAGTCCTGTGGTATGAGTTTATTTTCCATCTTCCAGGTGGCAGCAAAATACTTATAACTACTAAATGTAATCAGTGTGTTCTTTCACTACAGGTTTTTGAAAGAGTTGTTTGCTATCAAATACAATGTTAGTGCTAGATTTATAGATATTATAACTCTGAATGTCACAATTCCTCATTTTTTTTTTGTTAAATAGAGACTTCTTTAGCACCATGGTGAACAATAAAAGTCAGTCTTCACTTCTTTGCAGCTAGAATTGGTTATCTGAAACATCTTGCACATGACCCAGTGAGACATGGCCCAGTGTCTCACCCTTATTTTAGGGTCTTGTACTACTATGCAACAGTGCCAGGCCAACATATGCAGCTGGTAAGTCATACGGGATGGCTTATGAAGAATGCCTGCTGCTTCAGGCTTTATTCTGGCCCTGGCCCATGCATTTAAGTGAACATGTAGAGGTGCACCTGGCACTAGAGGGCAGGGTATGCCAGCCTGACAGGAGAAGCTGCCTTCCTCTGAAAGTTCTAGGGCTGTAAGGAGGCACATTTGATACACCTGAAGTGGCAACACTGACATTTGCCGGTGACCGGTGCTGTGGTAATTAATTCCCCAGCCCCAGAATGCAGATTCAGCAGGCACAAAACCAAAGGGCAAATGGGCTGTCTGAGCCTGGCGTTCCGGTATTTCAAACTCAGACAGAGAGATCTGGTGCACTCGTTGGACTTAATAATACACATCTGGGGAATTTAGAGGGGAGGAAGGCAGGGGAAGGGTAAAAGCATTATGTTTATTTGTAGCAGCTCTGTTGTATCATTTTCTATTGCAGTGCATTAGTGCAGTGTTAAATAAAATCTGCTTATTTAAAATCCTTTTAAATAGTGTTTAAATATTTCCTGCTGATACAATCTGCTAAAGTAGTTATCCTTGCTGCAGATTTCAGTTAACCTTGTCGCAGATATTAAGCCTGAAGCTACACAGACTTTTAGGGACCTTGATTATAGAGCAAAACCTAATGGTGTCATTATAAAACCACAGCTGGACAAGCTTCTGGAGTCCTTGTCCTTTGATCAGATTTGGGTAACACAGCAAGCCAGGAGAGAGCTCACGCTAACCCTGCTGGAATTGCTGAGCTCTCAGGTTACTTGAGTACCACTTTCTAAAAATTAAAATGCAACACAAATTATAAAATGAGAGTGATTGGGACCTTCCAATCTTCTGCATGTACCAAAGTGAACTGGAGCAAAATAGCTTCTCCAGAGCTAATAGCTGTAGAACAGGGAGAGTGTTTATTCTATCCTTTCCCTTCTGGCACATAAGAATTATTTTGGCTATGGGCTCTGTTTTCTAAACAAAGAGAAGAAAAGATTGATTTCCTGCCTTGTCTAAATTCCATGATAAGAAATTAAGCCCCTAAAACTGTAAAACTTCCAGATTATTTTTTTCTGTAGTATTACTTCAAAATATTTGTCAGAATTAGGCATCTGTAATCCTTTTGTTCTGTATTTTCTTCTTCAATATCTAGGTTGGTAAGCAGATTTAAAGATGCTAAGATATCTTCAGAAGACAGTGTCTACTGAGAAGGACACATTTAAATGAAGAGTTCATTGAGTTCAATTTGTAAAATGTGAATTTACAGCCTTACAGCCCTTTTTCTTTTTTTTTAAATCCATCAGCAGAGCTTACTTCTTATTGTCCACATATAATTGTCTTGTAGGTGTTTTGCACTGGCATGTGGATGTGTAGGTCTTCTCCAAGATACCCTTTTTGCAGTTAGATGGCAAATTCTTATTTTGCTACTTTCTGAGATCAAGTTCTTGTAATGTCGTGTGTGTGAGCCTCTCTTGGGTAAACTGGCCAAATCTTGTCTGCTTTGCACTTGGATTTTTCTGAAGGGCTAATCTATTTCTCTGCATTTTGTCTTTAGTCAGTGAGAGCTTCACATCAAGTGTCATAGTTTGTCTTTGTGAGCTGCTGTCTCATGGTGACTAGCTTTGTTACTAAATATAATGAGAACTCTTTAAGATTTGCAAGAACTAGGATATGCTTTCTTGGCCATGTTGTGCTCATAGCCTGAAGTACTTTTTGTGGGATCTTGTTTTAGCAGTATGCCTGGTAATTATGGTTTGCCTGAAGCTGGTAAAACAAAATGGTGGCTTTCATTCAGGTTTTAATTTTTCTGATAAAATGGACACATAAGCTTATTGTTTAAAGCAAGTTTTCATTCAGTCACAATTTCATTAAGTGCTTTAGAAAACATCAGGAACTGCGCATGGTTTTGTGTTGCAATTATAAAAAAGATATAGATAGATCAAGAAAAGCATCTCCCCTTTTCAAAAAGATTTTTTTTGTTTTGTTTTGCCGGACCATTCTGAGATACTTGGTAAATGATTTATGCTTAGTTTCAGGTAATGCTAGACTCAGGTAAATGAAGATATGACACCTCTTGCACAGATGGACTAAGCCCAAACTTGCTGCTTCTGCTTGAATCTCTACATATCCATTTATAAGGACACGCCTCACTTAGCCATAATTTAATAGGCTTGGATAGAGTGGGGCAGCCTTCTTGATAGTTCCAGCTGCATAATGAAACTACTCTCTGAGCTTTTCCTTATGCCCTGGAAAAGATACTTATAGTTCTCCTTATTAATTTAGGAACATTTGGTCTCCTAAACTGCTAAAGAGTTGATGAATATTTAATTTGAAATAGATATTTTATTCCATACTTCTGCATTACAAAGTGTGTTGGTTTTTCAGCTGTGATAATTCCACAGAGCAGTACATGTATTCTTTGGCTAGCGCTAGACACAGATCCTTCTCTGTATACCTGGTATATCCCAACATTCCTTTAACCTTGGAATATTGATAAATTATGACAATATACAGGCAATACACCCCAGCAGAACTTCTAGGTGGGTATCCCCTTTCCTTTGCTTTTACTAAATCCGTAACCATGAGGGCATTGAGTCATTTACCATTACCGAAATATTTTCAGCAAATCATTTGTTGAAAAAAACAAATAGCTGTAAGGAGACAAATTTATGGAAAGTGCAGTCCTTGATTTTTGCATGTGTTTTGGACTTATACTTTCAGTAAGTCTGAGAAACTTTCTTGGAATTTCCATTTATAAAATACTTCACCAGTTAATGTAAGTACAGACTTTTCTGAGTGTTTTTCGTCTTGCATGAGTCTTGTCTTGCGTGTGAATGATATAAGACTGTGTTATCAGACCATAAAATAGTTGGATGTAAGTTTGATTTCAAAAATATTTGGTGGTTTGTACAATTGGAGTATTTATGTATTTTCAAAATCTCCTCTTAAGTTAGGTGGAAACATATGAACGGAAAGGATCTTATCCCCAAAACCATGGGAGGCATTCTAGGATACTTCCTTTCCTGTTACCACTGCCAGCAACATAACTTAGGCTTCTACACTGATTGCTTAAATTGTTTACATAAAGCTTAATAGCCTTTTGTAGCCAGAACAATGGCTACATTGTAGTGAATGATGTAGTAGCATGATGTAGTGAACTCCATCATGCTTTTCACTAGTCTTCCATGGAATATGTCTTTTATGATTATTTATTTCTGACTGAAGCATTTTACATAGATTGTAGTTGGACTCTGAAAACTGCTGGGGATTTTCCTCTTTTTCTTTCTTTCATTTCCATGGGTTTTATTGTATGAATAGAGTGACACGTTAAAGCGATAGGTTACCAGGAAATTAACTAGTGGGAAAAAATATTCAAGTGAACATAAAGCTAAACATGTGAGAAGAACATCAGATTAGTGTGCTTTAAGTAAGGCTTAGACTTGTGGTCTAAGATGAATAGAAAGGTGGGTGATAAACATTGTTATTTCTGTGTTGGCTGCTTTGAACAGCCGGGTTCCATGATTACAGAGATACATTTAAGTCATGTCTACAGTCTGCATGTCTTGATTTCTTGATATCTTTTTTTTTTTTCCTGTCTGGATATGTTTATGGCTACGTAAGATTGTTCAGAGGTGATCAAAGAATCTGGTTTATTAGGACAATCTGGATCCTCATGTCTCACCTATCCAGGATCATTGGCTGGACAGGGGGAGTTCACACAAAGGATGCATAAGTGACATTTTCTGTCTATTCTAGGAGAAATGCTGAAAATTAAGGAAATTATCAATAATGAAAAGTTACCCATGTTGATGCTCTATGTCAATAGCTTCCTTTTGAAAGCTAAATTTCATATTAACTTCAACTTTGGAGCTATTTATGATCACTTAATTTTAATAGTGGTAGTAATTTTTGTTCTGATCAAGGAATAAAAATTGAATCCAATTGACAAGAATTTTTAAATATCATGAGCTGGCATGCTAGCCTTTTCATCAGCTCAAGGATGTTAGATTAAACATTTCAACTAATGTGTTTTGAATGTTTAGAGGTATGACTCTTGGGATTTAATATCATTGTTGCAATGTCACATAACAGTTCTTAAGCTGTTAAATTGTACTGGAAATTAAAATACATGTGCAATTTAAGTCTTTCTCCTATGTTTACAGGCAGAGAAAATTGCAGAGAAAGCTTGTCAAGTAAAACTAAAACCAAAGTGAGATACACTGAATAGATAAAAATATTAATAAATTAGAAATGTTACATGAAAAAGAGGTACAAGTCTTGGCTTAAATATGAAAAGAATTTGTGTGGCAGAGATCAAGACAAAATAAACAAATGGTAAATAGAGCTAGAAAATAATTTAAAATATTTGCATGCAGGAAAAAGGAAAAATCCAAGTAGATAAATAGTCTAGATTCAAAACAGCTGAGAGAAATTACAAGAAAACTTCTTCATCAAAGAGCCTGTCCTTAGTGATGTTTCTTTGGGAGTTACATGAATCAAAATTGTAGTGCCGCAGCCAGAGAACCAAAAAACAGTAAAGCAGCTAGACTGAAATAGATCCTTGTTTCTACACCTTGTCACCATGTAACAGAGTTTTTGGAGGTAGAACTGCTGTGGAGAAAAGCCACAGTTTTGGCAAAATCTGTGGCCTTCATGCGCTATCTTACAAATTGTGGTCACAACAGGTGCTTTCAGGCGTCAGCAGAGAAGCTGAGGATGTGAATCGACATGGAGATTAGTCTGTTCCTCCAGGAGGTCCTGCTAGAGCAGCAGTATGTCAACTGTGAATCATAGGATGGCCTGAGTGGGAAGGGACCTTTAAGATCATCTTGCTCGAGCCCCCTGCCATGGGCAGGAACACCTTCCACTAGACCAGGTTGCTCAGAGCCCCATCCAGCCTGGCCCTGAACACTCCCAGGGAGGGAGCAGCCACAGCTTCTCTGGGCAACCTGTTCTAGTGCCTCAACCACCCTCAGAGTATAAAGAACTTCCTCATAAAAATCTAATCTAAACTGGTTCTTTTCCTGTTTGAATCCATTCCCCCTTGTCACTGTGTGCTCTCTGTCTTTCTGCAGGCTTCCTTCAGATACTGGAAGTCTTCAATTAGATCACTCCAAATCCTTCTCTTTTCAGGCTGAACAATCTCAGTTCTCTTAGCCCTTGCCCATAAATGAGGTGCTCCATCCCACTAATCAGTTTGGTGGCCCTGCTTTGGACCTGCTCCAACAGGCAACGCTAGGGAAGCATAGGGAAGTTGCAGTTGCAAGTCATGTGTTAGCTTAGTTGTGTCCCTGAGTTTCACAAGAAAACTCCTAAGATGAAACTCATAAGATGATACCAAGAAAACTCATAAGATGATAGCATAATGTGGGCATATACCCAGCACTGACTACTAACATGGTGTCAGTTGTTCTCCTGCAAAAAAGAAGTAGTAATTATAAAACCTAAACAAACCTAAATGACCTATCCTGAAAAATTAAAATTGTGAAACAGCAGAACTAAACAATGTAGTGGGTTCTACACAGGCAATACTGGAGCAGGGAGAGGGGTGGGGTGAAATACGAAAGCCTCTTAAGGGTTTGCCACTAGTGAATTATGCATCTCACTCTCACTAGTAGGCGTAAATGCATAATTCTAATCTGTTCTTATTACTTATTTATAGCACGCAGTAGAATGTAAATTCTGTGCCTCCTTTGTAGGGGCTTAACATGCTGGTTAAGGTATGCAGATATTTCAATAAGCCTACATAGACAACTTTCTGGGCATAACACCCTGTTGCCAATTAAAAGGCATAAACTTCAAACAATAAATTTAGCTAGCTCTCCTCTCCCATCAACAGGAGGAGCACAAACATGATGTAAGAAATAAGGTATAGGATCAACACATAATAAGAGCATTCATCTTGATATAAACTACTCTGCATTATTATTATTTATGATAGTTACTGTTGTTAATAAAGTACATGTGGGACAGAGGAAAAGCCTGCAACAGCCACTGAATTTATGAGACTGGGGACAGATGCAAGCTCTTCCTTTTATATTGCTGGCACTGATCGATTTGTATTTTTCCCTGATGATGGTTTATGCCATTATAACTGTTTTGTGGCTCCTTACTATTGACTTATGGTTGCAAAGCACTTCACAAATGAGAGCAAGCTTCTGGACATTATATCCTAATCTGCACATCCTATAGATATGCCATAATACAGAGCAGCTGACTGCACCACCTGTGATCTGTGCACCCACAAACATGATTTATTCTGGTAATCCCAGTTTAATGCATCACATCAGATTGTGGCAGTTATGTTATCTGATGACATTACTGACACTACATGCCATAATTGGGTAGTGCAACATGTCAAGTTGAAAAAAACTTTGGGCTTTTCTTTTCTTTCCCCTTGTTTTTCATGTGTGTTTTGAAAGTAAATATGAAATGAAATGAAACAAAATAAAAACCCCAAAACAACAACAACAAACCCCAAACAGCCCAAAATCAAAAAAATAAGGGATCAAAATAATTTTGCACAACCACATGTTGACCATATTAATGGCTCCACAGCTTGGGCTGCTTGTTCTCGTAAGGAGAGAGGAGAGCTGATAGAAATACAGTGTATTTTACTGTGCTGCTTATTTTGTGATCAGCAGAAAACTAGCTCAGCTTTTGTAGTCTTGCAACAGATTTAACTTGCTATACTATAAATTGTCTTGTTTAGGAGCAGTGCTCAGAAGCTGAGTCCTCCCACTATCCTTGTTCCAGCACTCCAGTAATGTTTTGGCAAACTCCTTTATCCTCTGACTATAATTCAGGAGTACAGAGCTGTTCTGGTCCTAAGAAGGTGATACTATCTCTTCTACAGAAACTTTTAAATCACATGATAGCTTGCCTGGATGCTGAGAATTGTTCCCTAATCATCTCACATGCCTGGGTCTGTACAAAACGGTGACAAAAGTTACTCATCATGTGTGTAAAATGCAGATGTTGCTAAATAAAACTCACAACGTAAAAATCGTTAATTTAATCAACCTGTAGTTGATGGCAGGACAAAGAGCCCTTGTTGTAGTTTTATTGTTTAGGTTCCAATTTCTAGTGTTGAGTGTGCTTTCTCAAGCTTCTGCTTGTTTAGTGAATTGGCTTTTGTTGATTAAGACAATTTTTTTGGCATTAAAATGGTATTTTGTAATTCAGTATGCATATAAAATTATAGTAAGGAAAAGATACAAATAAAATTTTCTTGTCAAAGTTTTGTCAAAATATTTATTTTGGAAATTAATTTCTTTGATCCCATCCCTCTTTTTCTTTGCTTGGCAGAAAAAACTTATATAAAATAAATACAGTGTTAAAGAGTTCAAAATTGTTTGAGATACAGAAAGAGAAGTATGGAAATCTTGCAGGAATGTTGGACAAATTTGCAAATTATAGTGATGCTTACCTAAGTAATTTAAAAAATATTATATTGGTACTTAATGTTTTTCCCCTCAAGTTTGATTTATAAAGATAACTTTGAATCATCTTGTCAGCAGTACTCGATGTGCCACAATTTTAGGTGGGGTGAGTGTCTCTGAAAATTCCACTTTCTGAATTTATTTCAAGAGCTTTTTCTTCCCTTCCTCCATCCACCCCTCTTCTATTATTGAAAGGGAATTCAAGGGAACAGAGCATCCTAATTGCTTTTCTATGTAGCACTTACTCTCCTATACCCCTCTTTGTTGTGTTTTCTTTGTTTCCTTCTCTGAGGTTGTTTCTGTGGTGGTTTGACCGGGAAGAAGTGGGAATTCTGGGATGCTGTGGTCAAACCAATGGGTGCTCAGATTTTGATATTGGCACCTGGTGTGGCCAGTGGGGTTTGGACACACCTCCAAGAATACACAGGGGTTAAAAAGCAGAGCTTCAGCTTTGAGAGGCTCTCTTGGGACTTCGAGGGAAGGAGGTCAGGTCTCCCTCCCCTGTCCAGCCGCTGCTGCTGGGCAGGGGAGGGGCAGCCATGTGGTAGGCCTGGGCCTGGACAGAGATGGGGGTGAGGAGGCCCTTGAGGATAGAAGGGTGGAGGAGCACCAAGAGCCATCGGGCAGTCATCCCCCTCCAGGAGAGAGAGAGAGAGAGCCGGTGTCTGAATGTGATAGCGGCCGGCCCAGGAAGAAAAGGGGAGGGGGGGGGAAATGCAGCGAGGAGGTGCCAGCCGGAGCAGCAGCGAGTGTGGGAGTGCCGGAGCTCTGGGACGGTCAGAGACTGAAATTTTTAACCCTTTTTCTTACATGATTGGGACCCTGCAAAAAATGCTGATCCTCCTCGGAGCTGAATAAGAAGGGAGATAAGAGATGAGATGAGACAAGGACCTGGCCCGAAGGACGTGGAGACGACTGACTGAGTGGGGAGAGATGATTGGAGTGGCCTTTTGGCTGGACTTCTCTTGTGTAGCCATAGACTCAGTTTTATTCCTGTGACACAGAGACTGCACTTGGGGGGAGGCAGTGCCTCAGAACCAGGAAGGTTTATTGTGAGGACACCTCCGCCCCAGGGGGTTGGAAAAAAATGGGGGGGACAGATGTCCCAAAGCAGAGACTGTGCCTTTTTGGAGTGAGACAAGGCATCCTTAAAAGACAACCCTAGAAGCAGCTCTGGTCCATGCACAGTGGTGAGAGCACTGAGCATGGAAGGAAGATGTCACAAGCGGCAAAAGGACTTTTCCGGGCGGTGCCTAGTGACATGGAAGCACACGAGGTTTCAGCATGTTTCCAGGGGAAGCCTATGGTGCAAGAAGGACTCCTCTCCTCTTCATGGACTGAAGTTTGAATATCCTAAAGGGTGGTGCCAGACTGAGCAGTTGGTGATTTGGGGGAATGTATCGGATTGGGAAATTTTGGTGGTGGGGAGGAGGAAAGCATTTTTTGTAAGGTTTTCAATTTTTTTTTTCCCCTTATAGTTTTTTTCCTATTTTCTTGTAGTTTAGATAATAAAGTTTTCTTTATGTTTAAGCTGGAGCCTGTTTTGCTTATTCCTGGTCACATCTCACAGCAGACACCAGGGAGAGGGTATTCTCATGGGGGCACTGGCTCTGTGCCAGGCCCAAACCATGACAGTTTCTTTGTAGCCTCTCTTCCTAAGAAAGTGTTTGTAAGTCTCCGCTCTCTCACTGCTGTTTTGCAGACAGACTTTATTCCTGCACTCTGTAATATATGCTGCTCCAGATGAGACTGCACTATTGATTTATACAAAATGGATAGTAATAGTTGCTGTTTCTCACCATGTATTCATATATAACCACATCTTACTTTCTCACCATGTATTCATATATAACCACATCTTACTTGCAAAGGCACATGTTTGCATGTGCCTTTCCATGGGTTTTAAAAGTGGCAGCCTGGCACTTGATACAATTACCTCAGCACCAAATGTTAGGTAGATCTGAATTTTGTTTCTCCCACTGCAGCAAGATTGGAATTACCTGGGAATACAGGATGTGCTTCTGCTGGTGAGCCAAAGGATTTTTGGTCATGCTAATGTGAATCCAGAGTAGTTCCATTTTTATAGACACAGGTATCTGAGTTTCAAATTTGCTATGTATTTGCCTACTGCAAATATATTTTCCAGTTGTGAATATAAAGCTGAAGTAATAGAGAGGTAAAATGGTCAAATCACGCTTTTTTTCCTTTTTCACTTTTTGGGCTAAACATTGACTGAGACATTATGGTTCTTATGATTTGTACTAGCAACTCATCTCTACTTAAGCTGGAATAAGAAATTCAGTGAATGGACTGGAAGCATTCGTGAATGGAAATTTTCATTTAAATCTTAAAATCTTCATTCCTTATGATGTGTAAAGAAATGAAAAAGAGGGATATTAAATGAAGATAGTGTTATTGACAACAATTACTTCTCTCCACGTGCCTGATAAATATTAATATGCTTTGTCTTCTTTCTGATTTTTCTCCCTCTGACCTTCAAACTCATTTTATTTTTCCAACTTTTATAATTGAAGTAAACAAGGGAGACAGTGAATAGTTTTAATTCTAGTCAGCAAAGAAGTATTTTGGAAGTTCAGTAGGTTCATTTGATGCTGAATGTTTGCATTGACTGACTGGCTCTGTGTCATTTTGGCAGCAAGATAAGCTTTTGAAAAACCTTCCAAAATGCCTCCATATTTTTCTGATGGTGAATAATGATGATGGGTCAGAGGAAAACATATCAGAGATGTTATGGGAAGGAGGATTCCAAGGAGCATGGTGATTCTTCTGTGGTCAGTGACCTGAGATTCGAATCACAAAGCAATTTAGGTGGAAGTGCTAAAGTCTGAAGAGAAGTTTAAATGTTCTTCTCAAATGTGTCCTTTCTGTTTTTTCTAAACCAAGTGGTGTGGGGCATTCCACATGATTTGAGCTTTCTTCAGCTGAGCACGTTTGGGATTTCAAGCTAGTGTGTCCTAACTGGGGAGTAAGAAGAGCCTGGAAAATGTTTCCACAGTAGCTGTCTCAGGGATGTGGCTTTACAATAAAAGATTGTAATCCTTGCTCTCCAGCTTTTACAATGAGATAGGAATAACAGGCATAGGAATAATGTGCTTAAGTCTCAAAAGGAATGAGAATTTCATAGAATAGCCTGGGTTGGAAGGGACCTGCTGTGGACAGGGTCACCTTTCACTAAACCAAGTTGCTCAAAGCTCTGTCTATCCTGGCCGTTGAGCGCTTCAGGATTGGGGTATCCTGAGCACTTCAGGTTGGCTTCTCTGGGCAGCCAGTTCCAGTGTCTCACTACTCTCCCAGTAAAGAATTTATTCCTTTACAAGTAATTTGGAAAACTGGAGGTATTTACTGCTGAACAAATAGTTTCTAAAACACATCAGCATTTGTTGGCCAACTGGAAGCCAAATTATTTTGTCCATGTGCCCTTATGTCAAAGTCTTTGCTTTTGTTCTTGGAGCAGAACAACAGCTAATGGTGCTTCCTGAAAAGAGTTATTTGTGATCCTGGGTTTATTTATTGCTTTTTATTACTTGCACTTGTTTTTAATGGCTTCACAAAATTATTTAAATTTTGTCACTCTCAACATTACCGAATCACATAAGCATTCTTAGTTATTAATTAATATGTTAGAATTTGCTGCTGTCTTGGAAGATAGATGTTTTCTTCAGTTAAACGGCCAGTTGCACGTGTGGCAGGCCATCCATTGCTAATTTACACAATTTGGTACATGAGCATTTTTGTCTTGATTGAGTTGCCTGAAGTACCTAAGGGTACTTCATTTGTGACATTTTTTTTCCTGAAATATTTTCAAGTAAGTGCGGTGTGGGGTGGGGTTTGCAAATCTATGAAAAGATGCAGCGCTAGTATAATACCCTTCCAGAGAAAGTTGTACATTAGTGATGGCTCTTTGAGAGTCAGTATAATTAAGTGATTGGTGCTTTATAAATAAAGAGAGCAGAATATACTGTACTAATTGAATATGAGTTGTTGCTTGCTTTCAGGAAATGGTGGAAGGCAGAGAAGTGCTAGTGATGTCTGTTGGAGCAGGCCTGATAGTGCAATCTTGACACTTAGCATATGAATTAGATGTTTGGGATTTTTTGGTGGTGTACAGAAATCAGAAGGGGACATGGTTGTATTTGGTGGTGAAGATTTATGGTCCCAAGGAGTTTATCTTCTAATTAGATATTAAGTTACTATGAGTTAATATGATAGATTGTGAGAAAGAAGATGAAAAAACAGAGTAAGGGGATGAGTAATGAGCTGAAGTGTTTGTACAGTGTACCTACATAAACGACGTGGTGATTGGAATTCTTTGGAAGTTTTTCATTTGCAAACTCTCTCAGCAGGTTTTTGTTGTTGTGCTGCTAACAATCCCTTGCTACAATTTTGTTGGATCATTTTCCTTTGAATATAGCAATGAGATAACTATTGTGTCAATTATTTTCTTGAGAAAGCATATAGGATTCCTTGCCCAAGTCAGATGAGTGCTTACCAAGACAGGACGTTGTCATTTCTGGTCCTGGAAATGCTGGAGCTGCCAGAAACCAGGGAGAGTGGAAATAGGGAGGAAGAGGGGAACAAGAAGGGTGTGTGGCTCTCTTGCAGTAAATCTGAATATAATAAGAGTGTTAAGATAGTTACAGATAAAACAAAATACTGCAGCTACTACTACTGTGTTATTTTTGAACTGGGATGTATTCTGACAATGAAATGGGAAAGCATGTTTTCTTATATCTTCAGTTTTGGTTGGGTTTTTGGTTTTGGTTTTTTTGACTATACTAATTATGTTTTTGTACTTTTTTTTTAGTAACTTCTCTCAAATTCTATGCTGAAAGTGGCACTGTAGTGTTGTATATTATCTTTCAATGACTACCCATTAAATTTGATCAAAGAAAGTGAGTGTTCTTATTGACCATGCAAACGGTGTCATTCTTTATTCTTTCTGCCTCATGCATTGATTGTGCTCTCAGGACTTATGCAGGTGGTTATTAGAAACTGGAGGGATACCAACCACTATGGTTGGTTAGTGTGGGAAGTTCCAACCACCCCACATATCTAATAATTGTATTGATATGCAAATATTGATTTTAATGATAGTCACTACAGCTCACAATTCTCTTGCTGATGTGTGGGTTAGAAAATGATTTAGTTTTTTTGTGTTGCCTCTGAGGTCAGAGAGATGAAAAGGCAGGTTGATCCTTCCTCTCCCTTTGCTCCACCTTTTTCTTTGGGGAAAGTGAGTATATGGATTTAAAACAGATATGTGGGATTTTATTTTAGTTTTCTTTCTTTGTTCTGTTTTAGCATGAAAAATGCAGAATTATTTTTCTGTCTACCTTTTACTTTAATATGATGACTTGAGGGAATTCTGTACCCTCAAAAAACAATATTTTTATTTGTCTTTTTGAGCTTTTCACTCTTCTGGGTCTAGAGATGAGAACAGGACCAAATCCTGAATTTATGGTATTTTCCATCAGTTGAGTTCTGTAATTTCTAGGCTTAGCTTTATATGTGTAAGAAATAAGTGTTTTCAGTGAGTAGTTATTGGAATATTGAAATAAGAAACATTTAATCTTTAAATTAAAATCAGGGAACTGAAATTACAGGACAGATTGGAATATAACCTGATCAAGCAAATTTGTAAGAAAACAATTTCAGGTTTTGCTGTAGGTTTAAATGGAGTAATTGTGTCCTTACTGGGTTTGTCTTGTAAATTGAGATCAATGAAATTCATCCAGCAACAGCATGAAATCAATTGTAAAATAACGTATAATTCCCTCCCTATATTGTAAATTATACTTTGTTTGACATTAGTCACTGAGTTTTCCGTGCACTGGGGTGCATTTTCTTGTAACACATTTCCACATAATGCTTGTGGATCTGTTTCTAATGTATTTGAGAGTGATCTGTTTTTCATGTCCACAATTACCTACATTTGATCTTATGCAAATCATGCAATCAAGCAAATGGAAAGCAAGGCATTGTTGCTAGAGGACCTTGACAAACAGTGGCTTTGTAGTTTTAAGAACCTCCTCCCTCTTTCAAATTCACGTTTGTATCCATAGCTGTTTGAATCCAGTGATCCATTATGAAATACTTTGAACTTGAAAAAGGAAAATATATCCCAAATTAGGTTGTGATGAATAATTGCAGTGATTATGATGTAATATGATTTTTATTGTTCAGTTTGTCATTTTCTGCTTCTAACATCTTAGAAATACTGCCTTCCCTATATTTGCTGGCTCATCCAAACTTTGAAGTCTATGGAGAGATTTTAATGATGGCAAAGCTCCTACCTTGAATGACATTGCTAAGCCTTGAATTTCTTTGTTTTCTTCTCCTGCTTACACAAACAAAATTTTTCTTTTTAGCCTTTATCCTACCTAAATCTTGGAGATTCCATTGAAACTTTCTATTTAGTAGTCAAAATACTTTGGTGTTAGTAAATCAAGATGAGGAATAAAGATTTTCTTTGAATCTGGTGACATATTGCTTTTTAAACATGTTTTATTTTTCAACTATTTTTTAAACTCTCCTATCCTTTCCTCCCCTTTCAGTATGTTTATGTTTATCTGATCTCAAATGATCTCTGTGCTCATATGTACTGGGTTTCCATTCCTTGCTGTTGGTTTTTTTTTTTTTTAAATTTACATGTTTCCCCGTCTTTTCTTCTTGCTTTTTCCATTTTTGGTACTGAGACACACAAGGTAACTTATACTCAATTGTTTTTTTCAGGGAGGGAAATAAAACATTTTCTCATCTTCCATTCTCTGAATCCTTGAAAAATTTCTTCCCTCTTCAAATTACACAAGCTATTTCCACAAACATAGGCCTGGCAGTAGTCTTATCAGCTACAGTCTGCATCAAACCCTGTACTGACAAGGAAAAGAGTGATCCACCATAAACACATGGAAAAGGAGAAATCAACTTTTTCTTTTCCCTTTCCTTGGGTTATATTCACTCTTCTTGGTGAAACCTTACTGTGTACTTTCAACTTTGAGAGAAGAAAGTATAATCAGTATCTAGGAGGTTATGAATTATACAGGTTCCATGATTAGCTTTCATCTATTCATTTTAGGATTGCTGAAAGTAAAATCCTTCTGGTCACTTGTTTGCCCACCCACAACATGAAATATGGAATACTTATGTCACAGACTTTGAGCTCCATCTGCACTTTTGTGGCTTCTCTTACAGCAGCTGCAGGGAATAAGGGGCCCAGGAAGGTGTACAGTAAGGAGGGCAATGCAGCCAGTGCAGTACATGGAGTTTCCCTGCGTGCTGAGCCAGCCTGAGCACCTGCTCTGGAGTGTGCTTTCCCCCTCTCACTGACTTAAGCACTGCTTAACCCTTGTAGAATCAGTCCCATTATGTTGATTAAACATGTCACTGTTACAGGCATTCACTTGATGATTTTTTTTTAGCTGCTGCATTTTTTTTTTTAACTCACACTCTGCCATGTGCTCCATAGAACAATACCAATGAGTGATACAGTGTTTTCAATAAAAATGCACAAGTTCATTGTCTTCTTATACAGAGTGGAGCAAATCAGAAGAAATTTCATTCCTGCAGGGACTGAAGGTGTAATATGAGGGTAAAACTAATAAGAGAGAAGTTGGGTCTATAACATTTCTGCTTTGGTGGTGTCTTTGTCATCCAACCAGAGTTTTTAAATTTTTGCTCAGAGATATGTTGTAAAAAAATATAGTTTGATACTTTTGGGTTCTGAAAATGCTACTTTTTATTATGTCTTACAAAAGCACAGAACTTTTCTGAAATATTGAAAATTTGTGTCTATTGAACAAACACTTTACCTGTATACCTTATGCTGTTGCCAAAACCTCAACTCTAAATTCCTTTTTAAAAGGAAAATTTGCTTAAGTCTAAGATATGTATTTTAATAAAAAAAGAGATCAGAAAATGCTAGAAAATGATGTCTTCTTTCATGCTATAATTTTTCTATCAAACATTCCTTTATTAATATAGGGAAGAATATATTAACTTTTAGAATATTTATTCAGCAAAAATTATACATTTTATTCACCATTTTCTGCAGTAAATTATACATTTTACTCACCATTTTCTGCAGTAATTCAAATTCAATATAGCTTCAAAATTAATACCCATTGAGCAGTTGTTTTCCTATAGCATTAGATGGGTTATCTTTACTGAAATATATTTTATGAGTGTTTGGTGTTCATGCAGCTGAAGACAAACAGGCAAAGACAGAATGGATCAGTATGAGTAGTGACAACTCTGAGCTTCCTTTGTGTTCATGCTTGTAGGGAAATCTGCATGGAGTGAATTGTATGTATTGATGCTTGTCATTCTTGTTTCATACAGCACATCTTAAAAATATATATAATGCAGCTGTGTTAAAGAACCTGTATTTGTTTTTCCATTAATTTAATTTGATTTGATTTAATAATCTCAAATGTGTTCATTTGCCACTGTGGCAAATTGATGTAGTATGTAGCACCTGAAAATCTCATTTCTCTTTTTTTTTTTTTTTTGGCTTGGTTGGTGTACATTCTGGGGTAAATGAAGTACAGTGGGGTTATCTCAGCCAAAGCACTCTCCACAGATCTATGGGTAGTGAAAATTTGCATGTCTGCTACTAAAGAACCAGTACCTATTCCTCTGGGGCAAACCCGAAACTTTTAAGACACACAGGTCCCCTTTCCTCTTGATTTTCCGAACTCACTAGTGTCTGAAAACTATAGGAAAGCCAGTTAAAATGAATACACCACATAAATTCCTATTCTTTCCTTGCCCTAGATTTGGCAGTTTTCACACCGCACCAGTTCCTGCTCACTGCCTGCACACTTGCTGGCTGTACAAACAGTTCCCAGGTCACCTTGTTTACAGCGCAGCTGCCACCATCTCATGTAGATGCCCCGGTCCTGACAGTTTTGGATTCTAGAACAATACATGTACAGTAAGTAAGGATTTCTTCTTTCCTGACAACACAATAGTGCATCAGTTTATTCAAGAATTCCAGTGAGTTCAATCAGGGGAAGAGTTTGTGACATAAAATTAAATTTATTATGATTAAATGCATAGAAGTGATTAGTTTAGTGGTTCTGTGAACCTTCTGATTATCACTTGCCAACTTAATTTCCATTTTGTCTTTACGCAATCAGTATAACCTACATATGGGCATAGCCTCTGCAAACTTCAGTGCAGGAAATGTTCTGGTGATATGCCCCTTTTGTAGCCCCTGCTTTGTGTGTAATCATTTATCTACTGAGTACAAATACTGCATTAGAGGTATGGCTTAGATTTATTTTTATGATTGCACAACTGGGTTTTCGAATTCTCAAAATAGACCCCATGAAGTCCTCTGTACAAAGCCTTAAATTTTTCAGCATGGTCTGAATCTTTATTTGGTCTGGTCATAATCATATTTTGCTTCTATTTGCAGATGGAAAGAACCAGTAGAAGTAAATGGAATCCTAGATCGCTATATAATTTATATGGCCACCAATGAGCAGAATTTTACAAAGTGGAATGTAATCTATAACAGCACAGAACTTTTTCTGGATTTTACTATTCCGCAGCTTTTCCCGGGTACTGAATACCTCATAAAACTAGCTGTAAGTTTTAAAGATGTGTAGTAGAGGTGTAAAATGGTGAAAATGATTCTGACTTTGTTAGCATCTTAATATTTAATGGTTCTTGTGTCCACTTTGTTTAACCTCTTCGTTTTGAAGCTAAGGTGGGTGAGCAAAGTAGGTTTTTTTGTTTCAAAACAGATTCACAAAAATGTGTATGTAATTTAAATACAGGTTTTCTTCAAGGGTAAGTTGGATAACTAATAAAGAATTGAGCAGAAATATATGAAATGCTTTTAAAAATTTCCTTGGACCCAACTTACAAGAAAACATTGAAGGTTTTTAAAAGTGTCAACCTTTCGCATTTTGTACTGTATAATTTGTTCTTTCATCCTTTCCTTCTGTATGTAGAAGGAAATAGCAGAGAAGCAGAGTTCAGTGTGGAGCAGCAGTTTGTGTATTCAAAACATTTTAAAAGACATTAGTGTTTTCATTGCATTTCTTTATCATTGGTTTTATTTTGTGATGAAAGAGAACAGCTTCTTCACTAACAAAACAGGAAAATATGTGGATAAAAGGAGAAGATTGTCCCTTGTTTTAAGCACATTGTTCATTTTACAACAATACCTATATAAGGATATTTGCTTTGATAAATGCCATAGAAAAATATTCTGCTCTTGATTATGAATAAATTTACATTTATGTAGACTAGATATGCATTCATTTTTTCTTAACATGCTCTTGAATGTTCTAAATATTATACCACAAAAAATAATCTACCTTCAGGTAATGATAAGGATCTGACTTGAACCTGAAAAAAACAAGGATATTCAGTCTAATTAAAGCTTAGATTCATGTTGAAATTAATTCATTTGTGCCTAGATATTTCAGCATAGTAAATTGCTTAGCATATATAATAGCACCATGTCCAAAACTAAGGCAGTGCTTCAATAAGCATTTTATGCTTAGATTTTTAATTTATTCTTTACAAAAGAATTTGTGCTGTCCCTCACTGTGCCACAGCTTTTTCTCTGCTCCTGCCCAACTTCTGTGCATGGGGGCACAAGGGAAGAGCATCAGGGAAGAATTAACAGCTACAGTCCAGAGACCACCTGGGACTGCTTTTGGTGGCTCTGCCTTGGGATACGGGAGGAGGTGTTGTGTGCATCTTGGTTTTGTTTCATCAACATGCACAGATTTCCTAGATGTTACCAAATAAATTTTTAGGAACCATTTCTTCTCTATATTTTATTTTTCATTCCTTTGTAAATTTTTAATCCTCCTTAATATTTGCATTTAATCAGAAAGTAGCAAAAGATAATTTCTTCTAGTGACAAAGATAACCAGATTTGCCTGGATAAAATGCAGTAGTCTGTGATAGGTGAATTAGAAGATCTAAATGTCCTTGCAGCTTTGAAAATGATAAAAGTGCATGAAATGTTCAATATCTTTGAGGTGCAATAGCTTTCTTGAAACATTTGGGTCCATCATATACAGAACTATTTAGACTGGTTTGAGAGAAATGTACTATTACAGGCTTACAAGTTATGAAAATTAAACATGGCCAAATGTTACTTGTTTATGAAAGGAAAAAACTCCGAATATAAAATAATCCCAACAAAAACCAAATCCACAAAAAAATTCAAATCAAGTATACACACCTGGAAAAAATTTAATTATTTAGTGTTTCATATATTATTTAACTGAATTTTAATAAAACTTAAGAATAAAAATACCCCAAACAATCATCAACAGTGAAAGATGTAACTAAATTTTTCCTCTTTTTTTTTTGTTAGAATGAAATATTTCTATCAGTTAGAACCTTTTCCTTGTTTCACAGTTACTATTAACTTTGGTTTGTATCCACTCAAAAATTGGTTTTGGTTTCTGTGTTGAGTTATCAAAAATTGCATCTTGACCAGTGGAAGCAGGAGCTTCACACCTCACAGGCTGTTGCCTTTAACTTTTGTATGAAAGGTTAATGTTGCTACACTGAAGAGAGGTAGAAAATATTTATTTTTGCATGCTGTTACCAGTTTTCAGAATTGATTACTGCCATTTAATATGCAGCAATTTTATTCATAAATGAGTACAACAGGTTTTGTAAGCAAATCTAATGCTTCTTTCCTAAAAGTCAGCCAAGAAGACATAGGGTCATGTCTCCATGGATTAGTGCAAAGGAACTTCCTTTTGTTCTGTGCATGCTCTGAGCTGGGTGAGTGAGAGCCAGGCCAGTCTGAAAGCAAATGTAAAGTTGGAAGGTTGCCTTTAGTAGCCAGGGTGTCACTCTTCTTTGTGACTGAAGTGCTTTTGTGATTGGACTGTTAAGCCAATATCTCCTCAGGATGCTGCAGTGTGGGTAAGCTGGCTCAGGTCCTGGGGGGAGTGTTGCTGTGTGGTGTCATTGGATGTGCTTTGCATCTGTCCTTTGGCTGTCCAGTTCCTGCGGTATTTTTGCAAATTTCACCTGAAATCTGTTTCTCAGAGTGACAAAATGGGGACTCAATCTGGGTGGAGATTTTCATGGCTTTGAGAATCACTGGATGTGATAGCCAGATGTCCAGTCCATTTAGATACACTAATCTAAAATCCCCCTACCTAAAATGCAGATGAGCTCTCTTTTTCTGATTTTCATTAGAAGAACCAGAAACTTCATGTCCCAGCAAATTTCAGAGATTCAAAAATTGAGCTGTGTGAAATTCAAGAAATAAATGAATGGAAGGGCTGCTGTTACCAAGCCCTTAAATGAAACACTCTCGGCTGCTGAAGTAGGCCTGGTGGAAATTAATTAGTTAGTCAGTAAGGAATAAATGGAAAAGAGGCCTTCCAGAACTGCTCTTTTTGGCTTCTTTATGAAGCCTGTGGAAGTGGAATCATTCAAAGATTACTCTGCTTCTCCTGGAAGGATAATTTTCTGAAATATTTTACTTAGCAAAGTGCTAATAGTTACTTGAGCATCCATCTGAACTGATGGTGGGTTTTGGGTTATTTAATAAACATTATCGTGTTTAGAGTAAATGCCATTTTTTGGATGTTCCCAAAACTGAGATTGCATTCTTTCATCTTTACCTGGTAGCTCAGACTGAACATGGAGTCATTCCTTAGTTGTATTGGGAATGTAATTTCCAGTGATATCAAAATAATCTTTATGTATAAAAGAACCTCTTATTTACAAACAATACTTTTTTTTACCCTTGGAGTTAGTATACAGTTTTGGAGGGCATAGGGAATGTGCTTGACTGCTCTCTGATTTGAAAAACAATGGGGAATGGGAAACTGAAGCTAATCCTTTAAAATAAAATGTAACAGATTGAGAGAAATGTTTTGTTCCTGGAGATCTGAAGAGCAAGATTCTTTGCTGATGATCCACTTGTCCACTTTAGTACATGAACAACTTAGAAAAACACAGATAATAATCCCTTAAGTTTTATGTATGTCCAAATGTAAATATTTGTTGAATTTGGGGTTTTATTAATTTTATAATTAAATAAAACCCTAAAAAATAAGCAATAACCTAACACAAAGATCTTTCAATCCAGTAGCAATATATACATATGTATATATTTGTATGTTTTTTAATGTGTGTAGTCTTGTCATCAGCATTAGTGCAAATAATTGGCAAAGCATCACATGGACCACAACTGTGTACATGTAAAACTTTAAAAGCCTGTTATATAGAGTGATATGCACTTTTGCCTGCACATTGTATTATTTCATAGCCCAAACAAAATACAAAAATTGTGTGGTTAGCATTTTGTTATCTGGCAGCTTAAATACAAACTACTTTACTTTATTTTCCATAAACATGTAATAATAACAACTAATACACACTGGTTTATAATAGGGTGGTTTTTCACTATTATAATTGCACATGCTCTGAGTGCTGTTGTGAAGTACAGAAGAATGTTTTAGCTATAGTATGCCTAAAACCTCAAGTATGAGTATTATACATCCTCTTGTTATTTAAGAAAAGAGGTAAACAAATCTATGCTAAGGAAAGGGTCTTACATGAAAATCACAGGCTTACTAAGTTGAGATGTGGAAGAATAATGAGACTTAGGCAAAAAAAAAAAATTGCTAAAATTATTGGTACTACCTTGAAAGGTGTTTATTTGTTCTGATTAATATTTTAAGGCTTGCACTGGAGGTGGGTGTTCTGTAAGCGAAGCCAGCACAGCTATAACAGATGAGAGCACACCAGAAGGGGTTCCTGCTCCAAAAGCCCAGTCCTATGCATCTGACTCCTTTAACATCTCCTGGACTAAGCCTGAGTATCCGAATGGTAAGTGAACTCTTTTAGCCTCAAGTTAAAAAGATGATTAGTAAAGGTAAATTAATATTCTAAATGGCAGCTTATATGTGGTGCTTAATTTTTAATGATCATTTTAGCACATAAAATACCTGAGATAGTATCATTGTCTGCAGCTGGGAGATTGTGGTTTTCAGCCCAACGTGCTGTTTCAGTGGCTCGAAAGTGCTCCCTTTTGATAGTTCTTGTGTACTGCATCTCATTGTTCAATGTTTTCCAGGGCAGCTGAGCTGAGGAACAGGCATTCTTGGAGAATATTGGTCTAGGATGTTTATTTCACTCTCCAATAAAACATTAATTTTTTAAAATTAATTGATATGTAATAATAATTAGATTTGTGTTCTGCATGCTCATCATATAGTTGTACTTTTCTATGGCTGTGAAAGTTAAACAATATACTTTCTTTTGTTTAGAAACGTTTTCTATTTTGAAATGTCCATGTGTAAAACTTCTGGACAAATGTTACTTTTCTAGTGGGGTTGCACGGTATCATTTACCTTGGAATTTGGTCTGATTTTAGCAGTTTAAATCACTGCTGCATGCATTATAATAAAATCAGAGTGATGCTATGTAGGAATCACTAAATTTGAAATATCAGAAATGTTTTTCTTCATTGACTTATGATATTATTTCAATATATAGAATTATTTCTCCCAGTGGTTTCACATAAATTTCATTTTTCCTGCAAGTTTTTTTCCCACATTCAGTTGTGATAAAGCACATCCTACTTGTTCAACTTCACTAAAGACATTTTAAATGATTCCCCCAGAAGTGGTGATTGTATTCTGTAAGGTCTTACATTAAATTTAGAAAGAAATAAGAATATGTCACCTGTTAAATAATGTATTTGATAATTTATGATTCTTTTGAAGTCATTGTGGAAGATTTTGCTTCCTAGTCCCTTAGAAACTTTCTAACTCTGTTTCTAAAATCTCATCAGCATGTGTGGCAAAGGCAAGGAGGCAGGAGAAAGGGGAAGGGTAAGGGATGGGAGGAAATGGTGAGGATGGTCATGTATGTGGCTTAGTGCTAAAGTCTGAATAATTTTCCCTGAAGTAGACCTTTTTTTTGCAGTTAGTTTCAGGGCCTGATCTTGTTATCCTTGCATTGTGAAAAAAAATCCAAACCATTTAGAGAGTGCTTTAACTAATCAAGGAAATATAAATATATATGTCCATATACCTATTTATACATGCATATCAACAGCACACAATAAAGGTCTAGAGTTTAAGAAATAAATTTTAGCAAGCTTCCTTTAAAAGAACTAATAGACAGGATGCATAACTGGATTTTGGGTATTGTAGCTTGTTAATACAGCATTTACTGTGTACAGCTTGGCTCTCCATTTAACTACAATAAACAGCAGTGCTGAGGATGTTGGTGCACCCTCAGCAAGTTTGTAGATGTTTCCAAATTGGGTGGGAGTGCAGGGCAGGACGGCTCTGCAGAGGGACTTGGACAATCTGGATCAGTGGGCTGAGGCCAGTGGTTGTGAGGTTCAACAAGGCCCAGCCTGGGTTCCGCCCTTGGGTCACAACACCACCAGGCAGTGCCGCAGGCTGGGAAGCTGCTGAGGGGAAAAGCACCTGGGAGTGCTGGTCAGAAGTGGCTGAGCTGCAAAAGTCAGGCTGTGCCCAGGTGGGCAAGAAAGCCAATGGCACCCTGGCCTGGATCATCACTGGTGTGGCCAGCAGGACCAGGGCGGTGATTGTTCTCCTGTACTCAGCACTGGTGAGGCCACACCTCCAATCCTGTCCTTAGTTCCAGACCTCTCACTATAAAAAAAGACATTGAGGTGCTAGGCTGAGTCCAGAGAAGGGTAACGGGGTTGGGAAAGAGGCTGGAGTGCAAGTCAGATGAGGGGCAGCTGAGGGAGCTGGGGGTGTTCAGCCTGGAGAAGAGGAGGCTGGGGAGATGTTATCCCTCTCTACAACTGCCTCAAAGGAGGGTGTAGCCAGGTGGGGGTCAGTCTCTTCTCCCAAGGAACAAGCAATAGCACAACAGGAAATGGCCTCAAGTCATGCCACAGAGGTTCAGATTGTGTATAAGGAAAAATTCCTTCATGAAAAGGGTTCCCAAGCATTGGAAAAGGCTGCCCAGGGAAGCAGTTGAGTCACCATCCCTGAAGGTATTTAGAAGATGCAAAGATGTGGCACTTTGGGACATGGTTTAGTGGTGGATTTAGCAGTGCTGGGTTAGCAGTTGAACTCAATGATCTTCAAGGTTTTTTCCAACCTGAATGATTCTGTGATTTATCTAGTAACGTATTTTCTTGTTCTCCAATTTTCTATTTCCATCCTTTCTCCATTTTCTTGAAAAGACTTTTTAAAAAACCCAGCAGCAAATAAGCTCTTAAAGTTTTGACTGAGCAAGTGCTTAATCAGGAAGGTTCGCATTGTTCAGTGACTTTGTTTTGCTTGTTCTCAGCACATCTTTTGGGCTGCCTTTTGGCCATATAATTTATAATGGCTGTGTCAGTGTTTTAAAACTGTGTAGGAGACTGAAAAATATCATAGTTGAGAAGAATAAAATTTGAGAAAGACCAGCAGAAGATACTTAGGTACTTTCCCTAAAACTTTCTTTCTTCAGCATTCTACTGGTGCATTCTTGATTTTTCTGGTCGGGTTTTCTTTTTTTTTTTTAATTTGTTTTTTTGTTTGTTTGTTTTTGTTTGTTTGTTTGTTTGGTTGGGGGTTTTTTTGGTTTTTTTTTTTTTTTTTTTTTTTGGTTTTTGGTTTTTTGGTTTGCCTTTTTTTTTTTCCAAAAGCTTAAAAACTGTTTCCTGCTTTGAACTGAGTTGGATCAAACTTGATGTGTTTCAGGCTGCTAAGCAGTGCTTTTCAAAAATACTGAGCTTGGCTTTGTTTCAGGTGGAAACCTCAGAATTGCAAAGATTTGCATATCATAGATTGTCATCTCCTTATTAGATCTCTGGAGCCTTTCCTTTCTCTCCTGCCTCCTTTCATTTGCTCCTGCTTGACAGATGCTACAGTTTATTTCCATGGGCTGAGGAGGCTTATCAGCTTCCAATGGGTGTGTGGGCTGGCTGCGGCTTGGACAGCACAGACTTTGCTATGCCCTCGTGATATATATGGGGTTCAGCTGCTTGCCGTGAATTAGAAAAAAATTAAGGAGAATTAAAATGCTACCCTGGAGGTCAGAGGTGGCAAAAAGGATTAAAGCGTGCATGGCTTCTTCATAAAGATGGCACAATGAGGGGAAACGAGCTTTGGGGTACAGGAACACCTAGGCCTGTGTTGTCCAGTTGTAGATATAGAACTTCAGGGGTATGGTTTTTTATTGAATTTAAGCCTTATTTACATTATATAGAGGGAAAAAAATAATGGAAAACTGGGAAATCAAGCACATAATTCTTTCTTGAAAGTTGCTTCAGAAATATAATTTATGCATTAAGTAGAAAAAAGACTTTTGAAAGATGGCATGTTGAATATATTTGAAATATTGATATTTTATTTTGTCTTATTTTCAATCCAGCAATAAAATGGTTGATGGGACATGGGCCAGATTCTGCCACTCTATACATACATATCACATATGTATGTAGATAATAAGTAGTATAGGCAATATTGACCATTTAGATGTGGGCAGTGTATGGAGAGACTTGTAAAATCATGTGTCATCAGATATTCTGCTTTGACCTTTCATTATTCTAGTGGCCTTAATAAACAATGGTCTCTTCTTCAGAGCACATCCATTATAATCTTGCCATATAGTTTGAGATCTGCTATTTTAAAATCCTTGAAAATTTTCCACTGAAAATTTTCCTTAGCTGATCAATTCTCAAAAGCTTCATTTTGTGTTCATGTCATAGATAAAGCCAAGTCTAAATCAGGATTGTATCTTCCAAGGCCATGTGGAATTTTAATGGAAACTAGTAGGTATAGTAAAAACTGATTTATAAAATTATTCAGTGAACTAAGCCAGTACTTGTTCTTGCAAATCCTTGTGCTTATGAGAGATGACTAGTGTTTGTAGTCAGTGAAATTGATGTAGGTGAAAGTATGTTTGCTTAAGATTTGACCTGTAGATTGCACCTTAAGAGTAAAGTGCTTGTAGTACTTTGGATTCCAAACCTCTTTAGTGTCTTGAATATCATTGACACATTATATGGTCTCACCCAGAGAGGGGAAAGGAGCAAGAAGATGATTTTATAACTTCAGTTTAAGTTTAATTTGCATTCTTGGATTTCTTTTCAATGGTGAAACATAATTGTAGTATAGACGATAGAGATTTTGTCTTCAGTGAAATCAAGATTTGACCTAGCTGCCTAGACTTCAAAACTATGAAGAAACTGCATCTCTTCATAGTGACCACATGTTCCTCAGGAAGCCTTGTAAATCACAAAAATGTCCTATGGTCTTAAATATTTTATGCATGATAAACTTCAGCAGTATCTAGCAAGTCTCAGGAAGTTTGTTAACTTTGGGCTAACTTTAAACTTTTACTCTGTATGTTTTGGAAGCCTATACTGGTGAAATAGGGAAGCAGAATTACTCATCCCTCGTGAAAATAGTTACTGCCTAATTTAGAAAAATGGCTTCATATCTCAAAAATGGACTATTAGATCATTTTTTTCTGAAATGTACTTTTTTCCTTTCTTTTCATACTGTAGTTTTCTCCATCAGTGTCCTACATGGTAAAGGCAGAAGTAAAAACAAGAGGTAATGGATCAGATTTTTGGAGACTATTGTTCTCTGATTGTACTGGGAGAACTAACAAAAGGTCACAGAGCTAAGCAACAAACTGCTCCTCAAGTGGGGATGCTGCACAGTGCTGTGGCTTTAGGAACTCTCTAAAACATTAATGCCAAGTGACCTGACGATGATTCATGCTGTTACCCTAAGTATCAAATGAATTAATAGTGATTTATTAGGCACTGATCTGGGCTCTCTGGCGACCAGTGACAGGACCCGAGGGAATGGCATAAAGGTGTCTCAGGAGGTTTAGGTTGGAGATAGGAAAAGGTTCCTCGCCCAGAGGGTGTTTGGGCACTGGAAGAGGCTCCCCAGAGAAGTGGTCACAGCACCAGCCTGACAGAGTTCAGGAAGTGTTTGTACAAGGCTCTCAGGCACATGGTGTGATTCTTGGGGTTATCCTGTTGGTCCCTTCCAGCACAGGTGGTTTTAAGATTCTAATCTATGGTACCTTAAGGGGTTAGTGCAACAGGTATAGTAGGTGCTTAGAGTTATCTCAGTGTTTGGCATTTTTTCCCTGTAAAACACATCCTTAATGCCAGCATTCACATTTTTCCTCTGAGAGGAACAAAATAGCCTAAAGTATATACCCACATATATAAGACTTGTTTATTTATTGTAGGAGAAATATGAACCATTCATGTTATTGCTTCACAAGCAACTAGGCACGGAAAGACAAGGGTTTTGCTTTAGAAACCTTGTCAAATGTGGTAAGATTGATAGTGTGAGATTTTCCAGGACCTCCTCCTGCACATCTCTGCTGTCTGAGCTGAGTTTAGCCTCTCACTTTTCTAGAAGAGAAAGGAATTGAGGAGTGTGTGAATCACTTTACCATACTCAGATCTTTAGCATATAAATCTTTTGAAGTGGAACTCTTTAAAGCTCAGCTAAACAGTTGTGTGTACACTTTTATTTATGATGCACTTCTCTGTTTTGTGGAGGGGAAAATATTTTTTTCAATTTCACATTGAATCTTCCTCAATATAGTTTCAAAAATTAATTTTTAAGGGAAGGAATGGTGAACTGAGCTATAGCTTTACAATAGATTTTGTTTTTATAATGGAAGGATTAGAAGGCATCCTCTGAACTAAAATCACTTCAAATTAATCCTATGACTTTGCATTTATTTGGCTTAAGATTTCTCATTGAAATAACTTTTAAAAAGGGAGATTATTCAGAAGTAAGAAAGATGGCAGAATAACCCTGAGAAAAAGTACTGCTCTGCAAGCTCAGTTTCTAAAGTCTAAGCAAATCTGTAAACCTAAGTTTTTAGTTCATTAAATTCAAAACACTCTGCAGGGTTTGTTATCCTACAATGTACCTTTGGAGGAACAGTTTTAGAATTCCTTATAAATGCAATAAGCAATCACTTGCAGTTTTAGTTAGTAATAGCCAGTTGTACAAGAATGACCATTCTTTCCTCTGTCTAAAAGTCTTGCTAATGTTTGAGTTTCCAAACATGTTTTCTTTCTGTAGATTGAATAGGCAAGGAGTAGTTTACTTCAGGAGTTTTTCTGCATATTGAGAAGGAAACAATAATCATTATTCTTTTGTCATTTCATTAAGAAAAGTGGGTAAAATTTTTCAACCACCCTACTCCTACCCCAAATTAATGAAGTATGTAGTTTGTTGGCAAAGCACTGAAAATATGAAGTAATTGTCATGAAGAATGAGTATGAAAAAGGTGTTTTGTGTGACAAAATTATTTGTTACTGATTCATTGTGGTTATAGCACTGAGCTGACCTTCCACATTTCGATTATTTTGAAGATTTTGTTTCTAAGTCTGAAGCTGTTAAGATGTGAGATGGTTTTTTGTATTGTTTGAAAAGCCATATGCAGAGTAGACTCTAAACCAGAGTTATCTCAGTTTTCTTCATTCCAAGGTGGTGTTGGCAGCCACTCAGAATCAAGTTTGTTAAGGGGTAATCTTTGGAATAGGGAAATTGTTTAAAGAGATGCAGTGCACTTGTGAGGTTTGCAGTAGTTAAAGATGGGAGAGTATGTGTCTTTTGAGTTTTATCTGCCCAGTCATGCTAAACAATATCTGCTCAATTGTAAACAGTTTGAAATACTACTACTACTGCCTTGGTGTCTGTAGCATTTGTTTTCTTCTAAATTCTGTAGTTTTTTGGTTACTAAGTGCTCTCATATTGTTTTATAGGTATTATTACTAGCTATGGATTATACATGGATGGTGTTCTGCTGCAGAATTCATCACAGCTAAGTTGTTATGCTTATGGGCTTGCTCCTTGGAGTCTGCATTCCTTCAGAGTCCAGGCATGTACTGCAAAAGGTTGTGCTTTAGGTCCACTGGTGAGTACCTTAATTTACATTCTGGGAATGTAATAAATGTCAGATGACAGTGAATATCAGAGTAAATGGTGATGATTCACTCTGGGCAGTACTAACCCATCTGGCAAAATGTGACATTTAAAAAAAAATCCTGTTTAAGAGCTGCTAAGGATTCAATAGGTCATTGTTAGGCACCATTCCAAAGTAGAACATAGGTACTGTGAGGGAAGACAAAAACGGAGGCTGAAACACACATTATTGAAATTAAATGGAGTTAATATGTTTGAAAGTGCAGGTGTGCTTTAACCAGATTTACAAGGATGTATATAAAGAAAGAGTTACTGTTCCAGTAATGAGCAAATTTCTAGCTGCTAGACCGAGAAGACTAAAGTTAATTTGAGAATTGCAGAAGCTAGAAGTGGCAACAGGAGCAAGGAAAATATGGTAATTCATAAAGCTTTTGAATGGAAGTATGTGATCAAAATATTATATTTGACAGATTTTAGCAGTCTTGTGTAACACCCTATTTTTTCAGGATTTGAGAATACAGGAATATTAAATTTGACAAATTTGTGAAAAATAGACGTCCTGAGGCTTTTTTATTTTGTTAAAGGTTTTTGGATATATAGCTGAACTGATATATCTAGTATGATTTCAAAGTATAGCTTGATGAATAACTAGAATCCTATCTACTGTGCTTGTTTTTGTTTTCAAGCATAGCTGAGAAAGAGGCCTGTGTTTATTCTGGGATTTAACTTTTTGTTTAATTCATCTTTATTTTTAGGCTTCTAAATTTGATTTTAATAAAAGAGGGAAGAAAAAAGAGGTTTGGGAGGGTTTTGTGTTTTTCTTTCTATTTTTTCTATCACAATTTATTTTTTATCAGGAAAGAACTTCCAGGTTTTATTTTTATGATATAATTTGTTAGTCACATTTCCAATTTTATTTCCAAGATTGCTTTCGTTCAAATGCCAGTAATGTTTTCTCTCTGCAGAAGACAACTAGACTTTATAACCATTAAACATTTTATGGCTTGCTCTACTTTGAAGAATATTTATTCTTAAAAGCTTGAATGGCTTTTTTGCCAGTTTTTCTTGTACATTTTTTACAACTTCACATATGCCCCAAAAGCAAACCTTGTTTTAAGGTACTTGATGTGCAATAACCTAATCCCTTGTGTTGGTAGTGATGCTTAAGACAACTCATTACCAAACTTTGCATACAGATGAAAGATGTAAGTTTTCAGTACTTCTGTCCTATCAAATATGCATCTAAAGGATAGAAGAGAACACCAGTAGTTACAGTT
Organism: Zonotrichia albicollis; assembly: GCF_047830755.1. Classification (NCBI taxonomy): domain Eukaryota; kingdom Metazoa; phylum Chordata; class Aves; order Passeriformes; family Passerellidae; genus Zonotrichia; species Zonotrichia albicollis. The sequence continues at coordinate 31,936,145 of NC_133821.1, forward strand.
TAAAAAATATTTTTAGTAGTCTTTTTTTGACATTTCCACTGAAATACAGACTTGTAATTTGACTTTTGGAACAATTCAAAGGGGTTACTGTAGCTGATACTCATCTGCATCCCATGATCAGTACACAAACTTTTCCAGAGCCAGTGATCCATCTCTAATCACAGGAATTGAAGTACATCTTGATTTAGACTCACCTAAGTACTGCCAGAGTGTCAAAGCACTGGATCTTCATTTGATTTTTAAAAAAAGATTTTCATATCAATTATGGAGTAAATCCAATACCTAAAAAAAAGAAGAAGAATAAAAGAGAAACCCAGTGTTTTGCCTCTGCTCTAAATAGTACGGGAAACATTTCCCAGCAGTAAACTGATATGCTTCCAGCTATTTTTGTTGCTGATCTTGTGCTTAATGTGCCCTAATCGATCAGGGAACATCATGTGACATTCCCCTAAATATGGAATTTGTCCACCTTATATTCCTGAAGGTGGCTCTGAAGATCTTAATTAGTTATGAGAGCATTAGCTGTTACTCTATTTCAAAACCATGGTTTTGTTCAGCTTAGGTAGATCTTGTTTGACTTCTATTCTGTGACTATGATTTATTTTTAAGTGAGATGCAAATTAAGTAAATTAAGAAAGGCTGCATTTTAATCTCTTCCTATTACACCCAAGATAGTGCTTTTGTCTGTTCTAATTGTTTGAGTGTTTTGTTCCTAAGGAGGGATTTTTTTTTTTATTTAGGGCTAGTGTAACCTGTAATAGATTCTTTGGAGAAATTGAAGAGAACCCAAATTATGCTACTTTTGAGATGTGTTACCTCTTGTAAAAGTCTTATAAATAAGTAGAAATGTTCAACACTGAATATTTCTCATCTCAACCCACTGCTATTAAATTTAAATTTCAGGGTTTTAATAATATGTATGCTTGTACTTTTCCCAATATTATTATCCTATTCTATGATTTCTATGATTTGATGTCACTTATATGATACAAGAGTCTTTGTTTATTAAGTTATTAGTAAATACGTCTGAAAATACCATGGAGTGATGTAAAATAATATTTAGAAAAATAAGTGTGAAAAAGGTTTTCCGTGCCATATGTTTATATAGCACATCTTAAAAAAAAGCTGAAGACATAATACAGCTGTTGCAAGTGTTTAGGACATGATACAAATTTATATTATTTAAAGATTTTTTTAAATATTTTTCAGTAGAAAAACATAATTATTATTAATTTCTTCACATTTTTCATGTTTCTGATTGGAGCACCTGCATTTAGGAGCACTTTACGGGAAATTACTTTGTTTAGAAAGCACAGTTTAGTCAAGTCCTTCCATAAGGATGTTTTTGACTAAAATACCCAAGTAATCAATGTGGCAGTGATCCAATAAATCTATGAAGTACTTGTTTATCTTTAAGCATGTACTTTATCCTGTTGGCTTTACTGCAACTTATCACTTACTTTCAATATAAGAAAGTGTATAAATAGAGAAGCACATATGGAGGTATTGCTGCACATGGCACTTGTAAACAGTAAGCTGTCCAATCTTTACATCTGAAAAGTACAACATTCATATTTCAAGGACAGAGAAAATATGTTTGGTTATTTAGATGACAGAGCAGGTGTGGCAGATTAAAAATAGCATTTATTAGCACTCCCAAGAACCTGCAGCTGAGAGGCACTTACAGAGGTGTGAAACCATCTTATACCTTAGAAAACACCAAATAAATAACGTAGCAGAAACAAAATTGTCGCCATAAATAACATAATAACAAATTACTTTGTTCCATAGCACTGAATTTTTACTACAAGTTGTGAAATTTCAATAGTAAATATCTGTAATATTTAGTAAGTATTTATTTAGTTCTATGAGAAATCTTTCATATTCAGTTCATTATCCAGCTCTTTAATATTTTATTTTCTCTTAAAGATTTACTTTTTATTGCAACTTAATTTTATTAGGTGAATGGGAAAGTTAATTTAGGGAGCAGCCAATATTCCAGAAAGGAATTTTTGTCTGTTAAATATCTGTAATAATTTACTGCAGTGTTTAAATGCATGTTCCTTGCAGTTGCTTTTTAAACGCAGAAAGAGAAAGTTATGTGGTCTTCTGTTGCTGTTTCCATTCCTTACACTGAGATCGTACATCCACATGAGGTGGATGTAAAAATGATTAAATAATTTTAAAAATAATCTTTCATTCTTTTTCAGTATTTGTTTCCTGTTCCTTACAGTAGTCTCTATTAAAAGTAGGTTAGTAGCTGAACAGCTTCAAACAAATGTAGATGAAAGGACAGCAACATTAGGATTAACATTAAAAATTAGGATGCTGACAGTGTTAGTTACTTTTTCTTAATTAAGAAATACCTTTTCTTAAACTTTGCATCTTTCATTCCTCCTCTGTAACTATGGCACCAAATTCTATCTCCTGTTGAATTTGCAGGTAGAAGCTCGGACCATGGAAGCGGCCCCTGAGGGAATGGTTGATGTATTTACTAGTGTTGATGGGTCCAAAGAAGTTAAATTAAAATGGCTTGCCCCAAATAAACCTAATGGAAAACTGACCTACACAGTCCTTGTCACTGGTCTGTTCTATGCTGATCAAGGTATAATTTTCCCTTCATAATAAGTCTAATGATAACATTAATATTCCATTTATTTAAAAAAAATTCTTTAGCACTAAATTTTTCTACTTTTTTGGTTTTCCCTGTGCCATTGATTATTTTAGAATTATCAATTTTTATTTAAGAACTGTGGCTTTGATTTATGGTGCTTTACATTTGTACAAACACATAAATTGCCAAATAAAGATAAGCTCTCTGCACTCATTTAGTCTCTAGATATACCCACAGAGTCTTATCTTGCCACCTTCTCTCAGATAAGGAAGCTATGCTCACAAAATTTCAGTTAGTTTGCTTATATAAACCACTCGTGAGAGCTGGTCATAATATGGTTGATCATGGGTATAATTTCAAGAAGAAAGGGAAAGAAACCCAACTCTTTATTTCTATATCATAAACAGACTCAACATGAGATACAAAAGCCTGACAAGTAAGAGTTCCCTGCAGGTTGTTCTTTTGCTTCCACTGGTTTATGTTGCAGGTTGTTTCCTTTTTTTTTGCATCTTTTAAACTTAAACATAGCGATGTGGTCCTGGTTTAAAATGTTGCTAAATCAGAGCAGGCAGAGTTAGTGATGTCACCCCTATGTAAAAGCCTAGGGCACCAAAGAAGTAGATGGACATTTTTTCCAAATGTATTACAAAACGTCCATATTTTTTAGCTGAAAGTAGAATGCCATGTCCTCTAATTATATAAATGTAAAGTACTTGGGCAGTGAATAAAAATGAATGTTCACAAAATAAGTATGACCATTTAATATGTCAATCTGAGCTATTAAGCATGCTCTAAGGTATAATAAATAATAAAATATTGTACACAAGTAATGTTTATGCATTTTACCTAACAATGTTGTCATTAATTTTTAGTGCACTTTAAACAGCATGATTGACATTAGGCAACTATAAAAATGTTTTCTTATGAGTATAATATGAAATTGTGGTTGAAAATAATGTTTGGATGACATTTCATCCTTCTATGTACTGTTCGCAATTTTAATGAATGTTGTAAATGCAGTAACAGATAGAGAATTGAATCGCTGATGACTGTATAACTCGCCTCTTCTTTTCTGTTCAGAATAAGACTGGTATGTTGCTTCCAGTAGTGGTGCTAAAGAGAGCATAGCTGCTGTAATTGCTGTCTTCTGCGAAGTACTTTGTAAATGAACTTGTTTGTGCGCTCTTTGGAGAAACACATTCACTGAGGAGGGTAACGTGTGGTAGGCAGTCTCAGCTGACCCCTCACAAAGGCGGTTGTGTCCCTGTTTTATGCAATGAAGGCTTTGATGTATTCTGCTGTGAAGCACTTGTAAGATTATGAGGAGAAGGAGTGATCAATATAAAGAAAAGGAGCAACATTTTGGCTGGACCAGTGACAGCAGAGCCATTTCCGCCAAGGCAGCGGGGTGAATAATGCAAAAGCCATATTCCCCTTGTGTTTAATCTTGCATTGTTTTTGCAAAGAAAATTTCTGCTTGCTTTCTAAGTCATGTCATCCTCGGTTGTCATCCCGTCTCTCAAACCATCAAAACGGTATTAAATGTTGCAAAGCTGTGCAGCTAGAGAACTTTCAAAAGTCAGAACCCATTTGCAGAGCAGCCGTTGTAGAAAATGTATTCTGTTCTCGGCAGAATTTTCCTTCAGTTCTTTCCACTGAGAAGTTTACTGATTTCTCCCAGTGGAATCTGCTGGAATTTATCGGTTCATGGTTGGCAGTCACAGATTAAGGTAAATGTCGATCCGTAATGACCCTCTACATGTTAGTATTGCAGTAAAGCTGGGCTTTTATGTCAAAGATATCGGAGAGGGAGCTATTACACATGACAGGGGTGATCAAGGGACTCCAGACCAAGGCAAGCATTATTAAATATTGACTAGTTCTGTGATTTATGTAGAGCTGGAGGAAAAAAGTGACTTTTTAACCATTATATATTCTTCAGCAACGAAAACCAGCCATTTATCTCCTGCTGGTAATAAAGAACAGAGTGCCTGCATATTTTAGTGGAGGGAAAACCTGGCCTTATAAATGAGATGGACTCTTTCATGATAACATTTCAGTTTGCTAATTGCCAAAAGCAAAACAGGCAAATTGGAAGCAATTATAAGAGTTGACTTGAACTGCCTGCTATGTTAGTTCAACTCAGGAGAGCTGGGTGGCGGTGGAAGAATCATTGGGGAATAGAACCCAGAAAATTTCATTACGTTTGTTCATTGTTGCTGAAACTTTGCTTTGCAATGCTAAAGAAGTTAGGAGTACTTCCCCCCAGAAGTCAGAGCTCTAGCAATTGACATTTAAGCTGGCTGTTTTGGGGTTATGCAGGAAGGAAATTAAGCATTAATTCATCAAGCTTATATAAGACATCATCTGTTCACAATATTTACACAAAGTTTATTGAATTGTCTGATGGCTAATTGGTATTTTCTTGACATAATGAGCAACTGTATTTCATCCTTTGCTGCAACGTCTGTTAAAGAGGTAGGGATTAAAATGTAAAAAGGGAAGAGGGAATTAACCTAGAAGGTGAATATAAGCATCCAAATGGCTGCATCTATCACTCAAGTTGGTGGCCTGCTCAGGAGTACCTTAAGTGTCAGTTTGGGAAGCAGTGACCCCACTGATACTAGATAATTTTTTAACATCTCTCAAATGAAAAATCTTTAAGATAATTTTCATTAATGAAAACTCTAGCTTCTGGTAGGAATGTGAGTATTTAATAGACAAACATCATTTCCCAAACAGTGCAGTCACCTTCTCTTATTAAGAACAAATTTAACTAACTTCTGTTGCAAAACACTGCAAAGATTATTAGATGTAAAGATAATATCTATTAGGAAGGAAAGAGAGATGTAGAAGATTGTCTGGCCAAGTCATTCCAGCCCATGACCTGTTTTTATTTGAAAATAGGGATACTCAATTACAGAATTCTAAGAACTGCTTAAGAAAAGTCCATCAGATAGGAAGAATATTATTAGAAAAACCCACAAACATATTTTGGCAATACTTTTATGAAAATCTAGTATTTTTGTACTTTATTTAGATATCTGTTTTGAAGTAAAGTAGAATTAGAAAGGATTGAAGCTAAAGGAACTTGAGTGAATATTTAAGTATATCAAGACATGTTGCAAAGGTATCTATGATTTGATAACATGGAGATTATTATGTTTGATGAAAGAATTGGATTCATTATATCAGTATCTTTTTCAACTTTAGCTTAGCTATGTGGGGCCTAGAAGGTCTACGTTTGAATCTAACATATCTCCTTGGCCTTTTTTTTTCTCTTAAATTAAGAAACAGTATTCCTCAGAGGGGTGGATTTAAGAGGTACAGACGTTTTGAGGAGTGGAAATCCTTCTGCATAAGTATAGCCCCTGGACAGGGCAAAGGAACACACTATGAGAGCACGATTTTTTCTAATGCACATTGTATTTCTACATTTTTGCACTGCCATCCCTAATGTATATTGGGAAACTCTGTTTGATGTGTTGTTATCTTATCAGTGCCCTACTATAGCATATGGTATGTTGAGATAGCAGGTCGATGACATGGAAAGTGTTTAAATAAATTGTAACTTAACACTTTCTCTGTCATGAACCTGTTATTCCAACACTGTAGAGGCACCAGCTGATCTCATGCTGAATATCCTATGGCTCTTCCTAGGCTTAGCAACTTTCCTTGTCCTGTTCCAAATCCTTCAAATTTCACATCCCTAGGTCTCTGTCTGACTGTCTTAATATTTGATTACACTGCTTTTCCACCAAATGGCTCTGCCATTCATCATGTTTGTTTAAGATACCATATAACTTCTCATCCATCTGCTTTTAAAAATATGCACATCTCATACCAATTCAAGAGAGCAGCCTGACAGTTTATTGGTTATTTCCATGTTCAGATAAGTTGTGTTTAATTCTAGACCTTTTTTTCCTAATGGGGCCAGATCATCTTAAATAATTTGCAAAAGATTTAAAGTTGCTGTGGGATTTCTTTGGAATGAAGAAAGTTTGTCGTCTTACAGTAAAAACAAAATACTGTAAAACAAAATACTTCAGCGAAGGACACGTTTAGTGAATCAAAGCAAGAAATAATATTTTAGCTGTAATGTTTCTACATTCTGACTTTTGACTTAATTCTGACTTTTGATTCCAACATGAATGTTTTGTAATGCATAGCCTGTTTTTTCATTGCTGTTTTTTTCTGTTACTGCTGATACTACTTTTTATTTTAAGATGATGGCTTGGCAAGGTGTTGGTATATAGTGTGTATCTGTTAACATTATCAATAACCAAATTGAAAGTCAAGCAAATACTATCACAAACTGGTGGAAAAGGTCACTGCAAGTGTGAAGTGTAATTCAGCAGGAGGTAGTTTGGATTGTCTGATAGTGGAGGGTACTTATAATGGATTTTTCCACAGTTTGGCCATGATTTAACAATGTATTCAAAGGAAGTACCTGTATCAATTGGCCTTCATTTTTTAATTCAACTCTTCATTTTTTCTTAAAACCTTTCTCTGTGAAAGTGCTTGTTAAAAAACTGGAAGGAGCTTTATTTGGGCTGCTTTGCCATTCTGTTCCGTATAGGTATGTTCTAGTTTTCCAGAAAAGTATTTGTTTCTAGCAAACAGCATATGGAGATCAAACAGGACTTCAGGAATTGAGGGCTCTGTCCCAGTTCTGCAGCGCTCAGGCTCAATACAATGTAATGAAATGTTGCTTTGCCTCAAGTCATTTAAGGCCCAGTACTTGCTTGGGAGGAGCCTTAAAGAGGAATTTGGTTTGCAATTGGTTGTTCCAAGCCATAAAATACTAATGCTACCAGAGCACAAGCAGCTTTTCCCTCTTCAAGAGTAGTTAAAGTTCTTGTTATCTGATACACTTCCAGTTCTCAGAGGACTTGAGAGGAAAGAAAGGTGACGGAGTCAGGCTTATTTCCCTCAAGTAGTTTCCTCATTCATTCCTATTTATTCCCAGGTTTGTTCAGATAGAATACAGGGTCATTTTTAATTGCATCTGAGTGTCTGAAATTAAGTTCTAGGACAGGAAGAATCAGGTATTACCTCTTTCCAGAGGAGAGATTTGGAGGAAATTCTTATCTTCCTGCCTCTGTCAGATGACTGCATTAGCACAAAATTAATCCAAATCTGTGGCCCCCAAGATGTTGTGATGCATTTGAATGTGAGTTTGACCTAAAGAGAATCCTTAATTAACTGTATGTCCTTAGGGAGTTTCATAACATGAGGTTGCAGGGATATACTCAGAACTCTGTTGCTTATGAATGTAGAAATCAATGTGTGTTATTTTCAGTTTGGGGTTGTTTCTTGAGGGCTTTTTTAATACTTATCATAACTTCTTTTGATGACACATCATCTGAGGTCCATACTTTTCAGCAAGATAGTTAATCAGCTATTTTTGTAAAGAAAAGAAAAATTTTCTGCTTACTCTGCTTCTTTAGGGATGTACCAGGAAGGTTCTTTGCAGCCCATTCATTCTCTTGGCAAAGTGGAGAAATCTAACAGCAGAATGCAGCATAAACAAGTAGACTTTTGCATATATGCATCAGAATGTTGCCCATCTAACCTTTTTAGTTTAATACTTACTATATATATGATTAAATAGAATAAAACTCAGACCATCCATTCATTTAACTTTTATAAGAAAGTTCCTCTTATAGTCTTGAACTTGGCACAGTTTACCCAATACTTTCAGTAACCTATCCAAACAGAAGTCATAAAGGGTGTGTTAAGAATCAACCCAGAGCAAAAGGCAGTGACTAGAGGACTGCACCACCTGCAGATGACAACAGAAGTGGGCAAAGGAATGCTGAAGCCCCTTGAAGTTCCTAGCCTGTCTTGTGCTGAAGGCTTGAGAATGAGGAACACAAGTAATTCCAAAATGCTTACCAACTTCTGCACCAGAAAGATAAGCTCCACACTCTCACTGTGAATGTGGGAGCCTTTAGCTGCTTTTCCAAGCCAGCTATTAAGGAGATTTTCCATATTTCATCCCCTTCCTCTCTCATTTTGTTTGTCTTTTTAGTTCTAGCTGCAGACCTACAGCACTACTCCTAAAGACATACAAGGGGGAAACAAAGAGGATGCATAACTCATTTTCAAATAGCCATATTTAATCTGTTCACCAGAGCAGGAGTTTTGGGGTATTTTCCCTTGGAATTGTATGGCATTTAAATTTTGATCTGCCTGGCTAGAAAACGCATGGTTTTGCATGCGCTTCAGGATGATTATTGAGTAGAGTTTAGTCAAGCTTCAGTAGGTTTTGAGCAGCTTCACAATGCACCATCTAATAGTATAATTCCTGTCAGTATCAGGTATGCTGTTCTTTTCTTTTCCTTAATACAGGTGTCTCTGAGGAAGGCAAAATTAAAGTCACTCTCTAATTCCTACATCTGACCATTTCTTTGGTGATGACTCTAGCATCAGACCACAGATGGTGTTTTAATTGATCTTCTGCATCACTGTATTCCCATAGTTGTGTTTTTTGTCACATGTACATTGTCTGTCTTGTACTTTATAATTTATTTGGTTTCATGTGATAAAGCTGACACATGGGGCTAAACCCCATTTTTGTGAAGAATGTATTATCAGTTTTTAACAGGCAGAAATTCCTAGTCACTGGCTATAGCAGAATTGGCTCCAAGACTGTTTCTACTCCCTTGGAATAGTCTAGGGAATAATAGCAATCTTCTAGAGATGGCTCTGGTAAACAGTATTGAGTAAAAGGGAATTTGCCAATCAGTTTTCCTACAAAAACAGTCTTTTAGTTAATGAATGTCTTCCAGTGTTTTAACCCACATGAAGACTACATTGACTGTGCTTAGGTATCTATGGTAACTGCTAAATGCAAAAAAACAATTTATGGCATTAAACACAATATGATTAATGTCAATGACTTAACCCCAACAAGATATATACAGTCTGGCTAGAGCTTCCACAGACAAAAAAAATTGAGTTTGAATATTTCTATGTGTTGGCTTTAAACAAATAAGCCTCTCTTTAGAGACCAATATAAACCCCATCTCTTTTCTCCAGTAGAGAAACCGTGATGAAAACTGGGATTTGACAAGATTTTTTTAAAGTTTTTCTTTGCACTTTATAACAGGGAATCAAATTATATTTTGACTGTGTAAGTTTCTGGTGTGATATCAGAAGGATCATTATAGGGAAAATTGTGTGCACTTGATGTGGCTGTTTGTGTAACTCCTCATGCTTTCTGCCCTAAATAGTCTAGAGGGAGGTAATTTATAAGTAAGTACAACAAACAGTCACCTGAGTAATTCTGTGGTTCTTTCAGTCTACAAGTGCATTGCTTATGATGCCTCATGAAAGGTGACTGGAAAAACCAAAAGAATGTCGTATGTCAGACAAAAATCCTAGATCAAGTTTAGAGCTTCCTTCCTTCCAAAGTATTACAACTAACTGTAATGGCATTTGACAGTATTGACTTTTTTTATATGACTTCTTTCGGCTAACTCAGCATTCTGAAAAAATAAATAGTGTTCTCCTTCTGTGATTGAAAGGGTTAAATAGTACCAATTCATTACCACTCACAAAAGGATTTATTTTCTTCTCATAAATCAGTTTTATTCCACATTTTTATTATTCCCTTGGGTCAGCTGCTCCAATTGAAATCAATACAAGTGCAAGTGACACAATCAATCTAGATATTTGATTATGGATTTGAGACTCCAAGTTCTGCTCTGTATGTTTAGCTAGTCTCCTTCTGATAGTGTCCCTGGAGAATGGAAAATTCTTATTGGCATCCGTGAATTATGGGCATAGATTCAGAAACCAGATACTGTGATAATCTGCATTTATGTACTGCTGCAGCTAGAGAAAGAATGTTCTAACAATGGAGAAGCAAACTTGATGGTTTAAAAGCTAACTGGTTTTGATTTTTTTTACTGTATAAAGTCCCTCATGAAATAAACTTGATATAGTCTCATAATTTGTCTATAAAACCCCTCAAACAAAATGGATGACATCAGTAACTATATGCTCTGTCATCAGCTTAAGATTGTAAGTGCAGCAAATGCTTTTGATCTTTGACATCTCATGTCGAATGTGATGTTTTCCTACTTGGATTACTCAACTGTGCTAGAACACTTCCTCCTGTTTGTACCAGGATAACAGTGCTTAGACACTGGAAACCTTCTTGAAATCCAGAGAGACTGGTTGTACTCATAGAATGTTTTCCAGAGTTTGGTTTAGGTCATGAGCTGCATTCTTACTGTGTGTCTCTAAAACACCCTGTACAGTGTGCAGTGTAGGGGCTCCAGGACTGATGCCTCTTAATGCAATTGCAGAAAAATGGAGTTAAAGTAGAGATGAATACCATTACAGCAGAGATTTAACACTATACTGAAACACACTACTGGAAGGTCTAAATGAGACTGACTCAGCTGCAAGACTCATTAGATGTTTCTGTGTTTATGAGAGAGTAACGAGAAAAACTAAAACAGTAATTAAAATCAAAAAGGTTTCTTCTTGGCAGCTTCATCAACAATTACTGAGGCTTTTTAGTCCAAAGCCTCATGTCACTGAGCTGAAAGCTCCAAAGGGTAGATGAGACCACACACTGAAGATTCCTTCCTGCCTGCCACCATGACAAAACCTAATCTTGGCTGCAGTCATTAGCCATCCATGCGATCTGTGCTAACTTTCTTGTATGAGCTCTCACATCAAGCTGTGGGCTTTATTCATATTTCAGTCCGTAGAATTAATGAGCACATAAATGCACATTACTTAGTGTTTGTAATACTAATAATCACTTATTTCTACTGACAGGAACATGCTTTCATCATAATGATTACCCCTGCTTTGCTTAGGGTTCTTCAAGTGCTCTGAAAATTTTCATAGAATCATATAACAGCTGAGGTCAGAGAGCACCTCTAGGGAACAACCAGTTCAAGCTCTCTTCCCCAAGCAGGGTTACTTGGAGCACATTGCCCAGGAGAGTGTCCAGCTGGCTTTTGAGCATCACCAAAGTTGGAGACTCTGAGCAACTTCTTCCAGTGTTTGACCAATGTCAAAGTAAAGCAAGTTTTTTTTATAGGTTTAAACAGAATTTCTTGTATTTTCTGTATGTACTCATTTGTTTTTTTGCTGCTGTACATTGCTAAGAAATGTTTGGCTACTTTATATCTTCACAACAGATATTTTTAATATTTTATGCATTTTCAAGAGCCTTCCTCCTCTTCTTGAGGCTAAACAACCTCAGTTCTCTCAAATCCTCTTTGTGTGACATATTCTTCAAGGCTTTAATTGTCTTTGCATGGACTCCACTCCAGTAAGTCCAGATCTGTGTTATGCTGAGGATCGCAGAACATGATGAATTCTCCAGATGTGTGTCACCAGGCTGAATAGAGAGGAGGAATCCCCTTCCAATGTCAGTCAGACAGTGTACACATTCTCTATGTCTCAAGACAATCTAAGATAGCTCTACCAAATCTGAGTCTGTAAGAAGCCTCTTTGAGTGGTGACTTGAATACCAGTCAGAAACTAATTGTCAGAAACTGGGTCTTCTATGTTTCATATTTCTGCTGCACATGCCAACAGAGATTTTGATCTTGTTCTTCAAATATTTTCTGTTTTTCAGTTTTAAAACTAAAGGCTTCTTTTAATTCCCAGGGGAAAAGGAAAAAGGAAAAATTTTTCAATGGAGATAAGGTGAAACTCTTCTTATTTACAGGAAAATTAATATTTTAGATTCATAATTTTTCCAGTTTCCCACAGCTCTTTTAAATTACCCATTTTTACTTATTCAGCAACTCTCCTAACCCATGAGAGTGAAGTTTTCATGTGTTAAGAGAGTCTTTTAAGTTTTGAACTCAGTTTGATGGACTGTGACTATGATATGTCCATAGGAACAATACATCTGTCAGCTCAGGGGAAGGGGAACAAGACAGTAGTGGTTCAAGACACTGAGGCAAAAAATCAGCAGTGTGCCCATCTGAAAAAAAAGAAAGAAAAAAGCAAACAAAAAAAAAAATCCTCCAAAACAGAATGCTAAAACATAAAAACCAACCCAATCTCAAAACATAAAAACTCCCCAAAAGTTTGTTGAAAAGGTGGGTATGGCATCAAAGCCAGACTGCTTCACAAGTCAATTTAACAATTGAGACGACAATTTGAGAATAGTTCATCATTACAGTTTTTAAGAAAAGAGAGTTGCCAATAAAGCCAGGGAAGTATTTTGGCTGGTTTTCAACTGAGATAATCAAACTAATGGAAAGTGATATTTTTTTATTCTAAATACCCTATTAGAAACAATGAGAAAGGAAGAGATGTAGAAAAGTCTTAGCTGGGAGGAAAGTAGCATTTGTGGTAGTTAATGAGGCTGAAGAACAGGCAAAACTAACAGGCAAAAGAACACAAAGAAGTGTGCATATTCACAGAATTTCCCACCAAAGATGTGGTGTCAAAGAGACACAAATTATCTGTGTCTCAAATAGAGACAGAAGACAGAAACTGGTGACAATGAGGATGAGCTCAGAGGAAAAAGACCGAAAAAATGAGGTTTTGTTTTATTTTTATTTTGGTATTCTAATCTTCTTGACTTTTTCTGTGGCCCAAGGTACAAGGCTTAAACTCTGTATGCTTACAGTAATATAAAGCAGGCATAAAAACAACTGTGTTTGTGAGAGTTTACTAAGTAATCTTTGTATAGATCCTCACATGAACTGTTTCTTGAGCTGGATTTTTGCTACTTTAGTCTTTGACTAGTCTTCTACAGTGGTAATAGTTCTGCTTCTGTCTGCTTGAATATTGTAGGGCAACATTTTCTGTAATTTAAAAGAGGTTATCAGGACATCATGGAGCTATATCTAAAGTATGGATTGTTATTAATCACAAATGCAGTGATACTTGGTTATTGTTGGTTAGATCATTAGTTGTTAGTTGTTAGTTACTTGGTTAGAGTTACTTGGTATTTGCCCACACTTGTGAAATATGTGTCTTTCTGTGTTTAATGCACAAAAAGGAAACATCTAAATTTATTACCTTTTCCCTTAAAAACATAAATTTTGATCCTGATGGAAAGAGTAACTTTAAACGTGCCCAGATTTGGGGGAAAAAAGTTCTTAAAGGTAAGATGAATGTGTTTAGTTTGTATTATTTCTTTGCCATGAGAATGGTTTCATGTTGAAACATTTCCTGCGCTCCTCACAACCTTTGTCACATGAATAAGATATCAGGATGCTAATGACTAATATACAGTATTCTGTGTCTGCTGATGCTATACTGTACTGCTGTGACCTTTGCAATATTATGTATTCTGATTGGCTGTGCATTTCACCTCTTCCCCATGAGTTAATAAGGCTGTAAAAAGGAGAGAACTTGAAATCGCCAGCCAGTCAAATTACAGAATATTGAAAAGGTCAGAGCAGCACAGCACACAGAAAAAAATTATGGAATATATGAGGCATTAAAATTCTTGTGACAATGATTATAACAAGAATGGAAAAGGATACCCATTTATGTTATTTCAATCTAGTGAACCCCATAGGATGACAGACCCAGGACAGCAGTAATTTACACACCACTGCTTCACAGGAGCTTAATTCCCCTATTTACAGGGGTGCTCAGTCACAGGAATGCGCATCTGCTTGGGAGTCCCCTGCAGAGTGTCCACTCAAAACCATCCTGAACCTTCAAGTACAGATACTCAACAGCTAGAGTGCTCTCTGAAGCTTAGCATTTTTAAACAGTGATTTTGAATGCAATATATGTATTTGTGTGTCTTTGTTTCAACTATACATCACTTTTAAGTATATTTGTGGATATTCTTTAGCCCTCATTTCTTCATATGAATCTTTTCCTGAAAAACGGACATACTTTGATCTGGCATAAACTCGGAGTAAACTGGGAACAGCAGAAGTATTTCTCAATTAGCCTTAGGCAACGAAGTCCTGCAGATCATTTTGGGGAGTTATGGAGAACTGAGCAGGAAGGCTAGTGAAAGAACAAAACCATAGCTATGCAAAAATATGGAAAGATTAAGGAGCTTGGGGAAGCCCTTCATGTCTGCAAAGAATTTAGGTTTTCTTAGGAAGTTATAGAGAATGGGGTCTCTTTGCCCTCCCTTGTCAGGATTTATCTTTTTGTGCAGGTGTTTGCATGCCTTAAGCATTCATGGATGTGGTGAACCATTCATGGATGTGTAGGAATTTGTTTTCTACCCATTTAGGTTGTTCATGTTAACAGAATTGTGGGGGAATCTTGCTTGTTGGGGTGCTGGTGTCGGTTCCTGGCAGGAATTACAAGGCAGAAATGAGGAGGTGTTCTGGTAGGAACCTTTTGTCTGAAGTAGAACAATGTCTCTTAGGACTCCACACTGTCTGAGGTCACTGCTGTTAGGATCTGCAATGGACTCATGGGCAGCATGGAGAGAAAAACACCCAGGAAAACTGGACAAAGGGAGGCCTCATCCCCTTACACTCACAAATTGGGTCCACAGTGAGGCAGTCTGGGCAGGAATGGCATGGAATGATATGACAGGGTTATCGCTGTATCGCTTTCTGTCAGGCTGAACCCGTGTGTCTGCATTTTCCAGCCCACTGAAAGCACAGTTTAGGCAGTGAGAAGTGGCAAAGCTCCATATTGCAAGTTAGCCACAGCAAGACCTGCATTTTAAAAATGTTCTTCTAATATTTTATCTGCCAGCAGCAGTAACTTTGTCGTCTGGGAATTGGGATAAAACACCTTTTGTCTGTGTAAAATTTGGGCTAGGAAACTTGCAAGTACTCTTTAGCTTTTTATTAGAAGCAGTGAAAAATTTTGAGCTGCTATGTTGTCTATCTCATTGTAAATTTGCAAGTTCATTTTTGAGCTGAATAAAATGGTTATGTAATTACATACTTCTCCTAATTATTGGGTAATTATATACTTCTTATAATTGCCGAGTAATCACTCTGCTATAACTAGAATTTAATGTTACAACTAATTGTATAATTACTGTATATTAATGTTGTTATCCAGGCAACTTGGAATAGAGTGTTATCCTTTTAATTCATTTTCTGTTACTCAAAACTGTATTTTTAAAATATAGTATAGTTAGCCATTGGAAGAAAGATTAAAAATGGAATAAAAGTATCAGCAGAGGAACTACACAGTTTCCTACCAGGCTGAAGTGGATGAAATTAAAATATTAACAAGCTAAATCTGTACTTTTGATAGGAAAATTTTAATTTTCACATGAATATATAAATTGCTGTTAGACAATTTCTTGTATGCTTGAGGTTTGACTCTATCCTATGTGCTGATCTGTTAACACTGTATTTTTTAACTTTCCCAGACGTTGGAGGTGCAACATTTGAAAATGTGCCTTTTTTTTTCCATAGCAAACTGAGTCCTTAAATGTTTAATGTCACTAGGATCTTAAGAATGTGTATTTCAAATATTGTTGCACAATCTTCACAAATTATAAATCACAAACATTGCAAAAAAACTGTGATAGATAATAGGAGAAATGTGCATTGTTGGACTGTATCTTCTCCCAAATCACAGGAACAGTTTCCCAAAGGTGCGGAAGGGGGGTTTGATACACTATTTAAAAGCTGAGATCAAGTAGTACAGGTGCATTTTTCTAGTGCTGGTTGAGTAGCCCAAGTACATAAGAGTAATCTCTGACAAAATAACTTTGCTTCTGCAGCATTCTATAAGTGGAATGTGTAAAATGTGGTTGTTCTTGCATGTAAAGAAGCTTTACTTCCATTGCTGTACCTAAAACAGGATAAACTCTCTCAGGTAAACTTCAGTGAAATCCAAAATGAATCCATCAAACTTCATGAAGTCGTTCTACCTTCATGCTGCCATAGTCTGTCTGGGTGGTCTGGTGCTAAGGTAGGGTCCAATCCAGGTAGAATTTGAGCAATGAGGAACTAGGCTGCAAGGCAGATTTATAAAAAAGAGTTTTGCAAATCTGTCCCCTTCCCCAAAACCTCAAAAAATAAGCTTTTTGGATGTTACAAATAGAATAACTGAAAATACCAGTGTTGTTCATAAACACCAAAATAAAGGAAGGGCTTGGATTTGTACCATAAGTGAATCAAATTGTTCATAGGAATGTCCAAATTAGAGGAAAGTCCAGATCACTAATCCGTGGAAAAATGTAATGTCAGCATGACTGAAAGGTACTGCAAATACACCTTAATGCACATCATAGCAACATGGAATATTTGAAAAATTGTTTCTGATTTAATAGCATTTTTGTTTTAATAGTTCATTTGAAACTTGCATCAAAATGAGTAAGTCCAATAAGTGTCTCTTAAAAAATTAATTTTAAAATTGATTTTTCTAGGTTTTTTGTAATTCTGTCTTATTTAGATTTTGTAAAAGACTCAGATGTAAATATTGAATCTTCTAGCTGTGACAATGTCTTAACTGATTTATAGTAATTTTACAGTTATAGTCTGTTTACTCTTGTTCTCATACCTGTGGTCTTAGGCTTGTGTTATTCTGCTGTTGTTTGTAATACAGAATTTTTATTGACTTCAGTGTGAGAGCTCTCCATGGAGTGATGGATAGTAATAATAATATCAGTTTTTTATTTGGCACTTCATGTACTCAAAATATAAGATGATATTTAAGTGAGTCAGCTTGGCTCTGAGATATGTGACTAAGGTCTTCATTAAGTCAAAAAAATGTTACTTGACACATATACTTTTTTATTTTCTAGTCTAATTAGGTAGTTTGGAAAGGTTTTGTCTTTTTTTGTCGTTGTTGTTTGGTTTTTGTTTTTTTTTTTTTTAATTTTTGTAGGGTAGAATATTGTCTTATCTTAAGTTTGAGATCTTGAAAGGGTTGCAAAGGACATGTAGGTTGCTGTGGTGTCCGCTGATGATTTCAACTGATAAACTGAGTACTTGTTTTGTCCTTGAGAGAACTGCAGGCCATGCTGGAAAACCTCTGTTACTGCAGATTGGTGTTTGTTATGCAATGGAATTAGCTTATCAACTCCTAAGTTAAGCATTTTTCTAACAAATTCAAAATGTTTTGCCAGTCTTTCATGGGTATAAGAATTATCATTAATGTTTGAAATCTACAATTATCACACAACTGTTCTGGAACTTCTGTTCACTGTGTATAGCAATCAGTTTTGCAACTGATTGTTTTGAGTATTGGTTTATTTCCCAAGATTTACAAATGTTACAAACTGTTGGCAAAAGGAGGAGAAATTGTGAATAATAATTTTTCTTCCCAACAGACCAAAAATTTGTGCGTGTTACTGGTATAAATGGCAACTCTTCATTTGAGTAGAAATAGGACTTTGTTCATAAAAACAGTGAATTGTAGCAGATGCAAGGTCTAACATTTGTTCTTTCCCTCCCTCTCTTGTTTTTTCATAACAGATAATGCTAATTATTCTATTGTAAATGATACTCGGATGTTGTGCAGCAGCAAGGAATTCAATGTATGGGTACCCATTAAAGGACTAATTCCATTTTCTAACTACACAGTACACGTGAATGCCTCCAACAGCCAGGGCAGCTTGATAAGTGATGCTATAACCGTAGTCATGCCTCCAGGAGGTAAGTATGAAAAAGTGCTTTTTCTGTGCATGTAACAATTATACAAACACTCTGTTCAACAAAATGTTATTTATTATGGCAGCTGAGGACTGAAGTTCAAAAGAATATGTTTGTATTAGTAGTTCTTACTCACAAAATTCTTTTTGGCTTCTAATTTGTCACTTTGTTCCATTTAAGAACTAGAAAATGAAAGTGCATAGTTGTGTAGTTCAGCATATTGTGAAGGTGAGAAGTGCATTATGTAATTCATTTTTTTTTCAGTGAATGGTGGTGTATTCTGGCATGGACAGCTAATCTAGCCCAAGAATATAGAGAGACTCACCTGCATTTTGTAATCTGTTTTAGAGTAAAAGTTGGAAGTGCTGACAAGGAGCACTTACTGGATAGACTTAGAAAATTTGTTTAATAATAGTAAATATTCTAGTAATAATAGATAATATTCTAATAATATTTTTAATATTATAATAATAGTAATATTCTAATAATATTTTTACTATTCTAAATAGCAAAAATAGTAAATAAATCATTGGCAATATATTGAGCCAGAATCCACAAAATAATGTTTCTGTAATAAAGTCAATTACAATGTGCTGATTTACAGTGAATTAGGCTGTAAGCCAGTCTGGATATTATCTTCATAACAATTTGAAATAAGAGAGTTGAGCAAATATGCCCTAAACATTTTACTTTTTTTTTTTTTGTAGCTTTGTTGTTGTTTGCTTTTTTTTTTTTCAAGAAAGCTTGTATTTATAGCTGATGTAGATGTGCTGCTTTTGTATTTTCTTTTCATGGACATCCTAGCTAATTAGATTTTGTTAAATAAATGTCAATGTATACAATTAATTTAAGGCAATTTTGAGTTTTTAAGTGAGAGTCCAACAACACTTGTTTTTGAGAGATGTGTGGTGTAGCTGTTGAGCAAGAACAACGTAGAGGAATGTACATACAATTTGAAAGCAAAAGAAAAGAAAATAAGAAAAAGGAAAGAAATATCATAAAACTTAGAGTTCAAAAACCCAGCCATGAAACAACTTGCTTACAAACAGATGGATTTGGTTTGGGGACTTCAGAAAAGTGACTAAATACAACACAGAGTTTTTATGACAGATTACTGAGGAACAAGGAAAAAGTAAATTCCCAGCACATTTTATACTTTTCCTATCTGATTGTCAAGCTGCACCTACTATTAAAAAATATATGTTCTCATATAATAATAAAACTGCATGTGAGTTTTGCTGCTCATTTAAGACTGAGCAGTAAGACACTGATATTTCTAGCTCCAGTGTCACATTTCAGTTTTGCTTAGCAAAATTTGGTAGTGAAAATTTCACCAAATGACAAGGTAAAGGATCTTTAAAGATAAGCAAGGATGTGCACAAGTTTATGACAGCCATTAAGATACACTTTCTTTCATCATTAGATTGTTGTTGATTACAATTAGAAAACTTATAGCTTTGAAATTATCTTTTTTATGACCTTGTGGTAGTTTAAAAGCAATACCTCATTGGTTAAATAGGTTTTAGTTCATGCTTCCTTTTAGTTAATGATCTGAAAACATATTATCCTGATTTACACATAAAATCATGCTGAAAAGCATGTGGCATTCACTAGGATATGTGTGTTTAAGTAGAATTAAATTAGCAGTGAGAGTTATTAAAGAAATCTTCCATACCATTGTCCAGTGGACTGTGATCTGTAGAGAAATGAATAATAAATGAAGCAGTGCATATGAGAGAAGAGCTCTCTCACAGGCTGTGTTTTCTCTATATATGTACACATGTACAGACACACACGTGTGTATCTAGGACAATATAGGTTTGCTTTACTGGGATGTTTATTATAAGGAGCCTTTGAGGGTTATACAATTCCATTGCATGCTAAATTATGAGTATAATGGTAATTTTGCACTGGGCAGTGTTCTGTGCCTTCACACTTTCTAAATCATTAAATGAAATCTAGATGCTACTTAAATAAGAAGGATTTTATTTTTTTACTTCAGTGGTCAAGATTTCACTTAGATGGAAGTTTTGTTTGATCAAAAAGTAAAAATGATCTCATTATATACAAAAGCACAGCCTTTTAATAAGTGTTAAGATGTACCATTCTCTTTTCAAGCTTACCAAAAAAGTATTTAAGTATTTCTTAAAACTATTTAAGAAATCTACAATGGGGGCACTAATTCATGGAACTTGATGGAAGATTGTCTGAGAGGGAGAGTGATAGAGGACAAAGTAGTATTTCATTTTGAAGTTATTGCTGATCACTGTTTTACAATGATGATACAAATTTTTTTCCAACATGCATTTCTTTTGTTCCTGTATTTTTTCTTAGCTTTAAAGCACATGGCACACAATAGAAAGCAGACCAAGTTTTTAGTGTTACCTGACTGAATAGATCTTAATTTTTTATCAAGCTGATTTGCCATGCTTAAAGTCAACAGTAAAAAAAAGCTATCTTAAAAATAAGGAATTTATTTTATCTATGCTTTCGACTAAAATTGCAGTGCAGGTTCAAGAGTTCTTGGAAAGACTGAAAAAATAGAAACTGAATCCAAATGGTAATCCATAAATATGAAACTTCCTTTTGACCCTTACCCTGTAGTGGTCTGGAGTTACTAATGGGGTTAGGATTTCAACTCTTAATGGGACTCCGTGCATTAAGTGTTTGGTATGCATGGAATTCAGCATTCAGTTTAATAAGTGGTTGACATTGGTGATGTCCCTTAATTTGCTTAAATCTAATTGGCTCTTTTATCAGTCAAACCTGTATGGATTGGCAATTGATCAGAAAGGATCAGCCATGACTGTGCATGTACTTAAATGCTGGAACCACCAGTTAAAGTCACCATTGCATAATAAGAAGCTGAAACCAAGAGAACAAATGATCTTCAGAGTCAGAAAGCAAAAGAAAGAGGAGAAGTTTTTCAGGATGTTCAAGTTCAGAACAAAGGCATTATGGAGTATATAAATTTTAAATACACTGCTTTTTGCCTCAAGACTTAAAGCTTTTTTTTTTCCAGATGAACTGAAATCTTGTCTGAAACTGTCTTTGTTACATCAAAGTACTGCACAGAAAGCTAAAAGAGATGGAAGAAGCATAAAAGGGCATAGTTTAAAATGATTAGTGACAAATTTCATACTGCAGAGGTAGAAGTAAATTTTTTTGAGTTTTATATTTTTTCCAGAAGGAATAAATTTGTTCTATTTATCTTGTCCTAAACTGCTTTAGTAGAAGCTGTAAAAAAAATAATATTCTAGCCTGTACTTCACATTAATTTGAGGATGCCACCCAGTAAAAGATCTGGAAAACAAATTATTTTAGAATTAATTTAATTAGATAAATGAATTGAAGTGATAGGATATAAAACTGCAAAATTTCGGGAGAAAACCTTTTGCAGGGAGCTCTTGGTTATACATTTTTGTCCTCAATGAGTGCTACTTCTGATGTAGTGGCACATAGAAGACCCCATCATTTTAGAATTGCTTTGTAATAGGGGATGGTGAGCTAGCTGAAAGGAAATTTGCAATCACTGCTTATGATAGCTTATACTCTAGTTAAATCCTTTTATTCCCTTCCTTTGGCCACCAAAGCCTGAGTATGGAAGGGAATGGGAAGAAGATGAATTTTGTTGAATAAATAGATGCAAAAAGAAGGGTGGGCTGCTGCTGTGATGGGAAGCAGGAGGGTGGAGTCTCAATCATCCCCAACAAAGCAGGAAAAAGGACTGGATTTCCAAGTCATGACAAGAGGTCTGAAGACTGTTTTGGATGGTAATTCTGTATCACATTGCAGAGTTAACTCCATGTGGATTCTTATACTGCGGATGACAAACCATTAACTTGGTGCTGATTTATCTGCAGAAAAGAGCCTCAAAGAATTGATACATCCTTTGTGAAACATATAAGGAAAGATATTCTCAAAAAAATCTGCCTAAGCAGTGAAGTGCCTCTTTAAACTCTGCCCTGATTTATTAAGTATGTTGTTCAATTATGTGCTCTGTCTGTGATTTGCACAACATAGGAATGTCTAGCAGGAGAAGATGTAAGATTTTGCCTTAGACCCTTTAGTCCCTGCCCCTTGCAGGTCCCTTCTTTCTGAGTGGAATGCTGCCTGCCACTGCCTGGGCTTGTTCTCAGAAACAAAATGTGAGCCTACGTACCTGTAGCTGATGTTTGTTCAGTATCTGCAGGAGATGGTGTCCTGCAACCAGAGGGTGTCAGACACTGTTAGTCTAAGTCACAACACCTCAGAGACTGGATACTAACCTCATCATAGGACCACTGATCTAATTATGCAAACAAGTAGGAACCACACCATACAACTTGTATTTACATCTGAAAGCATTTGCTCATGAAGGTTGATCGCTGAAGCCAGCAGGCCTCCTTAGAGGAATGAATATTCAATAAACAAAGAAAACTGATGCTAAGTCAGAATTATGTTGGAAGAAAAATCAAACTTGAATATGCTAGAATTTTCCCTGTGAGACAGATTTGTTTTCCTATGCTTCCTAGTATCGCATTGTGTGACACCATAAAATTTGTTTTGAAAGAATGTCCTTTGCTTCAAATTTCAGGTGTTTGAGCCATCACTTCTTTTCTCTCCTTTTCTTCTCCTCCTCATTTTCGTCTCTCTCCCTTCTCTTTTAGAGAGAAATCTAAGAGAAAGAATCCAAGGGGATTCTTTTGTTCTTTATCTTCTATGTTAACAGAAAGTTCTTAGTGAAAAATTGTGACCATATCCTTTCTACAGGTACTTTGAGGAGAGACCAGGATAGAGCAGGGAGTGGGGAAGAGCTCTCCTGCATCTCTCATCAATGAGCTAGCTAATTACAAAGGGTCAGTAGCAAGCCATGTAAATTGGCCATTCCATTTCCTTTTGTCCAGAAAGGTGATATCATAGGGATATAAGGGTAGGATTCTGAAAGTGCTTGTCTCTGGGAAACTGGGAGTTTCTGTTCTACTGAAACAGTAATTCTTCTCTAATCTCTGCAGTATTGAACTGATTGTCATTTTCATTACTGCTACTTTCTTCTTTTATTCCCTTCTCCCAGGCTGTTCAGCACACCTTTCAGTGAGCTCATACTGTGTCCATTCCTGAATTTGGATGGGTGTTTTGCATGGCAGGAGACAAGAGAAGTCTCATTCCTGAACAGTTGTGTCCTCAAACTCTGGCAGTGGGAGCCACAGAGGTGCCCTCCTTTGCTGCTCACTTTCCTAAATTGCAGCCAGTTGGGGCTCAGCCCCACTCCACACATTGTAAAGGTTGCTTTAAATTGAAGCTTAGTGTAAGTCTCTACTCATAAACCTGAGTTTTGTCAGCAGGCAGTGATACTCCAATTATGTCTTTTTCTTCTGATTGCCTCTTTCTCTTTGCCTTTGCACCCTGTGCTTTTGGGGCTGGGCAGGTCTCCCACAGTTCCAGCTGTGCTCTTTCCATGCTCCAGACACAGAGTACGTGCATTTAGCATCTCCTCAATTCCTTTGTCTCTTCTAGAGCGGCATGAAACAGCTGGGACAAGAAGATCAACCCAGCAATTTTAGTTGCCTGGAAGAACATGGATGTGTTTTGCTTGCTTAGGGAGAGCCAGATGAGGCAGGGAGAACTGTGTAGCAGCTAATTGATCGTCTGTAAGCAGGCAATTAACCTCACTGAAGAGGTCTCACTCAGGTCTTTCCAAAACCTTAGCCCCAGAGTGAGATCCAGACTGTACGTAAGAGCTCTTAGAAGAAATCTGTACTAGGGAAGATGCCACGCTGAAAAACTATAGCTTGATTTACTTCAGAAATACAGAAGAATATCTAGAAATGGGGCAAATGGGCTGTTGTGAAATTTAGAGGTAGATCATTATTTAAAGCTATTACCTACTATCACATTAACCTATTTCAGACCAATTTCAATTGTACATGAAAGAGGACACGATTTAGAAGAAGTGTGCCAATTTTATATAATCTCAAGCTTATTCATTCTGGAGCTTTTTTTACTTTTGATTTTTCTTTTCATTCTGAGCAAATCTGAAGATTTTTCAGTATTGTAACTGAAGTCAGCAATGCTTATGTGATAAGTTAGGCTCTGCTGAAGGAATTCTACAATAAAATGCTGTTGAAATTCCTGGTGAAAACATACAGAAGACATTTGAAAAATCACACCATGAATTTTGCCTTTAAAACCATTTCCTAGATATATGTAAATAAACCATTTCCTAGATATATGTAAATATTAGGAAACAGATCAATTTTTGTGTTACTTTGCTGCAATGATTTGTGCTGCTTTTCTAAAAAGCCCATGTTTTTATACTTTCTTTTTTTGACAAATCCTGCCCCTATAGGTTTTGGAATAAAATTTCATTTTCATTAACTGTCAGCAGAGGCAAATATCTGTGAGTTTTTTATTTGTTCATAGGTTTGCTGAGTTTTTTTTGGTCATCTCAATCTGTATTTTCTGCACATGAAGATTCTGCACATCTAGATTATGGGAGTTAGCCTGGTGATCATAAACCATTTGGGTAAAGTGGCAAGGTTTGAAGGCTTGAACCACTTTGCACAGTTCAAGAAGTTTTTCCTCTGCCTGCAATGACCTCTACACCTCCAGCAGAGTTCTGTCATCCTGTTGCATATTTTTAATATTTCCATATTAGGGAAAACATCCTAATGGGGGAAAAAAATAAGGGTTTTTAAAGACCTTGCTGAGGTTTAAATGTACAGGAAATGAAATCACTGTTCTTTTCCTCTCTTTAGCTAAGGAAAAAATTAGAAATAATCTTTCTTAAACATCATGGCCATGAAAGTGCTTTTGCATTTTTTTGCTAGTTCTATATACAGTTAAAAATTACTCTTAGTAACTACATTTTGGGAGTTTTCTCAGTAGTTTGGAAAATTGAAATTGAATTAAAAATATCTGAAACTTTATATCTGAATTCTTAAAATACTTTGCAGAAAAGAAGTATTTTTCCTTCCTATATTAATGATTTTTTCTGGTAGTATTTCAAGCTTGACTTTTCCCTACTTTTTCTGTGTACCTCCCCTTTTTCTGTTTCATCTATGTTGTTAACTTTAGCTTAGTTGGCTGAGTACCTGAGGAGAAATAAGCTTCTTTATAAAGGCAGAAAAAGGGAGAGAAAATGGAAGTTGAATGAGAATTAGTGACTAATAGAGTCACCACTTTCCCTCTGGTGTTCCTATAATGCAGTGTTGGTGTGTGCTACCCTCTTTCTTTCAACAAAGGCAACTATAAGAGTCTATAGCCCTTAAAGGTTCATTCCTGACATTTGACAGCTTTTTCCTCACTGTTCTTTTCTTTCTGAATGTTATTTTTGTGTCTGCATGCGTGTGCAGGTGCACACACACACACAAATGTATATGATATATGTATGTTCATGTATAATGATTGCTTTCTGTCTCTTTTTATCTTTGGATCTCTATGCAGATCATGCTTATTCCTCTGACAAAGAAATACTATGCTCTTAGATTATTTCCAGCTGAGTAAAATAGGGAAGGGAATTAATCTATTTCATGTTGCTGGGGGATATGTCCAGTATTGAATTATATTAATCCTTACTGTTTGTATACTGACCTATTTACTTTGATGATTTTTACAAATGTATCTGCCAAATCAGATTTCCAGTAGGTGACTGAGGATTGCTATTCCCATTTTACAGACAGAGAGGTATGTGTTAGCAGCAGAAGGTAAAAGAAAATTTTACATTCCTCCTCATGCTGGAAAGTAGAATATACATGCCACAAAGTTTGTCAGCCTTTTTTCTTAGACTGACTTAGCTTTTTTCTTAGCTTAGACTGGGGGATTGCCTCTCTATGAAAGGTGTCACCATTGTTTAATGCAGCCAGTATGTACAGAAAAAATGCATGCATTCAGGTTGACTAAGTTCAGATTATCTAAAAATTTCTAATTATATATATATATAAAGAAAAGAAGTTGAATAACTGAGGAGATGGCATTATATAAAGAAAAAAAATACTTCTCTTTTCTCTATTTTTCTTTAAGTTGAAGTTATGAGTACTCTTACATACTAAGTAGCCTATTTGAGAGGGTTATTCATAAGAAATTGATACTGCTGTCCAAAATACTCAACTGATGGCTGTAATCTGAATTAATCAGCTGTAAATTTTCTGTGTGAAGGATTTAGCCCTTTGTTTGAAAAATGAACAAAGGAGAGGAAGTTTCCTGTGGCTCTTTACTTTTTGTCAAAAGATTGAAGAAAATCTGTATTTTAGAGAGTAAGTATTGCCAAGATATTTAGTTTACTTCAACCTCTGATTAATAGTGTATGTATTTTGGGGTAAATGCTCTAAAATGTCTTGTGGCACAGAAGGCAGAACACATTCAGCCTCATTTGGGTTTGAATAAAGCACAATGGTGTTAAAATGACTTTTAATCAATTAGGCCACCTGATTTTGAACAGGATGGCAGTAGTCAAGGTCTTTTCAGTAAAAATACTTGTGAGCAGATCATTTATTGTTGTATATTGACACACTACCACCAATTCCAGTGAATTTATATGTTCTTCAGTATTATCTAAGGAAATGAAGCCGAGAGATAATTCATAGAAATGGTTTATTTGTTACAAGTGTCTAGAACAGGGCATTAACTCATGGGTAGCTACTTAATAATGCTGTATGAACATTCCTATGTGGATAGCTTGGCTATAAAAGGTTGTAATCCTTTTACCCTATTCATCAGAGAAGTCAGCTGTATATTTTGAACAGATTATTTCTGTGTGGGAGTAGTCTTGCCTAAATTGATTTTTATTCACTCTAAATATTAAATATTTACCTTCAGAATATAACACCTACATCATATTTCTGTCAATTGAAATGCTGTATTTAGTGGAGAACTGTGATGGGTTAAAAACAATCAGGGATTTTTGTCACAGTTAGGTGCAATGGAGATGTTACCTTTGATATTCTTTCTTTGTTAGAGCACTAGCTGAAAAAAGGAGATCTGGATCATTCATCTTGTCTTCCAATTGCTGGGCAGAGTATTAATTTCTGGGTTCTTAAGCAGGTAATGCAGAATACTTTCCACCTATCCTGTTGAAACTCCGCTGTTGTTTGTAGGGTGAAGTCTCATTTATTGGGGGAAAAGAGAGCAGAGGCTGCTGTGACGTGGGGCTGCTGACACTTCCCAGGCTGGGGTGGGGGAGTGTGCACAGCAGCAACACAGGGCAGGAGGAGAAGGTGCTGAGTTCTGTGGTTCATGGCTCTGGATGTACGCTGTTCATCAGTGCTGGTGCTCAGCATAAGCATCAGGATGTGATCCTATTGCTATTTTCTAATACAGCTTAATTTATTGATACCACAGCTGTTGGACTGGACCCTAACGTGAAGTGACAGCCATAGCATTGCATTTGGCATTTCGAGCAGTGATAAGAATTCTTGTTTACTCTGTAAATGTGGTGGCTCAGATTTGTCAGCCTTGGCCTCGTGTGTTACATAAGAGAATAATACACAGTGTTTTGTTGTTATTTTTCCTAATTATATCAGTTTTATTTCCAGAACTAAATTTTTGATTCCTCTCTATTCCATTGTGCAGATTACACCCCTGAGAGTTTTGCACGTTGATCAATGGCACGGTTTGGTTGTATAGGAAAAAAACACTCCATAGTAGCAATGATGACAGATACAATTAAATTAATTCTTTGCTGTCTCCTTTGATGTACACAGATTTTCCTCATTAATATTGATGGACTTCAGAGTCACAAGAACATGCTGGGGGTAGGGGGGAGAAAGCCCCTGAATGTTGTATTTTGCTTTTTGTGGAGCTGACTATATCGCTTTATGTTTAAATGTAAGGAAAGCTGCTGACAGTTTTGATATATTAAATTATAACTGAGAACTAATTCAAGGATCAAAGATACTCTTTGGGAGACATCACTTTACTGGTAGGAAAAATCATTACCTTTTTTCCCAGTCTCATGTATTTGTACTGTATGTCTTGGAAATATCATTCCCTACAGTTTCTGAATCTTGATGTTTAATTTAACGCAAAGGTCTTTGAGCAGCACAATGGGAGGGGGGCTTCTGTTAGTGAAACCTGGTAGAAGGAAATTGAAATGTACATGTTTTTTCTCATTTATCAAAGAAGTGCAAAAATCCAAACTGACATTTTATATCAAATGAATTATGAACTGTGTACCTCGTACCTAAGGGAACAACAGCTAAATTAGACTTTTGTTAAAAAGAGACAGAGAGAATAAAAATAGGCTTTTAATAAAATATACAGCCATTTTTGGTATTTTTTTCTGAATCTGACATATACTATACTTTGCAGAAGAAAACTAGAGAATATAGGCCACTTCAAAGTCTATCTACTTTAAATGCCATAGAGTAAATTGAGAAGCAGGTTAAGATGACACACAAACCAGAGTTTCTACTTAATAGATATTGTGGCTTTGATATTTTTGTTTTCAGCCTTGTCCAACTCAGGTGAACAGGAAAAGTTAATATGCTTTTTAATAGCAGGAAGATTGGAGCAAATAGTATATACTGGAGCGAGCGTTGCTAGGGGATTTTTTGGTTAGTTGGGTTTTTTTAGTCTTCTGTTTGTGATAATGTGGTTGCTGAAACAGACTTCCAGGGAGCAAAATTTTACAAGACACCTGATGGAACCTTAAGAAGTCAATTTTCAAAGAATTATGCAATCGGTATTCTACTGGCATGGCTTCTACTGTCTTGAGGTGAACAACATTTCTTGCAAGCAAAGACAAGACTCCCAGTCTGTAAAGTTTGAGTTTTTGACTGATTTTGACACTGAGTCAAAGTCTTTTTGTGATTACCATATATATAATAAGGAATTAAGTAGTAGCTCTGAACAAAAGCCAGCTCTGTGTTGCCTTGATTACTAGGAGCAGAAACTTTAGGGAACCTCTTTTCTTTCTCTTTCTGCAAGTAAGGAAAGAATTTGTGAGATGGAAGTCTGTTCTGGCTGCAGTTGTTTCGTGGCCAAAAGGTAGTCCAGTGACCTGGATCTCACAGATACCTGTAGGATATTCAAGGTATAATGAGACTGCACCACCCACTGTGTGTAGTGGCTCCCTAACACCAGCTAATCTGTCATCTTGTCAGATCCATTTCCTATTTATGGGCACTCTCAAGCTTGGTTTCCATCAGAAATGGTAGTATTTCACACCATCCATTATGTACCACAGAGAAATTTATGGATTAAAAATAACTACAGGTAATCTTATTGCAGAGCTAATTTATTTGAACCCCTGCATTGTTCTCCAGTCTGTACATACAGTAATATATAAACTGAGGCTTCTGTCAAAATGCACATCAACTGGTAGCACTGAGGGTGGGCTGTTCTTTAGCAGGGTGGTCTGTTCTTGAGCAGTCCACCAGCACATCCATATTGCAGGAGTGCAGTATGAAGAAACTTCTTATTTAATGAGACTTCTTGTTTAGTAAGAGCATTCACATGTTTTCCAGTATCCCATTTTCTTTACCATTCAGCTGAGGGGGCTGTATTTTCTTAGTTTCTTTTGCCACGTTGGATGGAGATATAGAATCATAGAATCATTTAGGTTGGAAAAGATCTTTAAGATCGTCAACAAACCATTAACCTAACATGACCAGCCCCACCACCAATCCGTGTCCCTAAGCACCACATCTGCCCACCTTTTAAATACCTCCAGGGATGGTGACTCCACCTCTTCCCTGGGCAGTCTGTTTCAATGCTTCACAGCCCTGTCTAGCTAATAATCATTTGCAGAAGCCATGTCCACTTGTTCAAGAAGAATGATGCTTTCTGGTTTTGAATATCTGGTGTTATCCTTTTTCTTTCAGTCATAGAATAAATCACTATTAAAAATTAATTTTTAAGAGATTATGCTTCAGAACAATGCATATGCTTCTTGTAACATCACCACCTCTGTGCCTTTTTCTTTTATCTTTCCCTTCTTCTATTGGATTAGAATCCCCTTCAAATAATTATAAGGCTGAAAAAGAGTTAATTGGGAAATCAGCTAGTACCATCTTCTTTCCTCAAAAGTGTAAATTATCTCATTTTCTGTAAGCATTCGTTTAGTCTGATGGAGATTTAAAAACTTCTTTGCAGCAGTTTAATCCCATTGCTGTGTGTCCTGTTTCCCAGGACACACATTTCTGTGTATCCTAGGAAATGTTCTCTATCTTTGCATAACTTCTGCAAAGTCGAAGATTCTAATGTGTCTATCCTTCCTGTTCTTCTAACTACATGGATTTAAAGTTTCTTCCCTTGGCTTTTCCCAAACACAAGTGATAAAATTTGGGGGTTTTTTTGTTGCTTTTGGGGAGTCTCTGGATTTCCAGAACTATTTAAGAACTGTTTAGTTTCAAACAAGAAGCTGCAAGCTTAAAAGCCACCCTCCAATACTCTGAAATTCTGGCATCAACATTAAGAAAGAGATTTTAATTTAGCCAAAAGTCTGCTCACCAGCACTCACCAGAGGTGTTTGCATCAGTGTGGAGGGTACCATGCCTGTCTCTGGTTATATCTCTCTGATGCCAGACACTAATTATAAAGAAAGCTGTAAGATTTTGAAGATGATGTCAAATTCTTTCATCTTTTTCCTTTGAAAAAACAAACAAACCTAAACCCAAAGCGGCTAAACAACCAACTACAAAAAAGTCCAATAATAATTATTGCAATTCAAAAAAACCTTCTGAACTTAATTTCTAAAGCTACTTCATGCAGGAAGCTGAAGTTGTTGCGTGATGATATACATGATCTTATTCCCACTGCACTTGCCACATCTGTCCTCCTAACTTAAAACAGGCAGATCTGATAGTTTCTTAAAGCTATTTTACAGAGATATTTCATTTTCCAGTAGTCAGTGTCACAGTTAACCAGCAAGAGCTGTTTCTTTAATTGCAGCTTCTGCCTGATTCTGTAATATCTTTCCTTACGGTTTTTCTTCATAGTATTAAAAAAAAAATAATTTTGTTATATGGCAATTATTGGCTTGCCATCCGTTTGAATAGTCCTTTTGAATAATTGATTTTATTGGGCAGTTTTAAATTCTAGCCAATGTCCTTACTACAGGTATTAAAATCATTAATCATTCAGCTAATTGCTTATTGGCATTCTTTTGTAGCTTTTAGAGTTTAGTAAAGTTCTTGCTGAGTAAGATGGACAAACTTCCACCTAACATGAGGAAGGAAGGCAGGTTGCTTCTTATGGAAAGGTGAGGTGACAAATCTACATGACATTTTTATAGTGTTGACCTCAGTGAAATGTAACATTTAGAAAGGGACCATCTCTTACACGGATTTCCACTTGAGACCCATGCCCAGGTTGCAGGTGTTAAGGTTGTACATGAAGAAAAGTTCATTAAAAGGAGGGGAAGGTCTGATTGGTTTGGGTTTTGGTTTTGGGGTTGGGTTTTTTTGTTTTTTTTTTGTTTGGTTTCATTTTTTGTTTGTTTGTTTCTGGAACAATATTAATGAGGAATAAGTAAGCCTGCTTTGGGATTTCAAAAGACAATTGTGTTAAACTTTGGGTCTGCAGGTCATGGAGTAAAGCCCAAGTTGATTTTTAGAGCCCTACTAAAATTATGCTTTGCTGCTAGGAATACTAAACAGTGAAAGTGCAGAAAAATCCAGTTAGAACTTACATACTCTATCCAGATAAAGATAAATTTTAGATTTTTTTTCAAACATCTTATTTTATTTTTCCGAATGATATTGTACCGTACAGGTAACATTAAGGATTAATGCTAAAATGCTCTTCTAAATAGATTTATTCTTTTCAAAGGAAATTACTATTACAGCAGAAGGCAGAAGTGTAAAATGGGATAGATCATGAAGAGAGAACAAAATATTTCTGAACCCAGTTTATATTATACTTCTGAAAAGAAAATTACATGAGGTGTGAATAAGTTTGGACTTACTCTAAGTTTACAAAGGCTTTAAGTTACTTATTCTTTATATCTCTCAATTTGCTTTTTGCCGAAACACAGCATCCTTTCTTCCCAAGATAAATGTGCCAGAGAGGGATGGCAAGAGGGCCACCATGAACCTTTCACATTTTGTGTTCCAAAGTGCAAGGATGTCCATTGAATAAGGGTGCTTTGTCCTTGGTTTGTGTATTGTTAGGTGGAGCTATATCTGAGACTGAAAACATTCAGCAGTGAAATTATAAAATTAGAAATAAAATCCAAAAATGTTCTGTGCATTTTCTTGTAATTGAGAATGGGAGAAATAACATGGTTGCAAATATGTATTAAATGAAAAAATCAAGACCAACTCTTATATTCAGTATATGCTGAGAAGGAAAAATAATGGGGAAAGAGTTAAAAACCAAACTGGAGTAAACTTTGCTGAACCTGTGAAGATAAGAAACCAAAAAAGCAATCTTCTGATTTGCTAAGAGATAAGGGTTTATAACTAGCATGCTGTTCTAGTGTTGACATATGGTCCAGCATCATGGCCTGTCTTTCTCTGAAATGAGACTAAAACACATGCTGAAGTTGAGAATTATGGGGAGTGCAATGACTGGAATTATTTGGACTGAGCAAACCACTAGATAACAGGCATACCTGAGAAAATCAGAAGAAACAAATGTCAAAGTGCAGAACATACTGGCATAAAAAGTGCCACAATGAGATGATCTCAGTATGGGCACCTAAAATAGGAAATGAATCAGGAGTACCTAAACAAGCACTACAATGAGATAAAGAAATGGAGTTTTTGAATTGAACCTGGAAAAGAGGAAGAGTAGGCATGTCAGAGCAAGACACTCATCTAAAGGCAGTCTGAGTGGAACTTCTCCTTGCTGTTTTGGTGCAAATGCTGGAGAGCCTATTTTCCTTCTCCCCTGTAATTAAATCCCTGCAGTTATCATTTGTATCCATGTGTTTGAAATATATTTTGTTAAGATACAAATGCTAAATATTTTATATATGCAGATGTGACAGCTTACAGAGTTATATATTCATAGCTCCAAAATATTCTAGATGCCTATCTGGAGATATTATGGATACATTGGGGTCAGTATATCTGATCACTGTTAAAAAGAGTGACACTTCAAAGTTGGTATGAGTTTGTACCAATTTTATAGATATGTAATCGAGCTCTGCTTTTCTTCTGGCTTTTCTTCTTCTTATGAAAGGAAACATTTTTATAATTAAATAATCATTTATTGTCCTAATAGTTTACCTTTTAATAGTCCTGCTCAAAGTCGTCTACTTTCAGAAAATTTACATTTCAGATAAATCCTTATCATAAATATAATGAATACCTCTCGGAAAAAAAATAAGCCTTCAATGTGCAATAAACATTTAAGAACAATCATTTCACACAATGATTGCTGTCCTAAAATCAACAAATACTTACAAAGCTGACTATTTTAGCACATAT